>NW_015537939.1:112580-137922 GCF_001515605.1 Sinocyclocheilus anshuiensis | reverse complement strand
TGCACAGCAGGTTTTGATAACACAATCTCTCCTTTTGTCACAAATATTGATAGCATTTTTTACTTCACACACAAACAAGAAAGAACAAAGGAATTGATTTAATATGCAGCATAAAAACACAATTTTCTAAAATGTTTAATTATAGTAACATTAATTTTGATAAACAATTCAACCTGTTCAAATCTCATTCATACTATTGTCGAAAACTCAAGAGGCGTGAAAGGAATGCGGCACGCTGACCAATCACAGAGCTCGGTGAACAGGCGTCTCTGTCTTCCAACCAATCAGAGAAAGCGATTTATCACAAGGAAACGAAGCCACAACGGGTCACTCTCACACTAGTCAGCAGCAGCGGCAACTGTGAAATAATAATGCCGTTCATAAATGTAGAAACCAATTTACCTGCAAGCAAGTTTCCAGAAGACTTGCTGAAAAGACTCTGTACTACATTGGCTGCAGCTTTGGGGAAACCGGAAGACGTGAGTATTGTAGCATTGCTTATGTAATGGTTCTCTCTTCACGTTAAATGTCTTGACCTTAATCATAGATCTTAAAGTTCCGCCGTCATGTAACGCAATGGTTCATGTCTTCAGAGGATGAATCTGGTGGTGAAGACTGACCTGCCGATGATGATCGCGGGGTCCAGCTCCCCGTGTTTGTTGATGTTTTTGTCTGCCTTAGGAGTGACTGATACTGCGGAGAAAAATAAGAAGCATAGCGCCAAAATCTTCCAGTTTCTGAAAGGAGAGCTTGGGCTTAGCGATGACCGGTAAATGAATAAAAAAATGGCGGGTTGAACACACTTTGAATGTACTGGTTACTTACCTACATTAATATTTGGCAACTTGTTTGAAAGTTACAATGTAGTGCGTAAAATCTAGTAAACTTAACATATAACGTTACATATCTGAAAGACAGACCAAAGTATTATTGATTGACATTGCTTTAATGGGCGTGTCTATTTTTGTCCAATAAAATGCTTCCTGGAATGATAACGTCCCTCCCCCTTAATTATAAATCCCACCTGCCACTGTAGCAAATCAGCGTTCATTTTTAATAGTGGCATTGCTTCAAAATGGCCACGAAATTGTCTAATTTAATTGCATTAAATGTGACTTTTGATCAAGCCATTGTTTGTGTTATAAAATATAATGTCCTGATTTTTTTCTCTCTTCTGTGTTCGCTCTTGCAGTATTTTGATATTGTTCTACCCTCTGGAGCCATGGCAGATTGGAAAGAAAGGAACAGTGATGAGCTTCTTATAAGACTTCACAGTCTTTTATGTGTGATTCCTGTTTGGGATTCAACTAGCTGGACACACATTGCTCCTGGATGATAGGACCGGTTTGTTCTTATAGGAATAAGAATATTTCCTGATTTTCTTGAATAGTAGCCTGTGATTTAAAAATAATCACTTTACTAAAATAAATATAAAATGCATTTAGCATTTTGATAGGAAATCAATATATTGGGTTGGATGTGTCTATTTTTAGACAATAAGGAAAATAAGTTGATAGTTATATTATATAGTTAATTGTATGAATTGCTCAGTGTTAATCAGTTTTCCAGAGAACGTGCCATATTCAATCAATCAGTTTATCTGTCAAACACATCTACGGGTCAAATCAGACCATAACGACCATTTTACAAAAGCCTTAGAAATATCCATAACCATGTAGTCAGCTGAGGACAAAAAGTGAGTTTTGATTTACACAGATGTCAGTTGCATAGCATCTACGGGTCAAATCAGACCATAACGACCATTTTACAAAAGCCATAGAAATATCCATAACCATGTAGTCAGCTGAGGACAAAAAGTGAGTTTTGATTTACACAGATGTCAGTTGCATAGCACAGAGTATAAGTGCACACAAAATGTCTTTTCTCACTAATTGTCTTTATCATCAGCTGTGTTTGTCAAGTACATGGATTCAGAAATTTGCTAAAAAATTAAATGGAAAAACAATAAAAACACTCTTGAATAAAGCATCTGTGTAATTCATTCAGGAGTTTTGGGATGATGTGGGTAGCATTTGCTTCCAGGGTAGACAAGCAGTTTGGATCTACAGTATGCGTTTCGTGGTTCAAGAAGAAAAGAAGAACACTCACTTTTCTTGCACACAAATAAACATGAAATACATTGTAATTGTGAAATCATACTATTTATTAGTGATACTGTGAAAACTGATTCTTCAAAGATTACTGGGTTATGTTTTACAAGAACTACTTCAATTAACTCAGCGTCTTACTAATGATTCTTTGTAATTATTTGTGAAATTTACTATCAATTTCTGAAAATCCTACACAATCTTTTTCAATGTATAGACAATTTTACCACCAGGCAAGTTTTCTAAAGACGTTCTAAAGTCATAAAAGTAGTTTATTAGTATAATATTTAAGCTATGTAAGGAGTGTCTTCAATATGTTAGTTTTAGATTTAAAAAAAAACAATGTTTTGACAGCAATTCTTCAAATTAAAATATGATATTTGAAGAGATGAACGTTCTATGAACTGTCACGATTAAAATACCCTCGAGTTCCGACAGATGGCGCTAGTTGCAAGAGAAGAATGAAGAAAATAAAATTCAAAGTTTATAGCTAAACACAAAGTTCTCATTTCATAGTCGAATTATAGTGCTTAAAAGCTTGATCAATTTAAAGTGGTAATAATATTGAGTCATTCTGTGTCCTTTGTGATCAAATTCCACACACTCACGATGAGATCGAGCCGTTTTTCTTTCCCCCAGTTGGCAGAGGGTTAGGAACAGAGTTCAGCGGGGTGTGGTGTAGCAGACGCAGTAGTAGGCGATTCATGTGCAACGGGGAACAGTCATTTCATTGCAGTTTTCACTGGGTTGTGTTTTAGTATAGAAGTCAGATACTCTTCAGAAAATGTCTTTGGAAATGTACTTGGATCTGTTTTCGCAGCCATGTCGCTCTGTTTACATTTTTGCCAAGAAAAACGACATCCAGTTCGACTACAAGAAGATTTCGCTTTTTGAAGGTGTTACAATATTGTGTTACAGTATCTTAAACCGTGTTAAGTGCATTTTACATTGATTTTGCAGCATTCACCAAAACTTCTTTATAGGAAGGAAAAGCTTACAGACTTTATGGAAGTTCTTCATTTTCATAAAGAAATGCAACAGTCTTTTTTCACTTTTTGTTATATTTCTGTGTGAGAAGTTGTGGTTAGACTACAGAATGTAATCTTTTATTGATATAGGCAGATGTGGCTAGAGGTATTACGGGATTTAATGCTGTGAATCACTAATCTGGCAGTTATCCTGCACGTTTTAGAGCTTTTACATTGTGCCAGTTGTACACAATGATCACCCTAATATTATTATATGAGTATTTTTCCAAAACGTAAATATGAGATCTGTCCCTCAGGTTATCAGTATAGTGAAGAATATGGGAAAATCAACCTGCTAAGAAAAGTACCAGCAATCAAAGATGGAGACTTTTGCTTGGCTGAAAGGTATGTGGTCTATGGATAGCAAGGTTTTCCATGTTTTCAGTTTAATTTAAGACTTAATTATGATAAAAAAAATAGTTTATAATAGTATTTTAATTATTTTGCACCTAGGACACTCCCAATATATATATAGGCTAGTTTAAGCTTTTTTTTTTTTAAGTAACTAAAATAATTATATTTAAAATTAAAATAATTATGTTTTTATTGTTTTGTTTTTTTAAATACAAATTAAATAAGAGTTGTTTAATCTTATTTTCAAAACGTTTATGCTTTTTTTTTTTCTTTGACGTTAAACCATTTTAAGTCATTTTGATGCCCTACTGATATTTCTGAAACCCTCTGGTTGAAAACCACCGTTCTAGAATGTAAGAATCAGAGACACCTGTTTGTTTTGTGTCTCTTATGAAACTGTTCATTGAGTAAATAAAGTGTTACTTACTGTAGTGTTGCGATTATGCTGTACCTGGCTGAAAAGTTCCACACTCCAGACCACTGGTACCCAGCTGACTTGCAGAAGCGTGCTAGAGTAAACGAATATCTATCATGGCAACACTCTGCCATACGGATACATGGATCCAAGATGTTCTGGTTTAAGGTGAGTGAAGTCAATTTATTTTCGTTCAAAGGTACTGTGTCTGTGGTAACCAGAACAACATTTAGATTTCAGCAGCTCCCAAGCTGATGGTTCACTCCTGTTGTTCTGTGACCTTGGGACTGAAGCCTACCTAGTCTTTAGAATTGCTACAGAGTTAACTGCTAACTTTTTAGTGTAATTATTTATAAATGGAATTAAGTAGTTTTCTTGTTTTGCTGTAGCTCTTGATTCCAAAAGCTTTAGGAGTTGAGATCCCTAAGGAAAAGATGGACAATGCAGTAGAGGATCTTAATGCATCACTAAACCTTTTTGAGGAGAAGTTTCTGCAAGACAGACCGTTCATTGTTGGTGATCAGATCTCACTGGCTGACTTGGTTGCTATTGTGGAAATCATGCAGGTAGGCCTATGTATGCAAATTATTCCGTTTCGGATGAAGCAATATTATGATTTGAGAATTTAAGCCAGATGATATCTGACAGTCGTTTTATACTTGATAACGATTTTTTGTTTCAGCCTGTAGGTGCTGGTATGGATGTGTTTGAGAACAGACCCAAACTCAAGGCATGGAAGGACAGAGTCAGAGCAGAAATTGGGGCTGAGCTGTTTGATGAGGCCCACCAGGCAATTCTTTATGCCCAGGAGGCAGTGAAAACCATGGACCCCAAAAAGATGGAGCACTTCAAACCTAAAATTTTGAGATATTTCCTCTCATAAACAAATTGGTAGACATTGTTGGTTAAAACAGTCAGTTATTCAGGAAAAAGTACTTTATAATTTTCTAACTACACTTTCTATTTTGTGTAATCACTAAGAATTAAATTAATTAGCTTAAATTGTATGACATATAGCCTTTGTCATTTTTCAGTGAATGAATCCAATAATCATCAATGTTTCTGTGTGACCTCAAAAAGAAGCAAACTGTGAAATAGCACGTTTCCAGCTGTGTTCGCTCTCAAAATCTGAATTGCTGCACTGTGACCTTATCATTTGAAAAACTAGGCAATAACACAGACACTCAATACAGCATTGTTTCAGAAAATCACTTAACACCCATGGGAAGGAGCTGGAAGGAATGTTTCCTCCCTCCGTGTTTATGGAATGTAATCAGATATTATATGGTTTCCTGCCAAATTCCTGCAACAAAAAAAATGCACGATAAGGAATATCACATTTTGTTAATTTCTTGTAGAAAAAAGGGGTACCCAGATAGCACATGTACGTCTGCAAGATGTCTGTTAAAGATCTCTTGATCTGGAAAGCATCTGCTGTGGACAAACATCTAACAGACGTCTTTCAGATGTCAGTTTTACATACATTCTAAATCATAAACATCTTAAAGACATCTAATAGACGTCTGTTTGACATCTAAAAGGAAACGTCCTATAGACGTATTGCAGATGAGCAAACACTCTAAAAAATACGTCTTGCAGATGTAAATGCAGACATCAAATAGACGTCTCCGTGATGTATGTGTGCTATCAGGGTACATTGTCAGCATTTCCATCTCTCCAATACTGTCAATAAATCTATCTTTTGTGATCAGTCTCCGTGGTGTATTTATTTTACCCGTTTCTCTATAAGAGTTATTTGTTTTTAGATTTATTTATCTAATTTATTTGTATTTCATTCTTCCATATTTAGTACTACATTCGAATGAACTTGTTGGGCTTTGTGGTTTTCTGTTAAGAGGAACAGATAGTAAAAACTGGGACAATAACTACAATTGTAGTTAATTTTGCATAAAAAGCTATCATATGGCTTCAGAAAAGCTGAAATAACGGGCATGAGTTGTACAGTTGGATTTATTTTTGTTAAATTATTACTTGGTTTGAGAGGCTCACGGTAAACCTTGTTATCGTCAGGAGTAGCATAATTTGCCTATGCAAAATATGGGCTTAATTAATTTGTGGGCAGTTGTATTCTGCAGTAAAATAATGGTCAAGTGAGAGCTCAGTGGTACTTCAAAATCTTGTTTAGACCAAAACATCAGTTGTTTCCTCTGGACACCGTTCACTTTCATTGTGCAGAAAACAGCAGCGTCATCATTTCAATACAAATGCTCCATGTGCAAAAGGAACCACCTTCAGTGTAGATCGTGACAAAAAATGTCAACTATTCCTTTAAAACTGTTCTTGAGTAGTACATGATCTTCAGTCTCAGAAAGTGAAACGACAATTCAGCGGGAAGTGTGTAAAGTTTGGACCGCACTGCGGCGTCGTGGAAAGTTAATAACCTACAAAACTTGTGACTGAGTGAACAGGAAGGGAAATAGAAGTATAGTTCATTTTACGGTTTCGTTCAAGCGATCATAATGAGCAAAAAAGGTTGCTGTAATTCAGTAGGTGAGTGTTTTTTCGACTACTACACGTCAAAAATATTAGTGATAAGAAGCAGGAAAGTGGGAACGCTGAATCGGTTCACTCAAGCTTTAGTCATAGCCTACGTCGTCGGGTAAGTTAACATGTTCGTATAAGAAATACATAAAGAGCACATAAGAAACTGTATTCTTAAATAACTTCCTTGTTTGATTACAGGTATGTGTGTGTTCTTAAGAAAGGCTACCAGGACACGGACACCGTCCTCAGCTCTGTCACGACCAAAGTGAAAGGCATTGCTCTCACAAACACTACTGAGTTGGGTGAACGGATCTGGGATGTGGCTGACTACATCATCCCACCTCAGGTAGTCCGTCGATTTGACGAAGAGGAGGTACAGGCTAGACGATTTAAATGCCCGCTAACCTCATTGGTTCCACCACCTTCATGGGTTATGAAGATGATATGGCTGCACCTGCATGCTCATACATTGTATTGTGTTAACTCTTTACTCTTTACTCAAGGGCTAAGTGTGCACTCTTTTGGAATATACACATATTTTGAATAATGTCTCTTGGGAAATCAGTGTTGGGTGTAACAAGTTTGGCTTAATGATCTTAAACCAGTGGTTTTCAAACTTTATAGGTCCAAAGTCATTCAGACTTTAGTCAATATTACTACACTAGAAAGGTTTTCGTTTTCATGCTTGTTTGTTCATACATACAGGCTGTCAAATAATTAAACTTGATTCATTTCAAGTAATTTCAAATAGTTTATTTTTAAAAGTTAGGGAAACTAAATTAATATATGCTTTAAAAATGTTTTTCTCATTTTCTGAAAGCAGACTTGTATTTAAAACTTGAACTCATTACATGCACTGCTCAACTAGCCTTTAACGTTTCAAAAGAAACAACATGAGTAAATATCATGTTGTTTTGAAGGGTACAGAAACCACAAAATTTGCCTATACAAATTTGCTAACAGTTGTACGCTGCATTAAATAATGTCAAATGAGAACTCAGTGGTGCTGAGTTTCTCCTGATTCTTAGATTTTGCATTTTAATTATTAATGATTTAAATATAATTTATTTGAAATAATGTTAAGACATTTGTTTGATAAGTGTCTTATACACTGTTGTTTTTCTTTTTACTTTTCTTTTTTTATTTAATCAAAACGGCACATTAAATATTTGACCATACTGTTTACTGATGGCAGTGAATGTAATTTAGCAGTTTACACTGTCTCTAAGGAAATGAAAAGTGTTCATGCCTCTGCCATTATTCAGTTATGAGGAAGTATATTTTTAGGTATTACTTGAAATCACGTGTTTTGAATGTTTCAGGAGGATGGATCATTCTTTGTGCTGACCAATATGATCATCACCCCAAATCAAACACAGTCGAAATGTGCTGAGGTGAGTCATTATGGGAGGCATAGTTCTCTTTTGTGACTAACCGATTAAAACAAACGTTACTGGCTGAAATCAAATACCAAATAGTAATTGGACAATTAAATTATTTGAAATAATAGAGAAAAAGTCAGCTTAACTAATAAATAGTAGAATTAGAAAATATTGCTCACATTTTTCTGTCAGTATCTTGTATTTTGTATCATGTATCTTAATCTCATTTTAACTTGTGTAACTTAGAATCCGACCCCAGCATCCATATGCACTTCTCACAGGGACTGCAAAAGAGGCTTCAATGATGCTCGTGGAGATGGTATGGCTCATACATTAAATGCAAGATGACTCTAACTGTGACTAATGATCTTTGCAATCCCATCTGTTTAGACAGCAAACATCATTTTGTATAAATAAAACAATGCATTTTATTTTTTTCAGGTGTTCAGACAGGTAGATGTGTCAATTACAATGACACAGTGAAGACTTGTGAAGTGCTGTCCTGGTGTCCTTTAGAGAAGATTGTTGAACCCCCAAAGTAAAATCCTATATGTATATATATTTTATACACGTGTGTGTGTGTGTGTGTGTGTGTGTGTGTGTGTGTGTGTGTGTGTCATTTCTTTTCTTTAGATTTGAAACTATGTAATGTTGGTAATTAAGTTTTTTTTTCTTTCTTCTTGACGTTTCAGTCCACCACTTCTGGCAGATGCTGAAAACTTCACTGTGCTCATAAAAAATAACATTCGTTATCCCAAATTTAATTTCAACAAGTAAGCTTTTTGAATGCATTATTGTTTCTACTTAGATGGATGAAAAAAAGTGAATGAATTGTCTGCCATTGTTTTAACGGAATGAAACATGCTCATTGTGTCCTTACAGAAGGAATATCCTACCAAATATAAATAGCTCCTACTTGACACAGTGTGTGTTCAGCCGCAAGACAGACCCTGACTGCCCTATCTTCAGACTCAAAGACATTGTTGAAGAGGCTGAAGAGGATTTTCAGACCATGGCAGTCCATGTTAGAGACTTAATTTATGTTTATCTGACATTGCTGAATTAAATTGGCTAATGTTAGAAATTTTTAACAGCATTTTGTGCACTTTTTTCCTTCTTCTTAGGGGGGAGTGATGGGAGTGCAGATCCGGTGGGATTGTGATCTTGACATGCCACAGAGCTGGTGTGTGCCTCGCTACACTTTCCGCAGACTAGACAACAAAGACCCTGAAAATAACGTGGCCCCCGGATACAACTTCAGGTAGGAGGCGTTTGCACTTAGAAAAAGTGGTTTCTGAGAGGAAGTGAGGATGCATTTTAAATAAATTTGATTAAATCTTTACAGATTTGCTAAATATTACAAGGACAGTGATGGCACAGAGACTAGGACGCTTATCAAGGGTTATGGTATTCGCTTTGATGTCTTGGTATTTGGCCAGGTGAGACACTTTATACTTTCTAATGTTACAGGTTAGCATTAACTTAGTCATTCAACACATACTAAGTACTTTTGTTTCTAATACAGGCAGGAAAATTTAATATCATACCAACACTTCTGAATATAGGTGCAGGCTTGGCACTTTTAGGCCTGGTAAGTATGTCTGTTACTCATTTGAATACAATCATTTTACAAATTAGAGCTAATATGGGAAACATGAGCTAGTGAAAATTCAGTAAAAACTTTTCGGTGTATATTTCAGTGACATCTCAAACAATGCATATATAGAGTCGTGACACTGAAGACAGGAGTAATGACTGCTGAAAATTCAGCAGCAATCAGAAATAAATTACATTTTAAAATATTTAAATATAAAACATTTATTTTAAATTGTAATAATTGTTCACAATATTACTGTTTTTACTGTATTTTGTTTAATCAAATATATGCAGCCCTGGTGAGTATAACAGACCTGTGGTCCATTTCAGGTGAATGTTATCTGTGATTGGATTGTCCTGACAATTATGACTAGAAAGCATCATTACAAAGAGCAGAAGTATACATATGTTGATGACTTTGGACTTGTGAGTATCTAAGGCCTCATTGAGCATCCAAATGTTTGCTACACTTAACTTTTTCATAAATATATTTGGTATTTTAACATAAACCTGGGTAACTTTCTGTAATTGGTTATTTAAAGTAGTTCTTGTGCCGTATAGTAGTTGTTTTGTTATTAAGAAACTAACATGAGGTATTTCTTTCAATTAGTTATCCAATGAAGAAACATAGAAGATCTTCAGGCTACCGATTCAACACTAATTCTATGCAAATTTCATCATGAAGTTAATGTATTTCTCAGGTTTACAAAATGAACAATCAAAGTAATAGTGAATTAAAAAAAAATACATTTGGATGAAATTATCAGAGTGATTGATTTATTCGCTAGCTTTGGGTCATGTGGGTTCTGTTAGCTTCCAAAAGGGGGCAAAAAAAGAAACATTATGTCTCTGAAAAAAAAAATGCAAATACTAATGTTTTAGATCCATTGACAGTAAAGCTGTCGTGTGTTCACCCTTGGAAGTTTACCGAGGACCCCTAGTGTTGGTCGAGAAGCACTACGAGTAAAGCTTGCATCCAGTAGGGGTCAGTAGAGAAACACACCCCTCAATGTTCCTAGTTCAGGAGGAAGATCACAGCGACCTTTTCCCTCTCGTTAATGCATGATGGCGGCCACGTTGAGAGGGAGTCTCGTAACATTGGCCAAGGTGAGTCTTGAAAAACGATTCTGTAATTTGCTCATAGTTTACAATGACATATCCCTAATTTGTTTGTCTGAGCAACAAGGCCAAATACAAAGATTAAATGGGAAACGAATAGCGTTATTTAGATGCGTAAGGCGAGTCTGGACTGGAACACATTGGGTGTAACATTGTAACGGTAAAAAAAAAAAAAAAAGTCAGATGACATCTCACAGGAGAGGTCCATTAGAAATTGTCTGGATGTAGAGATGTAAACAATTTACCTAGACTTCCATTCTAGGTACCATGGTAAATGATGGTATATGGTAACACTTTGATATGTCATTAAACCCCATTTTGGATATACGTGAATGAGCAGAAAGTTACTTTTTACATTTTTATGATTTAATGTCGTGATGAAGCTTGAATAACAGAAATCATCGATTGAAATCATCAAAAACTTAACATTTTAAAATATTGGCTGATTAATTGGCCTGACCGACAAATGACCTGTCACCACCTGTAATGCACTTTTTCAAACCATACAGGTGGTTCACACAAACCAAAAACAAAAGTATCTGTGACACTCCAGAAATACGAGCCATCTTTATGATCTCATTTTTGATCCCTCAGGGTCTGAGTGGTGCCCGGTTGCAGCCGTTGTGCACCCGCTCTTTGAGTGTGACCTCCAGTCAGAATGTTTCAGAGAGTCCCCCTGCGAGGGCGGACAGCACCTTCAAGGTCACCATGGTCCCTGGAGATGGAGTTGGACCTGAGCTGATGACTGCTGTCAAAGAGGTTTTCAAGGTACTGATGCTCTTTCTCAGTCTTTTTTCAGACTCGAGTAAACTTTAAGCCTGAATATGATATAATAGGCTTTAGTTTATAGGGTTAAACATCTGATCTTTAGTGGTCTTCTCCTTCTTCCTCCTGTGTTCCAGCGCACCCCTCTCTCATGTCTTCGTCTCACTTGTTCCTAATGCCCTTTTCACCTCACTTTCTAGGCAGCTGATGTTCCTGTGGAGTTTGAGGAGTTTCACTTGAGTGAGGTGCAGAACATGGCCAGTGAGGAGAAACTGGAAGAGGTGTTGTCCTCCATGAAGAACAACAGAGTCGCCATCAAGGGTAACATTTCTGACTGCTGATCGTTTCATAATATTTTGGCTGTCAATTTAGCATGTTAAATTAGTGCAAGCTTATTTATATATTGTTGTATTGACAAATGCTAATTTGGCATTTTAAATAAATGTTGTTTTAATTCTCCCTGTGCTTAGGAAAGATTCACACTCCCATGGAGTATAAGGGTGAACTGGCATCATATGAGATGAGACTGAGGTACTTTGATATTATCATTGCTGCTTTGTGCTGCTCATGGTTCTCCTGATAGTTTTTGATTGATTTATTTTTTGTGGTTTGTTGTACAGGAGAAAGCTGGACCTGTTTGCCAATGTGGTTCATGTGAACAGCCTGCCTGGCTACAGCACCCGCCATAATAACCTGGATCTGGTCATCATACGGGAGCAGACGGAGGGAGAATACAGCTCTCTGGAGCATGAGGTACTTGCTGTTCTCACATCATTTATTTCTGTGTGAGATGCATATTTTTTACAGTATTTATGTTATTGATAATCTTCTCCTCCTGTGGGCTGTTGACCAGAGATTTGAGACATTGAGTTGAATTCGAGAACCAGTGCTAATTTCTTGAATCAATTTTGTATTTTGAGACAATGAAATAGTTGATCCGATTCACATATTGGGCTGAAAGAATCACCTTCTGGAAAAGAATTTAAATTTAGGTCCGTTCCTCACAGAGAGCTAACATTTTGCTTTGGATGATCATTTTTCATGATGCTTTGTGTCGTTTTATTTTTATATTGAGAGATGTGGATATCAAATATCATGAAATTTAAAAAAAATCTGATTATTTCTCTCTTGGGGTTTACAAGAAACAGTACAGTGGTTTGGAACAACATAAGGATGAATTAATGACAATCATTGACCCAAAAAGTTAACATTCTTTAACACAAACATCTTATTTAGGATAATTAAAGTTGACATAGACACTGTAAACTTTTGCTTTTAACATAAATATGATGATAGTTTACTGCGCCTTTCAAAACCAGTATCAGCAAAAGTAACTTTTGAAGCGTATTAATTATTTTCTTATACATTACCAACTTTGTTTTTTAAAGACATTTCTTATGCTCACGAAGGCTGCATTTATTTTATCAAAATATAATAAAAACAGTAATATGTGAAATGTTGTTACAATTCAAAATAGCCTTTTTATATTTTAATATATGTGAAAATGCTGTTTATTCCTATGATGGAAAAGCTGAATTTTAAGCAGCCATTACTCCAGTCTTCAGTGTCCCATTCTAATATGCTGATTTGGTGCTCAAGAAATATTTCTTATTCATATCAATGTTAAAAAACAGTTGAGCTGCTTAACATTTTTCTGGAAACCGTGATATATTTTTTTTCAGGATGCTTTGATGAATAGAAAGAACAGCATTTATTTGAAACGGAACTCTTTTGTAACATTACAAATGTCTTTACTGTCACTTTTGATCAATTTAATGCATTTTTAATATTACATTAATGCATTAATAAAAGGATTTGTTTTTAAAACTGTTGTGTGCATCTGTGTTATGAGCACCTCTGTGTTTGTAGAGTGTTTCAGGAGTGGTTGAGTGCCTGAAGATCATCACCAGGGAGAAATCTCGCCGTATCGCTAAATTTGCATTCGACTACGCCACCAAGAAAGGCCGCAGCAAAGTGACCGCTGTCCACAAAGCAAACATTATGTAAGTATGAAGGGATTATTCCACCATACTTTTTTAAAACTGAACACATAGACTCGCTCATCTCGGATTATCTTCACAGGAAACTCGGGGATGGTCTCTTCCTGCAGAGCTGTGCGGAATTGGCTGAACTTTATCCCAAGATTAAATATGAAAACATCATCATTGATAACTGCTGCATGCAGGTATAGTTTCCAGTCTTTTATTATTAATGACCAGCAATTAGAATGGCCTATATATATTTAATTAACATTGTTCTGTGGCCCACAGCTGGTGCAGAATCCTTATCAGTTTGACGTGTTAGTGATGCCAAATCTCTACGGCAACATCATCGATAACCTGGCAGCAGGGCTGGTGGGCGGAGCCGGCGTAGTTCCAGGCGAGAGTTACAGTGCAGAATATGCTGTGTTTGAAACGGTTGGTGTCTAAATCTTGTATTTAATTTCTTCATTCATCATACATGAACTGTAACAGTTTCAGACTCGGGATAAACTGCTTTGCAGTGTGTATGAGGACTTAACAGTGATTCCGGTCTTCTTGTATTTTCAATCAGGGTGCCAGACATCCCTTCGCTCAGGCTGTCGGCAGGAATATCGCAAACCCAACTGCTATGCTCCTCAGTGCATCCAACATGCTGAGACACCTCAAGTGAGTCTCCCACTGTTATCCAGCATTGATATTCCATATTTACTTCACATCTTGTGTTTAACCTTTAAATTGTACCATTAATTGCTATGTTTTGACTTTTTATTCCCCTTAAACATGGTTTTCAGTAGAGCCCGACCGATATATAGTTTTGCCGATTTTATTGGCCTATATGAGCCTGTCGCAGATATATCAGTATCGGCGGCATTCGCCGATATGCCACCAATATAAATTTTTTTTACAGAACATAAAACGCAGATAAAATGCTTGTAAATGGTGTAATTACATAGTTTGTCCAGCAGAGCGCGCTCCATTGTTTGCTACTGGCAACCTGGATGAAACGCTTTAAAGCTTAAGTGTATGAAATACCATTGAAACTTTGAATGGCCGTATCTCCGTAACGGCGCAGCGGATCCGCACCAAATTCGGGGGATCCCTTCAGCTCGAGGAACCCTCTTGAACGTCGAATTGAGTGTATGTCTCGAGGCCCCCTTTCGAATGAGACCACCCCCGTGTCGATAGTCCCCGGGGTCCGGGAGTTACGGGTGGTTAAATTCGCGGTCAGGTGCCAACCGATCTGGCGATCCCGGGGGGTTACCGACACACGGAAGGTGGCGTTCGAGAGGGCTCCTCGAGCTGAAGGGATCCCTCAAATTTGGTGGAGATCCGCCTCCTCGTTTGCGAGATCGTGACACCAGCCAACACTTTCACTTCAGTAAGGAGGTCTCTATCAACTTTACTGTTCAGTGCACTGATGTCAGACTCATTTTGGATAATAAAGTTTATTGTTTAATTCCCAGCCTCCATTACATATCTTTGTCACGTCATTATAAGTGTTTGATCACCACATTTGAGAGATCATTGCAAAAAATGTATATATCTGTATGTATGTATGTATGTATGTATATGTATGTATGTATATATATATATGTATTCTGTTTATGTATATACTGTATTCTATATATAGTACCAGTCAAAAGTTTGGACACATTAATGGGAAAGTGTCCAAACTTTTGACTGGTACTGTACTATAATATACACAAAGAATATCGGCCGATATATCGATATTGTTTACTCTCTAATATCGGTATCGGCCCCCAAAAAAACCATATCGGCCGGGCTATAGTTTTCAGATTTAATTTTAGACATTAGTCAATTTAAACATGACTAAATTACTTTATAAAATGTATTCAAATAGAAAACAGTTGCTTAAATTGTAATATTTCACAATATTACTGATTTAACTGCATTTTTGATCAAATAAATGCAGTTTCAGTGAGCATAAGAGACTTTTTTCAAAGACGTTTAAATTCAAACCGTGTTAATTATTCTAAACTTTTGACCAATCTTGGTGATTGTATTGATGTGAGTGGGTTTTTTTCTTTCAGTCTTGAGTATCACTCAAACATGGTGTCTGAGGCTGTCAAGAAAGTTATCAAGCAGGGCAAGGTAAGAAATGATTGTGTGTATTTGTGTGTTCAAGTCTGAATGGGAGAGAAAGGTGTATTGTGTGGCTGATAGAACTATATGCAGCTTATATACCATGTAGAGAATGTGAGTGTAGGTGTGTTTTTTCTATGAGTTCAAGATGCACAGTTTGTTGTTGATGGATGTTTATGCATGGATGTCTGTATAGTCTTGGTGGCATTGGTTTTCATCCTAATTGGTTGGTTTTCCTTTGCATCTGGCTTGGGATGAATGAGCCTAACCACAACACAGCACTATATCTTTAACCCTGAAACACTTTTAATAAATAAAGAGTTTTAGCCCATCCAGTTTTGTTTCTACATTACACTTTGGTTGAAACCCTCTGTGTTTTATGTGGACAGTTGGGGCATTTTGGTTAGTTTTGTGGGTTGAATTTCTGCTGACTCTCAGACATTGTCTTTTCTTATATTTTATGACTGTCATCTCATTTAAAGACCTCATGAAATAAGTCTTTCATTTTTGCCATGACGTTTTTTTTTAATTGAAAGAGTATGTTTGGCTGGAATATATCGAAGGGCTCATCCCTTTTTTGGTGAAAATCCATTAGCCTTTAGTTTATGCAAATAAAAAAATAAAACACTTTACAGTAGGTCTCATTTGTTACAATCTAAAACTATGCAAATTATCATAAACAATACTTCTGCAGCATTTATTAAGCTTAATGTTAAATTCAACATTTATTATACCGATACATTTTTTTAAAATGTGTCTGTTTATATTATTTAATGCATGAACAGCAGGAACAAGCAATGAACTACTGTATTAACTAACAGCAAAGATTAATAATATTAATGTTACCTTTTTGTAAAGTGTTACCAAAAAAAAAAAAGAAGAATGTTCAAGCATTCGCACAACTGAAGACATTTATGGTTGGCTCTTGCTAGTTGAAACACATGGTATTTCTAATGAAGGAATCGCGGTAACTCACAAGAACTGAAAGCCACAAAAAACAAATCTGATTTTACTGACACGGATGTCCCTCCGTGTATACCTTCAGCTTTGGCATTTCTAAAATTTTTCCCTCTAATACAAGCTCTGACATGCAGTCAAACTCTAGGCTTCAGGTTTGTGCTTGTCCTTTAATTCTGATGTGGTCTTCAGCTTCCCTTTCTCCACCTTTCCTCCTCTGCCGTCACATCCCTTTGTGGGTGTATGTGACTGTCTGTGTGTATTTGTGTGTGTCCCAGGTGAGGACGCGAGACCTAGGGGGTTACAGCACCACTGGTGACTTTGTCCGTGCGGTTGTGGACAACCTGCGCCATCGGACTGTTTGAAGATGCTTGCCATTGTCTATCCGGGATCACCCTATACATGCCACTTCTGATCTGAATATGTTCAAAGACGATTTTAAAGCAGCCCTGTCATATCCTACATTTTCTTTCCCCTTTTCCCATTTCATTTTCTCTCCTTTTTTTGGCTGGTTACTAGGGATGTAACGATTCACTCAACTCACGATTCGATTCACGATTTTTTTTTTTTTTTACAAAATGAGATTTAAGACAAATTATAAATTAAGCATCTCAACCGATTTGAATCGTCACATATTTAAATCGATTTTCAACCGGCTCGCGGTTAATCGTTACATCCCTACTGGTTACTGATTTCTGTTTGTTTTTGTTTTTTTAATGCATCCATATACATGTATTTTCATTTCTGTTTGTCAGTATGAATCTTTAACCTGAATTATAGTTCTGTTTAAAAGTTTGGGGTTGGTATTATTTCAAAAAGGTAATCAGTTTTTTGTTATTTGCTCAAAATACAGTAAAATTGTGAAATACTATTACAGTGAAAAATAACTTTTCTATAAAAGAAAAATGTTTCTGTAATGGCAAAGCTGAATATCACATGATCCTTCAGAAATCATTATAATATGCCGATTTGGTGCTTATGAAACATTTCTTATCATCAGTGTTAAAAACTGTTGTGCTGCTTGATATTTTTGTGGAAACTGTGATACTTTTTTCCAGGATTCTTTGATGAATAGACAGTTCAAAAGAGCAGCAGTTATTGTTGAATGCTAGTGTATTTCTGACATTGCTTTACTGTGCTGCTTTGTTCACTCCGGTTTTAAGTTTAGATTTAAGTTTGTTATATAGGTAACTTTAGTTTCTTATTCCTGCTTTTATAGAATGTCTGTTTGGGGCTGGTCCTCGTCGAATTGCCTTTGTGATTCCAGGACCTCAGTGAATTTGATTATCAGATTATCATTGATTATCAAAAGCCATTTGGCATATTGAAACTGAAGTGCCAGCGGTGTTTTTCCCCTTTTTAATGTTACTAATGTAAACATCACTAATCAAATCTGCTGCTGTCATCATAAGTCAGATGGGCAATTATTGGTTTCATTTCATGATGCAAATGTTCTGGACAGGAAGTCTGCTCCGTGCCATTGCTGACTAACTGTGGAAATTGATGACTGACTGAAATCAAAGGCAAATGATGTCTCATTTTTAAATGACCTCAGTCATTGCGGTACTGATCTAGTTGTCTTCATATTTTTCTAAGCTCAGCACCTACAGTATTAGTATTTTCACTTTTACATTTTACCTTGTTTGGGAAGGTGGAAACCATGCATTTAAATTACACCGATTTCTCAATGTTTATTCATGCTTTAAATGAGGATGAAGGTCTTCAAACAATGCAAGCAATCCACATTAATACCAGTGACTACAAAGTGACACTTTGCAATCCTTTTGGTTTTACATATTTATTTTTTTGGGCACTGAGAAGAAGAAGAATTCACATTTGACAAAACATTGGTCAGCTCATTTAACATTCACAAACTGAAAATCAAAATAACAATCATCATACTCTAAATGTGCTGAATGTTGAGAAGCGTGTGTGTGTGTGTGTGTGTGTGTGTGTGAGGAAAAACTGTTAGTTATGGATTTTTTACATTTATATCTTTTTTAGGTGCACTATATATTCATGCGAACAGACAGCAGAATATATTATATAATATTAAAAAAATTATGTATAATAATTTATTGCTCTTTTTGGTGTAGGTTCGCACCTCAGACCTGGGAGGCTATGCGACAAGCGAGGAGTTCACCAGGGCTGTCATCTCTAATCTGGCCGTCTAAACCAATCCCAGCGCTCCACAAATATCATTTTAAGCACAATCTGCAGCACTGATTGTCCAGTGTTAAACTCTGTTGGTCCAGCATTTCACATTTCCTTGCCTCAAGCCTTGCTAGTGGCCTAACTCTTAAACTATCACATATAGTCTACAATAGAGCACAAGTGTTGTAACATTCATATGTTGTCTCTATTCAGAACCACTGATGTAACGGACTGTATTGCTTTATGATGCTGCTTAAAAACTTAGCTATATTTATTCAGATATTTATTACTTAATTGCAAATGCTACCTGTTCAAACATTACCAATAATAAAATGTTAAGGAATATTCTGGCAAGCATGTTGTCTTTTTCAGTAATATCATTACACTAAATAAAAACTGTGCTGTACATAAATGATGCCACTCCCAAGAGAAATGTTCCATTATTCAGCTACAATGATTGTTTACATGGTTGAAATATAAGTATAAATATGTAGAATAAAACAACAACGAATATGCCAGAATATAATAAAAACGATAAGAATTGGGTTTTTTTGTTTGTTTTATCATTCATAAAATCATTATGCAGTGCAACGAAATGGTTTAGAGACAGAATATTTCCTTTTTAAAATGTTGAACAGCCTCATTGTTATTAATAACTAAAGTTTCCCACCCAAAAAATATTGTGTATTTGAGATGCTATTAAAATGAATTGACAATAAGCAAGCATTTTTGCACAGCATTTATTGTTACTTAATAAAAAATATAATTATTTATGGTTCATGTTAGCTCAGTTTCATTAAATAATGTTAACAGATACAACTTTTGATTTTAACAATGTATTAAATGTTGAACTTAACTAAGATTAAGATGTTTTTTATTTTTTTTTATTTTTCAATGTTCAAGTTAAACTAATACAGTTAACTAATGTTAACAAATGAACTAGTTATTTTTTTCTATAATAATAACATTTTTAAATCATCAATATATAAATGGCTTTTAACAGCCTAAGATGGTTTTCTGGTGCCCCATCCTGGTCTGGTTTGCTGATGGTGTTTGGAGCAATTTACCAAATTGCCAGATAAACCAGTAAAACACCTTAGACTAACTTGAGTTTTTAAGGGATAAATTATATGAATTTTAAATGAAACAGACCTTGACATATTAACGTAATGTACCGGCTGTTTTTTTTTTAATTCACACCAAATCCCTGGCAGGAACACCTGTATCAGACTGCTCTCTAACGCGCAATACCACAGCCGGCCGCAGGGTGGCGCATTGCACTTAATGACCTGCCGTACATCCCCTTTTCTTGGAAGCAAGTCATCCGCCAGATGTCGCGGTATCTCTGCTTGGGAAGAGGAGAGGAGGGGCCTGGCCTGGGAATCCGCTGTTTCCCATTCCAGGCGCAGGGGCACAACATGGCGGATTAGGAGGCGAGCGACGCGCCCGGATACAACGAACAAATCGTGGGATACCGATTCCCCGTGTCGCGGAGAAGGCAGGGATATAGGCTTTTCGGAGAGCTAACGCACACCTTTAAGACTTCCCGAGACATGCATTTCGGATACCAGTAAGCGCCTTCGTTGCTTTGCCCCACTCCAAATTGGCTGTCTGTCCGAGATCATTCCAATCACCCAGGCCCCCCACCCCGAACACACTCTCGGTTCCTGGGGTGTGGAGACAGGGGCCGGGGAAGTGGAAAACAATCGCACTTTATCTGGAACATCAGGCTCCGTAGCGCGGGACAGGGCTGTCAAGGTGAGTTACATCGCTGCGTCTCGGAGTATATTAACAGCGCAAACTTCTGTTCATCGCCTCAATTTGTCTGATATCTATCCCTTGTGTCACTCAGGTTTTGTCACGTTAGTGGGTCGTCTAGCCAAAGAAAACAAAGCCCTTTGTGGCACATCCGAGACCCAGGCGCAGGTTTATGTAACGTTTACGCAGCGCGCAAGGATGTCTTGGGAGCGCACCCAATAATGTTTGAAGCAACGCGAACATTTGCCGAACTAGCTGGGAGGCAAGGAGGGAAAATGAGGGGGTAGGGGGGGTCTGCCGAGAAAAGGGAGGGGGAGAAGAAGAGGAAGAGAGACACGCATAGCTTTTAGTGGAAGTCAGGCAGATTGTGCGCCAGAACGCAGGCGTGATTTCTGACTGGATACAATGAGAAATTATCAAAGATACTTCACTTGATACATCGTGTCAGTTTTAGTGGTCTCAGACTGCATACGTTGTGAAAATATAAGTGATGTCTGACTGGATGAAAAAAAATCCCAAACTGAGTACTTTGTAGCAGTCTGATTTCTGACTTGATTAATAGCTGCGACGTGAATGGTTCTGGATTTGTGAATGGTTCTAGGCTGAATGCATAGTAAAGATGATAATGCTTCGTGACTACATATTGTGCTAATATTAAAAATGTATAACTGGATACAATACAGGATACATTATTACGGACTCAGTAAATTGTAACAATATTGGATGGTTCTAGACTGAATATTGAACCAATATTTATTTTTGACTTGATATATTTTAGCAATATCAAACATTTCTGGACACCTAGCAATATCATTGTTCACAGACTGTGTAGCAATATAAATTATTTCTGGCTGGATACGCTGTTTCAATATTAATAGGCTAATTTTTTTATTTTGTTTAATTTAAATAATTTCCGAAAACAGTCCTGACTATATATTGTAGCAATATGAATTATTTCTGGCTGGGTAAATTGTTACTATTTATGGTTCCAGACCGGATAAATTGTGGCTATGTGAATGTTTTCTGACAGGATCCATTGTTTTGATATATCCTACTAATATTAATCAGATTGGATACATTGTAGCAATTTCTAAGTGGATATATTGTAGCATTTACATTGTACATGTACATTGTTGTAGTATTACTTTTTTAACTGGATATATTCTAAAAATATAATGGTCTCAGACTAGATATATTGTAGCAATGTCAATAATTTCTTATTAGTAAAAATATGAATGTTTTCTGACCGGATAAATTGCAACTATTAATAGTTCCAGGCTGGTAAATTGCAGCTATGTCAATGCTAGCTAACTGGATGGATTGTAATGTTAGGAGTGTGCAACTGACTGTTTACATTGTAACAATATCAATTATTTCAGACTGGATAAATTGTAACTATGAATGGTTCCAGACTAGATACACTGTAGATATGCATATTCTTTCTGTCTGGATACATTGTAGCAATATTAATCATCCCAGACTGGATACATTCTAAACACTGTAACAATAACGGATGGGAAGACAATGGGAGTCCAGTGCGTTCGCAGTATGTGGAAAATAATGTGTTTTTTTTACTTTAAACCGCATAAACACATTTCATTACACCAAATACACAAAATAATGTTCTTTTTAGCAGCATCATATGACCCCTTTAATTCTTTTAATCCTCAATTGAGTAAGCCAAAGGCGACAGTGGCATGGAATCCAAACTCTATTAGTATTCTATTCTGTATAGGCTACCTACTGTGATGTATGCAGTGCTTGGACAAGCAAATATGAAAAAGCTTGTATGAAATCCTGCAATGCACTTAGTTCGCTCCAAATCAGGAAAACATATTTTGTACATTTTGTTCTCTGCATTCTTAACAATTCAGCGGGTGTCATAGTATATTTGATGTCATCGGTCTAGTCTCACCTTGCTTGGGTTTCTCTTATCGACTCGTCCTGTTTGGACCTGTTATTACTTCTCCCTGCAAGCAACGAGGTTATGAAATAGACCTACACTTTTGGCAACCAAAGCAGCTAGAGATGACGCCCTGTAGTTCTCCCACAGCTTAACTTTTGTGATGATCCAACCATCTAAGTGAGTAGTTAGATGGCACTACAGCACCTGCAATACCTGCAGTGTAATTTTCACAGGCATTAGGTAATATTTTGCATACATTCTGACACAATTACAACAAAGTGCATTCTGAATGCTTTTTAAAATCGTAGTTAGAAAAATAGACATTTTATGTTCAATTCCTGAGAGATTATTTTGTAGTAGTATGAACATGCTAGGCTTGCCGCAATAGACGGTGCTGACGGTGATACCGGTGTTAAGCCGCAACACCGGTTACGTCACTTGCCCACCGCGGCACCGACCCCCACCGTCGTTTTGATTTTTTTATAGAAATAAAAATCATTTGGTTCAGTAAAAGAACAGACACTACAATTAAAAACTGAACACGGCTGCTCAATGTAGCGTGCCGAACGACAGTCGCATCACATCACGATCAGATTTAATTTCTCCAGTGAGGAGTGAGTCGAGGTGAGGTGAGACAGACAAGAATTTTATAGTAATAAAAATCATTTAGTTCAGTAAAAGAACAGACACTACAATTAAAAACTGAACACGGCTGCTCAATGTAGCGTGCCGAACGACAGTCGCATCACATCACGATCAGATTTAATTTCTCCAGTGAGGAGTGAGTTGAGCACGGCGCTTTTAACCTATTTAAAAGCGACGGAAAGCGAGGAAAAGGGGGAAAATTCAAACGAGCTAAAAACGAACAATTGGGGTGATACCGGTATTACCGGTGTTGTCAGACGTCGATTAACCGGTGGGAAAATTTCCTCACCGTCACAACCCTAGAACATGCCCATTTTTGGTATGTACGCTCTGTGTAGTGTCATCATATCCATTCCAATCATAATGCATCCATTTAACATGCACTGTCAAGTAAAGCAGAATAGACATGAATGCACGTGCGTTCTGATTGCACGGATTGCAGAGATTTGTTTTGCAATAATCCAGTCACAGAGTCTTAAAGGAATAGTTCACCCAAAATTGAACATTTCAGTTTCAGAACTTTCACGCTTAGTAACACATACAGCTGTTCCCTCACCACAGTGCAACAGTGAAAAGGGACCCCTTTCAAACAGTGTCGCGTTCCGAACGCTGTTTAAATGACATACACCGGTATTGCCGTATTTTAAAAATTCATATCATAACAAAAATAAACACCGGTATTCAGTATGAACCGGTATACCGCCCAGCACTAGGTTGAGTCCTGTACTTGTGGATTATTGTGATGTTTTTATCAGCTGTTTGGACTCTCATTCTCACGGCACCCATTCACTGCAGAGGATCCATTGGTGAGTAAGTGATGTAATGCTACATTTCTTCAAATCTGTTCTGATGAAGAAACAAACTCATCTATATCTTGGATGACCGGAGGGTGAATACATTTTCAGCAGATTTTCATTTTGGGTGAACTATTCCTTTCTAAGCAGCATTGCAAATGATGTTAAATTTGTTTGTAGAATAATAATGTATTCTAACAGACCTAAAGGCTCTTTCTGACATGATGAACTTCTGATCCAGTTTCTATGATTAGTAGTTTTTCATCTGCTTTTTGAAGTGAGACTTCTGAAGTCCTGTCCTCAGAAGCAGTTTAGCCAACTACAGATGTCAGAGAGGATAAGCCACTGGATCAGTGGAGAGGGTGGCGTCTTGGGCGTTGTTTTCCCCCTAACGTTCAGCAAGCACAAGGGCCCAGGCAGAATGCATGCCAGTTTATATTAGCAAAGGATCCTGGGAGATTTTGCAAGACATTTTACTGAGGCTGTTCGGGTTTGATGACTTGATAGGAAGTGAATTCTGTTGCTTTGAGTAATGGAGTAAATGAAGATTGTCTTCTTAAAGGGACAGTTCACCCAAAAATGTAAAAAAAAAAAAAAAATCCTGTTTGTGTAAAGTAAAAGGTTTAGAATTTTTGAAGAAAGAAAATGAATGAGTTTAAATAAATCAGATGATCCATTTTACAAAGCTTCTCTGGAAAAATTAATTCACAAATCAGACAGACAAGTTAACAGATCACTGGAATTGAAGAATAGCAATGAATGACAAAAAACTGTTGTAAGGCTTCAGAAGACTTGAAATATAAGTCCTGGGAACCACTTTTATGATACTTAGGCTATATGGTGATTTTGCATTCCTTTTGAAACTTGACAGCCCTAGTTCTCATGCACTTTAATTATGTTGAAAACTGAGCCAGGATATTGTACCTTTTGTTTAAGAAAGAATGTCATACAGGTTTGAAATGACATGAGGGGGAGTAAATCATGACCGATTTTTTTTTTTTAATGTTGCTTTTCCCCTCAGATTCTGTGTCAGATCTGAGTGAGAGAAACACACGAGTTGTGAGAGCACTCTTTTGGACATCCACTGTATGTTTGGACTCACTGTGTGGCTCAGTCTAACTGTGTGCTAAATACTGACCTCATCTTTGCCACTTCCTGCCCTCTGTGAGTGATGTGGCTAGACCAGAACATTCTCTGGGAAACCCTGACACAAGACTGCCGGCAATGCCCCCCCTCCCCCCTTCCCAGATGGGTTAAACTTATCCATTTACCCTGATATCAGTACTTTGCACAGAATTTCTCAAGTCAGATTGTGTGTGTGATCAAGGATTTTTATCTCTAGGTACTACTGTATGTGACTCTCAGGTTAACCAACATACCAGTTTTTTTTTTAATTTTACTGATTTTTCTTATGCCTGCCTTTTCTATTTTGCGTGTCTAAATTAAAGTCACTGCTAATGGCTTTGTTGTTAAACAGACATATGAGCTAATATAATCTCAAGTGATACATAAACCATACACTCCAGTTCAAAAGTTTGGGGTGAGAAAGATTTTTCAATGTTTTTGAAAGCAGTCTATTATGCTAACCAAGGCTGCATTTATTTGATCAAAATAAGTTAAAAACAGTAATATTGTGAAACCGAAGCCGAACAAAATTAAACACTGGGCTGAAGGCTGAATACCGAACACGGTTTTTCGTATTTTTTCCCCCATGTAGGCCTATTTTGCCTTTTTTTTTTTAACCACTGCATAAATTAAATAACCAAAATGT
>NW_015537939.1:97139-112481 GCF_001515605.1 Sinocyclocheilus anshuiensis | reverse complement strand
ATCGGCCGATTTTTGGCATTTTTTAATTAATAGGCATCGGCCGATTGTGCTGCAAATTAGGCCGATTTATAGGCAGGCGCATCTGCGGGCAGCTAAGCATTGTTGCGTAATGCTGGAGAGGAGAATCTCTCTCTGGCTGGCTGCGTGAGAGACGGAGCAACTCTATATGAATGTATCTTTGAAAAGAACCGACCGTCTTCAGAAAAGCTTCGGTGTCATTTTCATTTCGTCTTTCCTGTAATGCCTGATAAAGTAAAGTCAGCGTTTGTGAGCGCAGTCACAGTGCTTATTAGATTACAGCCGTTACTGGGGAAACCGCTATATCTCCACTCCAACAGCGTCTCCTGCTGGTGGAGCATGAATTTGCATTTGTAAGTCTGTAGGAAACACTGGTGTCTGTCAGCAAACATAAACAATAAGCATGCTTCAGAACTGTTTTGAGAAGGTGCTTAAGTTTTGTGCCATGTATTATTACTCTGAATTAGGCTACTACTACTATTACTATCTTGTACCCTGCAATAATCATTTACTCAAACTCACTTTTATGAGATGAAGAAAAAAAAAAAGAAAAGAAAATCGGCCAAACATATCGGCCATCGGCTGCCCTGATTTCTAAATATCGGCATCAGCCAGTGAAAAACCTTAGAGAACAAGAGATGGAAGGAAATAGACTCAAAGCTTTGTTTATATTTCTTGAAAATACTGGATTAATAAGAAGAATTTAGAAACTAAAAGGTAACCCTTTGGTTGTTGTTTTTTTCCTTTGGGTTTTGTCTTTAAAGGTTTTGGGGTCTTTTTTTTTTCCCCCTAAATAAAGTATCTGCCAAGTCCCTCTACACACTCCTGTACAGTAGGTGGCGATATGCAATAATTACAAGTTGCAAAAGCCAAGGAAGAAGAAGGAAGCTCTCAGTGCTTCTTTTTGTTGACAACAGCGTGCAGATTTATAAATGATTGTAATTACGAATTTGGGAAGATGTTTGTCGCACGTATTGCATTGTCACATGTAGTGTTGTCACGGTACCAAAATTTCAGTATTCGGCTCCAATACCGGTGAAAATCCACGGTTCTCGGTACCAATTTCGGTACCAAGTGTTTTGGCGGGGTTCCCCTGGTAAAATTCGCATTCCAGGGGCTAAATATCACGTTAATGGGGTCGTTTTTCAACCCGCGGACATGAAAAACAACCCGCGGCAACAGTGTTAAAGCAGCCCAATTCCGCGGGAAAACCACGGACTTGGCAACACTGGAAGAGGCTAGCTTTCGTTTAGCGCATCAAGAACCGGGTTGACCGGGTACTCGGTACCACCGGTACTTAAAAAAACCTGGTACCGTAACGTTTTCATTTTTTTAGTACCGACTTGGTACCGAAATACTGGGTCTTTTGACAACACTAGTCACATGCCTTTAAAATAATTCTCAAAAATGTGACTGAGCAACTGACGAGTAACAAGTTTCAGCGCAGATTTTCCTCGTGCTTTGTACTTTGAACCCTGGTGCCGTGAGCTCGTGCAGCTCTGTCAGAATACATGCAATTCGTGCGTGCATTAGAAAATATAACATTCTGCGGTTTATTTACTAATCGTTTGAAGCCATTTCGCGATTTCAATCATCATACAGTAACCTAACCACCATCATCAGCCACCTCTTCTTCTCATCGGAGACGTGATGCAGCACTAAACAGTCTCTCGCTGTCGGTGCTTCGTGCTTGTAATGATTTCTGCGTCTTTCTCTGATAGTTTTAAATACTTTCACACTGCCGACATGTTTGCTGCATTAGTGCGTGCCTCTATTTGATCGCGTTAATCATTGCTCGGTACATATTATTAGGCCTTTTCGCTTAATTTCGGCTGAATAATTTCGGTTGCCGAACATTCAGTGCATCCCTAGCCAAGACAGAACCTCTGTTGCAATTTCTGTGCTGATTTTGGTGGAAAATTTGTGAATTAGAAGTAGTAAACATGGTCAATTGTATTCATCGGAGTGTTTTCTGTTTCATGAGATCAGCATGTTTTGGTGTGAATTTACTAGAGAATGAAAATTCACCTGTAGCTATTTTGTAATCCGGTAACTTGAGTAATCATTCGATCCCTCTTCTGAATGAGTCGCTGGAAGCGGTGCACACAGGAAGTTTTGCAGGAATGGTGTGTTGTGTGTGTTGTGAAACACCATCAGGGTTCTTCTTGTGACAGCGGCGGATGCAGTGTCATCTTGCCTGTCCGCTGGGCTGTCCCTGTTTGAAGGAGATGAAGTGGGGCATTGAGATTATTCCTGTCACACTGCACACTCCTCCAGGGTGCAGAGCAGCGTATTAATAAACTGTGAATGGGGACAGACAGATACCCATTATCTCTCCTTAGGAAATGCTCTCTGGCTACAGAAAGGACCTCCATTGCATTGATGTAAGACCAGTTTGCTTTGTCCCGAAATCAGCTGCAGTGTACACTGAAAAACAAATTGGTGTAGAAGCAGTTTTCATTCAGAAATTGCTAGGAAATTTCACAAAGTATTGGCCAGTAACACATTGAATTAAATGTGGAATAGAAGTAGAAAGACTGAGATTTTCTTGTAAAACATACTCCGTTGCATTGCACTTCAGAAAATCATTATTACAGTGTATAAAGAGTGTGTTTGCAACTCTTTATTTTCTGAAAATTTGATCTGAAAATCTGATTTCTAAAGACATACAGAATGTACGCTACACCTGTTCACTGCCTGACAGGTTGGTAAACCATATAGCCTAATAGCTGTTCTGTTTATTGTGATGGTTTTGCTGTACTGTGTAAAGGATGTAGAAAGAGGAAAATGGCAGTCTTATGACTTGTTTATTTTCTTTTGATATGCCCACAGGCTTGAGACTTAGATGGATAAAGAGAGCAGAAGTGTGTGTTAGTGTAGCTGTATTTAAAGCATGACTCCTCTGGTATGTGTTTAGGACTGAACAATTAATCATAGTCATCAGTATTGCCAATTTCAAGATCAGTACTTCATTCGGTCAACTTTATGGCATGTTTTTATAATCCTGATTGGTTAGAAAAGCAATATCACACCTATATTCTACAAGCTGAATGGTTTGAGGTTTGGCGGATGTACGCATCACAAATGAAATGGGAAAAGTAGAGCGCCAGATGGATTCGAACAAAATTATCCATCTACATTCAAATTTAATTTAGCTAATATGAATTTGCAATGTATTTTGCAGTATTTTTTCCTTCCTCATTTCAACCGTAGGATGCATTCTTGTTGCTCAAACAGTCAACTTTTGCACTGGCAATGCCAAGGTCATGGGTTCGATTCCCAGGGAATGCATAACTGTTTAAATGTTTTCCTTGAGTGCAGTGCACTTCAAAGTGAAAAAGTGAAAAAAGTGACGTGACATGTGGCCAAGTATGGTTACCCATACTAGGAATTAGTGCTCTGCATTTTAACCCATCCTAAGAGCACAAACACAGCAGTGAACACACACACACCGTGAACACACACCCGGAGCAGTGGGCAGCCATTTTTGCTGCGGCGCCCGGGGAGCAGTTGGGGTTCGGTGCCTTGCTCAAGGGCACCTCAGTCGTGGTATTGATGGTGCCAAAATAAAATACCAAAACTACCCAAACATTGGGTTATGTCATGTCTGACTCAGGAGCTGGGTAACACTAAAAAACTACCCAAACATTGGGTTATGTCATGTCTGACTCAGGAGCTGGGTAACACTAAAAAACTACCCAAACATTGGGTTATGTTATGTCAAGGTGGGAGAGAGCGCTGTACATTCACTCCCCCCACCTACAATCCCTGCCGGACCCGAGACTCGAACTCACAACCGTTGGGTTACAAGTCCGACTCTCTAACCATTAGGCCACGACTTCCCCCCACTTCTAAGTCAGTTAGAAGTTTGGGGTCAATAATAACTTTTTTTGAATTAAATTGATACAGTTTTATTCAACAAGGATGCATTATATAAATCAAAAGTGACAGTAAAGACATTTATGATGTTTCTATTTCAAATAAATGCTGTTCTTTTGAACGTATTATTTATCAAAGAATCCTGAATCAAAATGTTTTACGGTTTCCAAAATATTAAGCTTCACAACTGTTTACAACATATTGATAATAATAATATATGTTTCTTGAGCCCAAAATCAGCATATCAGAATAATTTCTGCAGGATCATGTGACACTGAAGACTGGACTAATGATTCTGAAGATTCAACACTAAAATGACGAATGGGACACACTACGGTCTCGTGGACTTAATGGACACGCGCACGCGGCGGCCATTGCAAGTCCGCAAGACCGAAAGTGCATATGAAGTGTTCCACTTGGGACAGGGCCATACTGTGACTACCTTCATAACCTGCCCAAAAACAAAGAGTAAACAGCTCTGAGGAAATATTTTAACATCCAAAGTATTTGTATTCTGTATCTTCATAAATAAAATCGTTTATTTTATGCAGAGTGTCAGGCTTTTCCATCACGCGATAAGACTGAAGTTTAGGTGATTCATACCACGTGCCAGTATGTTGCTCTGCATGAAATTGAACGATATACAGAAAAGTAAAGATTTTATATATAAAATAAAATGTACACAAACCTGTATTTACCGAAGAAATGCATCAATTCGATGGCGCTTAGAACTGCTCTCTCCAGAAGAGGACGCAAAATCCCCGCGATAAATAACTCAACCGCTGGGTTACGTCTGACCCAGGATCTAAATAAAATACCAAAACTACCCAAACATTGGGTTGTTTTGTCTGACCCAGGAGCTGGGTAACACTAAAAAACTACCCAAACATTGGGTTGTTACATTTGACCCAGGAGCTGGGTAACACAAAAACTACCCAAACGCTGAAAAAATAATCCAAAAAAATTACCCAAAAGGCTCAACCCAGCATTTGGGTTAAAAAAATAATCCAGGATGTGTGTATATTTATTATGTATATATAAATACACACACATACAGTTTACATGTATTTATGTATATCAATTTATATTATATGTATAAATATAATTAATCTATAAACAAAATTATTTTCTTAAATATATACATGCATGTGTGTGTATACATAATAAACATACACGGTACACACACATATTTTGGAAACAAAAACGTTTATTTTGGATGCGATTAATCGCGATTAATCGTTTGACAGCACTAGTATGAATCAAAGCTATACACTCCTGCCACAACTAGCGCCTTTATTTTAAAGCAATGTGGTTCCAAACCAGTGTGACTGCTTACGCAAGACACATCATTATAGTATGAGTAAATGATTAATGTTTACATTTTTGCATGACCCGTTCCTTTAACAACAAGATAATCTGTAAAGGTCAAGAAAAGTTATCTCAACTCAAAGCTGGTGCAACGTTTAACAGGAACAGTTTGTGCAAGAGATGACCGTGCAACCTCCGCGGTAGTGCATTTTCATGTTATGAAAACCCTCTTTCACTCCGAGGTGCGATCTAATGCAATTGAGACGTAACTCTCCTTATAGGATGCAGATATTCTGCACACGACCAAGTCTGTGTTTTGGTTTGCCTGGAGATACGTGAGACTTCTGCAGGCTCGTCCTTTAGGAACAAGTCTTGGTGGAGCTGGACGCAGGCCATTTGTGCACTTAAAAATAAATGATGTCAGATCTCAGAGGAAAGCCCCTATTATGGGTGTCATCTATTAGAGGTGTGCCATTTCCTCTGTAATTCGCTGAGATAATAACCAGGCCTGACTCATCAAGTAGACGGGGCAGTTTGCATATGCATATTTGACGGATTCAACACAAAGTAAAATTATGCAACAGCCTGGCACTTTTCCAAAATACTGTTTTGCTTTCCGTGATGTGTTAGTTAGGTGAGGGTGTGGCGGCTTTTGGGCTGATTGACTGATCTGGCAGGCAATCAGACAGGCGGCGAAGGAAGGAAGGAAGCAATGTGCTCTCTTGGGTTACAGCTTTCCTGCCAACTCCAGAAAGGGAGATGGGAACAGATAGAGACCGACGGTGAATGTATAGAGCGGGAGAGGTGTCCCTCCCATCTGAAGGGTTTCTGCAGGCTCAGCCAAAAAAGGCGCAAATCATTTCAGATTTGCCCTCCACCTGAAGAATGCTCAGCCATGTGCATGCTCAGCCTTTAAACAAATTATATTTGACAACGAGCTTCTAGAATCCATGTGGTTGGCAGTAGAATAACAGGCCTGTGAACGGGCGCTGTGGCAAGGCTAATTTCATTAAATTGTCAGAGATGGATGTGACTGTGAGTGTAACTTCTTTGTATGGAAATGGTCAGCTGTTTGCATTACCTAACTGCAAATTTCCATCCGAATTAACGCAGGAGGGACACAGATTTACATGTAGCCATTCATAGCTCAAAATGAGCTAAGGCAGCATGACAAACTGAAATGATAGCCAACAAACAAAGACACTGTTTGGGGAAAAAAATCACTGACATGATGCTATCACGCGGTTTGTGGTTGCAGGGCGTCGATGCACGGTTGCTAAGGTGTTCTGGTTTTAGCGTCTGCTCAGTGATTGCTATGTTATTTCTTACGGCTTCGGGTTACTCCTTCAGTATACAGTATGGTTTGGGGTTATTCATTTTTTCCCCCCAAATTTAATATTTTTACATTTACATTTAGTCATTTTGCAGACGCTTTTATCCAATGTGTGCATTAAATTAAACAAAACTGTTAATTTGAACATTCTATTGATGAGTCTTGAAAAGAAATTCTATCACGTTTCTAGAAAAATATTAAGCTATTCAACATTGATAATAAAAAGAAATGTTTCATGAGCAGCAAATTAGCATATTAGAATGATGCTGAAAATTCAGGTTTGCCAACACAGAATAAATTACATTTTAAAATGTATTAAAATCGAAGTCAGTTGTTTTAAATTGTGTATTATTTCACAATTTTTCTATACTGAGACTTTCTTCCAAACATAAAAATAGTCAAAGTTTATGGACTTTTTTGCCCTTTTTTGCCATTCGTTCAAATCACTAACCCCACATAAGAATGATACTGATAGTTTAGCAAGCACCACAAATGAGTAGGAAAAATATCATGGTAAGAATCAAACATGGTTTGAAATTTGGAATCACACAATTAACCAAGAAAACCAGTTGGTTTACATGGCTTGTGCCCCAGAAAACAGGGTTGTAATTGTGGGCATCTTGACACCAGTGATTATATAGATGCTATGTAGATGTGGGTGAAAATGGAACTGAGAACCATATTTTGTATAAATTAATTGCTTTTAGAGAACGACACTACAGTTGCAAACAAAAATGGCTAAAATCAATATTATTATTACTATAATTTTTAATATGTATTTTTTTGTAAAGGAAAGCTTTGTTGAATGAAAATATAAATATTAATTCTAAATATTTTATATATGTTTATATTATATATAGTATAAATATATAATGCATCATTTTTAGTGCTAGCGCCACTGACAATATTGGCAGAGTCAGTATAAATCTGAACTACTGACCCCACTGGGCCGGCAGACAAAAATCTTATTGTTGAGCTCTGTAAGATTTTCGAACAACATGAGGGTGAGCAAATAACACAATTTTCATATTTCGGATGAGCTAATCCCATATGAAAGGTTTCTTTATACAAGTCTCCGCAATGCCATTTTTCGAATTGTGGTGTAATTATTGAAATTCTCATGTAAGCAGCTCAGAATGACTCTTGACCGAAAGCTCTTGGCGATTATTGGGCAGGGCCTGCTGATGTTTGGATGACAGGGGTTCCTTGCTAAGAAGAAATTGGAAGCTGATTGGCCCGTCTGAAGAGCAGCGGTACCACGGATGCTCTTGCTTGATGAGTGGCAGACGGGCTGGATTATTTCAGGGTCTGACCCTTTAGATTGGCACGAGGATTATCACGGTTTAGTCAGTGAGACACCGTTGAGATTACAGCACGGGTTAGCGGTCAACCTGCTACCCTCTGGATCTTGGCTTCAGATGCTGTGATTATATTTTCACTCCTCACATCAAACCATCTCACAACTAAGAGCTTAATCCCCTTGGACCAAATCCGCAGACATCTGCTGGATGAATAAAGACTCCTAGATGTTGCCTGTCTAGTATCTGTTGTAGGGATGTTCATTTTAACCGCTTAACCGTTAACCGACCGATTAATACAATCAGTTAAACGGTTTAAAAAGTCATTTATTTATTTATTTATTTTTTAGTAATTTATCAAAATATTTAAAAAGGTTTGCTGCATGGTTGAAATACGCTATGCGTATAAAAAAAAAAGCATTTTTTAGAGGGGAAAAAAACATAAGTCGTATCTAAGTCGCATTTTATTATTTCATTCAGAAATAGGCCTAATCGACTCAGAATGTTTACAAACATTATAATAATTTAATAAACACTGCAAACATAGCTAGGCTATTTTAGTTCCCCTCACTCCACAACAAATCCACCATACTTTCAAAACAAAAATTCAAATAGGAAAAATATGCAATATGAAAATAATTGAAGACAAAATGTGTTTTACTGAGAAAAAACAAGATTTGGTTTTTAAAAAGCCTTTTTCCAAAAGGTACATCTGGGAAAAGGGGGGTCGTCTTATAATAAGGGTCGCCTTATATTCGGGCCAATACGGTATTTAGAAAAGAACAAGAATTAAAAATATAAGAAGCTATGGCTAAACGACAAGCCAAAACGAATTCATTTAGGCTAAAACGAATAAAAGGTTTGCCTTTATTTGTGTACATTCACAATAAAAACAAATCTTTGTGCTTTTGTAAAATAAGCCTAAAGAAAAATAGGATGCCGCTTTCTGCCGTCTGTTTCCTTTCACGCAGCACAAAAATGAACTGAAACTCTGCATACTAGGCTACTTGTTGCACAGTTTTTCTTTAATTTTCTTAATTTATTAAGTAAAAATATATTTCTCGTATAGGCCTATTTATCGTTTTATATATATATATAGGCCTATAGCCTCGCTTTATTATGTTTTTCTACGCTCACAGAAGCGCTGCAGGTGCGTGATGTGATATGATGGCCATGTGAATCCTAATGTTCTGTTGTTTGCTGCTTTTTGCGCATGTAAAATTAATCCCCGGGAAACAAATGTTAGTATTTTTTAACGGGTCACAGACACGTATCCTTTCTAATTTAATTAAATTCGACTTTAAAATAATCTTGTCGGTTAACGGTTAATAATCGGTTAACGAGCGTCAGTTGTCGGTTAGGAAAAATAACTGAAATGAACATCCCTAATCTGTTGCTCTTGTCTAGGTACATGGCCATGTGTGCTGCTGGGTTTGGCTGGATCATGTGTAGAGAGGGTATTCCCTTGTATATCTTTTCCTAATTGCAATGTCCAATCTTTGTCAGTTTTTATTTTTATTTTGTTGTTTTAAAAAGAGTGTGTTTGTTTTCATGAATTTAAAACCCAGTCTAATCAGAATGTATCACAATCACAGCATGAGCATCACATCTCTGCTTGATGTGTTAGTCTGAGAGCAGTGACTCATTTTCTGTCTCAATTTAGAGGTTGTGCGCACAATTATGAATGGCCTGTAATGCGCTCATTTATGAATGGCATGACAGTACGGTTGCCACGATACTAAAAATCAGTTATTGATAATACCAGTCAAATTTCACTATTCAGTAAAGGTAATTTATGATTATTTTCTTGTTTTTTTTATAGTTACCAAAATAAAATTAATTTAAATATTAAAAAATTTAACCAATTGTATTATCATTTTGAAGTAAACTTTTAATATTAATATTTTATTATTAATAGTAAAGAATACATCATTTTTGACATTCCTATGTGAACAGTATCATAAATGTGTAGTATTGTAGATGTAAATCTTAATGTTGTTGCTGAGTTTTAATGATAAGTTCTCCTTTTCTTTTTTTAATCTACAGGAGATCATTGTGCGAATGAGTGAGTGATGCAGGTTTCGTTTCTCCAGGTAAGTCTATTAATTTGATCCTTGACAATCACAGAGGTTCCTATGGGGACAATCCTTTCTAAAAAAAATAAATAATAATAATAATAGGATTTTGTTGGTGCTGTTAAATAGTTAAAAATTTGCTCATAATTTACCTACCCTCAGGCCATCCAAGCTGAAACTGTGGTCCTTAGTGATTCATAAAATTCAAGTCAACAGCTACCGTCACTTGAGAGTCCAAAAAAATGAATACCTGTGGCTCCTGATGATATATTGAGGCACTTATGAAGTGAAACGAACAGTCTGTGCAAGAAATGTAACATTATTTACAACAGTATTACAGTCTGATTTGGTGAACTTTGTTCATCACTGAAAAGAACCAGTTCTAAAGAACGATTCATTCACGAACCAGACTTCACTCTGAACTGTTTGCCTGAGGCTTTGGATTACAGATAATAATGTTGTAAATAATTGCACAGACTGATTGTTTCGCTTCATAAGACCTCAGTATATCATCAGGAGCTATGGGTATTGATTTTGTATTGCCTGTATATTCTTTTTTGACCCTCAAGTGATGGTAGCCGTTGACTTGCATTTTATGAATCACCAAGTTTGGCATTCAACAGGTTCGACTGAATCCCAAACATTCCATCAAATTGGTTTGTGCTTCTGTAACCAAATCTGAATTTCTTTTCCAATGTAACATGACAGCCATGTTCCTATAACACCCTCTGGCTCAGCCTGCTAAAGTAGCTACGTCCCAAACTCTCGCTATAGCTTGAGTTGGAAAGATATTGATGGATCTCTAAATGTTTGGCAGAGCACTATATATTTGATGGAGCCTGCATGGGAGGCTCAATTCACACTTTTGGGGGAGATAAACCCATGAATGGCATACTTATAGTAGTCAATGGACAATGAACTTGGTTAATAGAAGGTATTTTGATGCAAGAAAATCTTACAAACTTCACATTTGAATAGTGTTCATTTATAAGACTGAAACGTGGCATAGATTGCTTTTGGCTCATGTTTTGTTTACTCTGTTTCAGGGCAGTATGGGTGTGTATCCCCTGCTCCTGCTACTCCACGTGGCCTTTGTGGCCCTCAGCACGGCCCAGACACTCCCTGACCCTTCAGGTAAGGCATCTTTATAGAACACATAAGCCTTGGTTAATCAGAATCAGAATCAGAATCAGAATGAGCTTAAAACCGGTGAAATATCGGGTGGTGTGTACTTCCGAAACTGATTGCAGGGATATAACTAAAGACCGGACAAACTAACAAAAACATAAAAACAACTGCGGAGCACGCCACGGAGGCAGCCATCAGCGTCGGCGCCATCTTAAAGTTAATGTATTCGCCTTGCCTTTATTAGAAAAAACAAACTTATTACCCTTAGAAGGTCTAGTTATTCTTTGGTGTTGATGCATTTCCTGCAGAGCCACTTTAACCCAGACTGGTCTTGGCTTGTGACTTTCAGTAACTTATATTGTCAGCTTATCAAATTGAGAAGTGGTATTTAACCTGAAATATTCATGTATAGGACATTAAAAGCAAGTCTTCTTTATTAAGTACATGAAGTTGTACCATTGCAATCCATCTGCTCTTACTAAAGAATGTAAAATATTTTTGAGGCCCAGAAAATTACCTAGGAGTGGCCTGGAGGAAATGGCATTTCCTCACACACCTAATTTTGTTTTGTGAGATACTCAACGTTCACCTGTTTGGGCTTGGTAAGAATTTTAAAATGTTGCTGAAAGTAGTCTCTTATGCTCACCTAGGCTGCATTTATTTGACCATAAATACAGTAAAAACAGTAATATTTTGAAATATTTTTTACAATTTAAAATAACTGTTTTCTATTTAATATAATTAAAAATGTGATTTATTCCTGTGATGCCAAAGCTGAATTTTTAGCATCATTACTCCTGTCTTCAGTGTCACATGATCCTTCAGATTCTAATATGCTGCTCATAAACCTTTCTTATTATTATCCATGTTGAAAATTTGTGCTGCTTGATATTTTTGTGGAAACCATGATACATCTTTCTCTCTCAGGTGCAGTCCTGACCGCCACACCTACACACCCTCCTCCCACATCACCCTCTATAGTCACCCAGGCACCCCCATCATCCACCCCATCTTCGCCACCGTCCCCTGAACTTGTTGTAACAACAGGACTCAATGCAGGCGTGGTGACCCCAGAGGTTCCCACAGCCCCTCCTGTCGTCGCCCCTCCAACTGTTCTCGTCCCTACCGAGGCACCGGCCGCCCCCCCAACCCCCTCTGCTGCATCCCCGTCCCTCACCACCCTTAAAACTGGAGATGGCGAGACTACAGTTTTGGCTACAGCAGAGCCCCCTACACCTGATCCGACACCCACTCAATCCACTTCAGAGCCTGAGACAGACACCCTGTCTGCCCCTACAGATGCCACCACAGCTGACATCAGCAAGCCTCCAGGTACCATTTGCGTTTTTGTTCATTTTGAAACAGATTGAGCTGTTCTTTTATCCTAGTCTTTTCCAACTATTTGTAAAGCACTGTTTACACTTTCCAGGGTGTGTTCTGTCATTTTAATCGATTGCTGTTGTGTCTTTCTGTTTTTCTCTTATAATGAAGATGATGGTGGGCAAGGCAAGTTTCTGTTACCATTTTCACTCAAATTTTCATGCAGAATGAAGGTTTTTTTTAATACAAGTAGCCATCTATTACACAACCTGTTAAGAGTTGCTTATACATTACCAGTCAATGGAATGAAGAATTGACTAGTGGTCAAACAAAATGAGGCTTTCTAAAAGGCTGTTGGCAATATATTAGGCCATTCGTCAGATTTAAGATCTAAAATAAATAAATAAATACATGCATGCATGCATACATACATACATAAAAATAACAAATGAAATATCATTAAAAGACTATTTTACATTGTTACCTATGTTAAGTATTTTTGAAATTCCAAAATTATTATTTTTAATATAACCGTTATATACCGTTCAAAAGTTTGGGGTTGGTAAGATATCTTAATGTTTTTGAAAGAACTCTCTTATGCTCCCAAAGATTGCATTTATTTGTTAAAAAATACAGTAAACACAGTAATATTGTGAAATATTACTTCATTTCAAAAGAACTGTTTTGTATTCTAATATGTTTTAAAATGTAATTTATTCCTGTGATGGCAAAGTTGTATTACAAAGTTGCCATTACTCCAGTCTTTAGTGTCACATGATCCTTCAAAAATCATTCTTATTTGCTGATTTGATGCTCAGGAAACATTTCTATTATCAGTATTGAAAACAATTGTGCTGCTTTTAATTTCTTGTAGAAATCATGACTTTTTAAAGAATTCTTTAGTATTAATATTTAATTGATTTTTTATGTTTTTAAAACAGTTCTATATTTGTAACTGCAGTTTAACAACTAATTTTGTCCTCAACTCAGATGACACGGCTATCATGGCAGTGATGGTTGCCCTGTCCTCTCTGCTGGTCATTGTCTTCATCATCATCGTCCTGTATATGCTCAGGTGAGCCCCAGTATTCAGAAACTTTCAGCTGTTCATTCAGTACAAAAAGTGCTTACAACATAGATTCCAGTTAAAAAAAAACTTCATAAAGACAAAGTTATAAGCTACAAGCAAAGCACGGAAGAGCCAGCAAACACTTGCACTGTCATAATAGAACAGATGAGAGAAAGCATTCAGAAAGCTCCATTCATCAGGAAACCTACAACGGCAGCAGGGGGCCACAGGACTGAATTGTCCAGTTACCATGGTAATGATTGGCTTTTTGTTCCACTCTGTTGTGGCAGGTTTAAGAAGTACAAGCAGGCAGGGAGCCACTCCAATTCCTTCCGCCTGACCAATGGCAGAGCTGACGACACAGGTAGGAATAAAAGACAGTGTGTGTATCTCTGTGTCCGTTCTTGGGAATTTTTGTTTTTCAAATATAATATCAAATATATTAAGTAACATTAAAAGACTTTGTTGGATGCAATACAAGTGTCAGCTTTTTATTTTTACATCTTGACTGAGAGATTTGTGTATCACATGAGAGCTTTTTACCTTCAATTGTACTGTGTTGCCCCCTACTGGTTGTCCAGAACACAACATAGATAAAGGACAAATTGCAAGTCATTCTTAAAATGTAAAAAAAAAAAACTTTTTATCAGAAAGTTTTTGTCTCTAACATATCCTTATGTTTCTCTTTTTCCACTCCATGTTTCTTCCCCATTCCTTACGCCTCTTTTCCTTGCACCATCTCAGAACTTCAGAGTGTGCCGCTATTGGCCCGCTCTCCTAGTACCAACAGGAAGTACCCGCCCCTTCCTGTCGACAAGCTGGAGGAGGAAATGAACCGCCGAATGGCCGATGACAATAAACTCTTCCGGGAAGAATTCAACGTATGTGCACAAACAGACACACAACCGTAGTGCTCCAAATCATGAAGGGACAGATCAGAGTCATGACTCGAAAGTTCACCATCTTTAGAATGACATAAAAATATGGCATCTAAGGCCCCGTCCACACGGAGACGCGTTTAGCTGTATACGCATACATTTTGTATCGTATAGGCGTTTCGTCCAGACGGATCCGGCGTTTTGGGAGAGTGAAACCGATATTTTTTGAAACCGGGTCCCAGAGTGGATAAATCTGAAAACGCCGCCCTTGCATTTTCGTGTAGACAGTGAATCCGTATATTTTCTGAAACGATGACGTCATCAGCCCACGTCTCGCCCCTTGTCAGACACCGCTACGTCACGTAACAGCAACAAAAACATGGACAAACACTGAACAATTGTCTTTTTATTAACTAACATTAACACAGATTAATAAATGTATTGTTCCATGCTTGTTTGTATACCGCGTGCAAGGTTTATGGGCATAGTCCAAGTCTTCTTCTCCGTTTTTAGTGTATCTATGTGGCAGAATTACAGCGCCACATGCTGGTCTGGCATGTATACTACATCAGCCCAAAGCTCGTGGCCAGTGGTGTTCGGACTGGAGTTTGAACCTCTGCTTAATGATATAAACGGGAATCACCCACGAGCTCTCCCGCGAGCCGTCCCAGTGCAGCGCAGGGGAACGATTTTACTCTATCGCTTTGTTCTAAGCAACGGGGGTGTCCCGGGGCTCGAAATTCGCAGGGTAGGAGGGGGTAGCGACGCTGGGTGTAACTAAAAAGGTGCCATTGTCCGGTGAGGTCCGACTGGGGAGTTACGGAACGATCTCATATCGCATAATCTTATTAAATGTTTATCTCCTGAACTGCAACTTTCTTTACCACGCTATTCAGTGCCAATCCCGCCGTGCAGTCAATTTCACTGGGTAAGGTTAGGGTCAGGTATGGGGTAGGTTTAGGGGTTAGCATTTTTTGTAGCATAGTGTAGGAAATCAACACTTTAATTGACAACCAATAAAATCTTTAGCATCAGC
>NW_015537939.1:80259-97026 GCF_001515605.1 Sinocyclocheilus anshuiensis | reverse complement strand
TTTTGGAGCTCCCACCCCGTTTTGGAGTTCCCGCCCCCATTTGGAGATCTCCAGGCTGCAGTTATACCCTTCTCGTTTCGTGTGGACGCAGATATTTCTTGAGACAAGGTGAAAAAAAAGATCGGATAGGGAAAGCTCTGGCTTCTTGTGGACGTAACCTAAAATACTTAATATATATTTGTGGTGTTGGTGTGTATCTCCTCGTCATGCTCTAGGCCCATGTACGATTGCCTGTTTTTTTTGCTCTGCAGGCGTTGCCTATATGTCCCATTCAGGCCTCATGTGATGCTGCCTCGAAGGAGGAGAATAAGGAGAAGAACAGATATGTGAACATCCTGCCCTGTAAGGCTTTCCCACAACTTATCTCCAAACAAGAGCTGATAAAGCATGCTTTTACCAGAGCTACAAGGCCTACAAAGGAGTTCATTATGTGAAAAATAATGCTGGGAGCCTTATAATCTCTGTTTTATTTTTTTACACCTTTTCTCAGATGATCATTCTAGGGTGCATTTGACTTCTCTGGAGGGAGTTCCTGACTCAGACTTCATCAATGCTTCCTATATAAATGTAAGTCCACAAGCGCAAGACTGATAATTATTTTCACGTTATTGCCGATATAAAAATTTGATACAATTTTGTTTGAATTAATTAAAAATAAATCTCTAAAACAATTTTTTTTGTTAATGGTGTTACCTTCGTATAATTACATATACTATTATAATATTTATTTATATTTAGAATAAAATTTTTGCTTTTATCCATTTAGTTTTTGATTTTCATTTTAGTTTAAATTTGAAGAATTTTGTAATGTGCTCAATACAGTGTCTTAGTTTTTGTTTTCTAGTTTTCTGTTTGGCTTTTATTTTACATTTTTTTAGTTTTAGTAATTTTACTGCTTCAAATTAAACTTATTTCCGTTAGATGCCAAGTCGACCCTTTTAATTTTCATTTATATTTAAGGTTAAAATTTTTAATCTAATATTTATATTTTATTTCATCTTTGTTTAAATTACCAAAAATTTTTTGATAATTTTAGTTTTAGTTTAGTTTATAATAACAACACTGAACGTGGGCATCACAACATTACAGTGTTCAGTATGAAAAATGGGTATTTTGAGATTGGTTGAAGATTACGATTAACTTTTTTCTGGTTTTTAGAGTTTTAAAGATACATTTTAAGTGAGTGTTAGATGAAAGATCATCTAAAGGTAAAAAATAGGGGATATGAGCATGTATGCTTAAATTCTTAAGAATCCATTATAAACTCAAATGAACAGGACCTTGCCACTTTTTCACTATTTTTTTTTTTTCAGGGATACCAGGAGAAAAACAAATTTATTGCTGCACAAGGTAAAAATGGCTTTAATTAATTACTTTTATAAATACATAAATACTTTTGCATTTATTAATCAACAAAAAGCTAAACTCAAGATTGTTGATTGCAGGACCAAAAGAGGAAACGGTCAATGATTTCTGGAGGATGCTCTGGGAACAGAACACTGCCACCATCGTCATGGTAACCAATCTGAAAGAGAGGAAAGAGGTAAATGCCACAAGAAATCTATTAGATGTAGTCTAGTGTCAAAGGAGAAGTAAGCTGATCTTTGATTTCACAGCCTCAGCTCTTATCGCGGTCTCACATAATGGATTTAGAGTGCAACTTTGAGGAGGATGGCCATTAATAAAGATGCATGATCACTGCGGCAATGATGATTATGATAGATTGTGCTTCATTTCCGCAGTGTAAATGTGCTCAGTACTGGCCCGACCAGGGATGCTGGACCTACGGAAATATCCGCGTGTCAGTGGAGGACATGATGGTTCTGGTTGACTATACCATCCGCAAGTTCTGCATTCAGCAGGTAAGAAGCTCAAATGTTTCTCTACAGTCATTAGTGGTCGACCATTATATTGGACAGGTTGATTAGTTGGTTGTTTTTTTGGCTTTTTGAAATTTGAAAGTGGACAATAAATGTACTCATTTGGCTAATTAAAAGAAGTGATAGCTCCCTCTTGTGTCACAATATACCAACAGTCTTCACCATTGATAAGGTGGGGTTTTGGGTGATTCTTCAATTAGTGCCAGTTTTAAAAAACAAATATTAACCACCTTCAAACAGTGTTCACACATTGTTCATGAATAAAGATTTTATTATGGCCTTGATAAACTTTCACTGGATTTTAAAAACGACACTTTTGAAATTTTGGAGAAAAACATGGATAAGGCTATCCATGTTTGCATAAGTGTGAATTAGTAAAAGCAACAAGAAGTTGACAGTATGCTTGGCCTGATGGTAATGGACAGTGATTGTTTGTTATAAGAAAAGTTATAAAAGTGTACACATTAATAGCAAAATACCTTGGGGGAAAAATGTGCAAAGTAGAAATTTCTTAAAAGCGTATTTTTGAAACCTGCGAGGAGGGAAGGCTGTTAGTATTTATTTATCAATTTATTAATTTCCATAACAACCTAGTTGTTTGGACGTTTGCTTGGTGAGCTCATCAACAATGAATACATACATTGGCGAGGAGGGAAGGCTGTTAGTATTTATTTATCAATTTATTAATTGCCATAACAACCTAGTTGTTTGGACGTTTGCTTGGTGAGCTCATCAACAATGAATACATACATTAATAAACATACACATACATAAATACATCTATACATATATGTCCTATCAATTACAGGGAGTGAAATGCAGATGCATAAATACCAGAGGAATTAAGAGCATGAACAATCCTACAATAAGTGCTGTTCAGAAAACGTGAAGACTTAGTTTTAATTGCTCTAAGGCGTCTGTCTGAAGGTAGAGGCGTAAAGAGGTGACTGACTGGATGCAAGGGGTATTTCAGGATTGTTAGACCTTTTTTTCTGCAAACGTGAGACATAAATCTCATCAATAGTGGGAAGATCACAACCAGTAATTTTCAAAGCATCCCATATTATATTACTAATCTGACTTTGGAGCTACCAATCCACACTGTAATTTAGAAAGTCAGCACATTTTCAATGACAGCACTATAAAAATTGAAAATAACTTTAGATACGCCAAACTTTTTAAGCTGTCTCCAGAAAAAAAGCTTTTGATGTTTTTTTTTAAGAAGTATTGTTGAAATATTGTTTGGTGAATGATAACAAACTCCGTTGTGTGTGTTTGTGTGTTTAGGTGGGTGATGTGTCTGGTAAGAAGCCTCAGAGGCTGGTCACACAGTTTCACTTCACCAGCTGGCCTGATTTCGGGGTTCCTTTCACTCCCATTGGCATGCTGAAGTTCCTTAAGAAGGTCAAGACCTGCAACCCACAGTATGCTGGACCCATAGTGGTTCACTGCAGGTAAAGAGCTTTATTATCTTGTGTGTATGTGCATGACAGAGTACACTACCATTCAAAGGGTTTTTTGTTTAGGGTTTTTACTTTTATTCAACAAGGATGCATTAAATGAATCAAAAAAATGTCAGTAAAGACATTTATAATGTTGCAAAATTTCTATTTCAAATAAATGATGTTCCTTTAAACTTTCTATTTATCAAAAAAGTCCTTTGGGAAAAATCAAGATTTCCACAAAAACTTCAAGCAGCACAAATGTTTTTAACATTGAAAAATTCAGCTTTTCCATCACTGAAATAAATTACATTTTCAAAATACATTAAAATAGAAACTGTTATTTTAAATTGTACTAATATTTCACAATTTTTCTTTATTTTTGATCAACTAAATGCAGCCTTGGTGAGCATAAAAGATTTTTAAAAAACTAACTTTTGAATAGTAGTATTTTTGAGCAGTTTTTTTGAAGGTTCGCGATTTTCAGGAACTGATTCTCATCTGTTCTTCTCAGTGCGGGTGTTGGCAGGACAGGGACCTTCATTGTGATAGATGCTATGCTGGACATGATGGGGGCAGAGAGAAAGGTCGACGTCTTTGGATTTGTGACACGGATCAGAGCCCAGCGCTGTCAGATGGTCCAGACTGATGTGAGCTCATACAAACCTCTCATTAAAGCTGTAATACAGCTGTATTAAGTCTCAAAATACTCATCTCCCACCCTCCATCTCTCCCTACAGATGCAGTATGTGTTTATATTCCAAGCTTTGCTAGAGCACTACCTGTACGGAGACACAGAGTTAGAAGTGACGTCTCTGGAGTCTCACCTGAATAAGCTGTACGCTCCTTTACCTGGAGCCGGCTGTGGAGGCATGGAGGCAGAGTTTAAGGTAGCACAAACAGCTTTTTTTTTTCTTGCTTTTTGTTGTTTGGCAAATAATTACTGGGACCATGTTGAAGTGTAGTACATGTTTTCTTATGTTCTGTTTTGTTTATTATCTTTTTCTCTCTTTTAGAAACTTACCTCCATTAAAATCCAGAATGACAAGATGAGAACAGGGAACTTGCCTGCCAACATGAAGAAAAACCGTGTTTTGCAAATCATCCCATGTGAGTTGTGTATCAATGTTGAATAATCAGACTGTGAATTGGGAGGATAACTTTTGAATAATCAAAAACACACTATGTTAGAGGTCAGTAACATTTTTTTTTTATTATTAAATTAATGCATCCTTGGTGAATAAAAGTGACAGGAAAGACATTTATACAAAGGGTTCCTGTTTCATGTAAATGCTGTTCTTTTTACTTTTTTACATTTACCTCTTGTTTCCACAAAAATATTAAGCAGCAAAACTGTTATTTTCAACATTGCTAATAATAAATGGTCTGAGCATCAAATCAGCATATTAGAATGATTTCTGAAGGATCATGTGACACTGAAGTCTGGAGTAATGATGCTGAAAATTCAGCTTTGCTGTTAAAATTATTTAAATAAACCTTTATTTTAAATTGTAAAAATATTTCACAATATTACTGTTATAAATAAATGATGAGCATAAGAATAATTTTTTTAAAAACATTTTAAAAAATCTTACTGACCACAAACTTTTGAACGGTAGTGTAATTGTTTCTAACATGTTCTCTGCTCAGTCTGCTGGAAAAAAATATATTTATGTAGTTTATACTTTTTCTAGTATATAATTATATTATAATTTATCTTTATGCTTTTATCCTTTTACATGTTATTTGGCAGTTGCTTTTATCCAAAGAGACTTCAAGGTGTAAATTTATCAGCATGTGCATTCCTTGGCTTCTTTCTGAACCTTCACTGTTTCTTCCAGATGAGTTTAACAGAGTGATCATCCCTGTGAAACGAGGGGAGGAGAACACAGACTACATCAACGCCTCTTTTATAGATGTGAGTAAAACCCGTCTGACCTCAGCCAACAATTACTCCCAACTCACCGAGATATCGCTCAGGGAAGCCTGGAGGGAATGCTACAACAGAGACCACACAGCCTGCTTTTCTTTTCTTTTGGGAGTGGTTTAAACACGCATTTTTCTGTCATGAAGTTATATGGACGCCCATGCTGAGATTAGGAGCCTGGGACGCTGACCATTGCTGTTTTTTAAAACCTAGTGACCAGTTCACCGGAAAAAATAAAATGATTATAAATGTATTTATTTTCATTCGATACTAAAGTATCATTATTACAAACTTAAAATCAGTTGATGCTGAGTGTCGAAAGTTCAGATTAGTCACTTATGAGGTTGCTTGACAAGTAGGATGTTGCCTTAGAAGGCAGCTGCCTAAGTAGGCAGTGAGGCAGCTCACTAGGTTTTGAGACAGACCTCATGTGTTCATCCCTCCATCGCAGATCAGTCAGAGTGTGGCAGCTTTGTTTTGGCTAAAAGCCCTTTCACTTCCTCTTCTTTTTGTGTGGCTGAAGCACTTAATCATAAGGTAATCAAACAAAGGAAAACTTCTCCAGTGCTGCTATAATGGAAACGGAGCTTTGCAATCTGGAAGATAACTATAGTGATAAACAAAAGCCTTTTTTGTCGTATGTTTTGTGCATTTTTACTATACGTGTGGTCAGTAATTTTTTTTTATATTATTTATTTATTTTTGGAAAGATTACTTTTATTCAGCAAGGTTGCATTACATTGATCAAAAGTGACATCAAAGATATTTGTAATGTTGCAAAAGATATCTATTTCAAATAAATGCTGTTCTTTTGAACTCATCAAAAAAAGTTCATCAAAAATAATTTAAAATGTATCCGTTTTGAAAACAAATGTCTTCAACATTGATAATAAGTAGCATCACAGGAATGAATTACATTTTAAAATATCTAGAAATAGAAAACAGTTATTCTGTATTGCAATAATATTCCACCATATTACGTTTTTACGGTAATTTAATTTTAATCAAATAATTGCAGTTTTGGTGAGAATAAGAGACTTCTTTCAAAAATATTAAAATCATAATGACACCAAGCTTTTGAATGATAGCATATATCCATGATTACAGCTGGAAAATGTCTAGTGTATACAAATGTAGTCATATTTGTGTGTGTGTGTGTGTGTGTGCAGGGTTATAGGCAAAAGGACTCGTACATGGCCTGTCAGGGACCGCTGCAGCACACTATTGAAGACTTCTGGAGAATGATCTGGGAGTGGAGAAGCTGCTCTATCGTTATGCTGACCGAGCTGGAGGAGAGAGGACAGGTATGTTCACCTGCCTCCTTTCTCTTTGTTTGCATCTATAAATATGCTAACTCAGCTTACAAAGGTGTCTTTTTGTGGTGTAACCTTGTAGTTAAAGATCTGGACTAGCAACAGAAACATTGTTGCATTTTCAACCCCTCCAGGTTGGGCAATAGAAAAATAAATCTGTCTCTTCCCCACTCTCTGCAGGAGAAGTGTGCTCCGTATTGGCCTAGTGACGGTGTGATGGTTTGTGGAGACATGTCCATTGAGTTGAAGAGGGAGGAGGAAAGTGAAAGCTACACTGTTAGGGACCTTCTCGTCACCAATAACAGAGTAAGTCCATTTCAGAGGATCTCCTGAAACACCACTGATGTCTTTTAGCACTGTATTTTAACGTTTGCAATTGATGTAATGGCCATTCTCCTTTTTCTTTCTCTCTGCAGGAAAATAAGTCTCGCGCTGTGAGGCAGTTTCATTTCCATGGCTGGCCAGAGGTGGGCATCCCATCTGACGGGAAGGGTATGATCAACATCATCGCTGCAGTTCAGAAACAGCAGCAGCAGTCTGGAAACCACCCAATCACTGTGCACTGCAGGTAAGCCACATCTACTCCTCTAGCCAATCAGGAACCTAAAACATGAAACTTATTTTACATAATTTGTAATAATATATTTGGATATTAATATATATTCATATTGTAAAATATTTTAGTTTTTTATGACAACAGATTTATTTTTATTATTTTGTTTTTACATTCTATTTGGTGGCTTTTTGTGAGGCATAATTTACATTCCACATGCAAAACCTATTTTTATGAAAACATTTTGATTGCTAAATTGCAAAATTACACTATCATTCAAAAGTTTGGGGTCGGTACAATTTTAAATGTTTCTAAAAGGCTGCATTTATTTGACCATAAATACAGTAAAAACAGCGATATTGTGAAATATTTCAAGTTCAAAAGAACAGCATTTATTTGAAATGGAACTATTTTTTTTAAATAGAAACATTTGTCTTTACTGTCACTTCAATCAATTCAGTGTTCCCTTTGTTGAATAGTGAAAAGTGCTTATTTATTATAATTTTTAAAATCTTATTGACCCTTTTGAAAGGTAGGGTATTTTTAACTTGAAAAGGCTTTGGCTTGTCCTTTTGTGCTCCAAAGGGAACCCATAAAACAAAAACAGGAAATAACAAGTTATTTAATGCATTTGTGGTTGTTACAGCAGCGTACTACTCAAGAAGTTATTCAAACTTACCATAAATCTTCTAGTGTGGATACAGGACATTTTGGTTAGACTGGATTGCCAACTTGAATAGGTCTCACTGGTTTGGCAGCTTAAGTAAGGTTTAGTGGTTTTGTAATGCTAGAAGGCATCCATGGGTGCTTGGTATGACTTAACCAAAACCTGTCCATAGTTACATCTCCAAAGCAATGATGAAATAGATAGAGCTGCAGTGTCCAGTGGGAATTCAGGGTCAGCCTATTAAGGAAAGCCAATTAAGAAAAATAGAAACAGACTCATTAATATCCACAGAGCGGTGAGTAATTGATGTTTGTGTGTTAACAGTGCCGGAGCAGGGCGCACAGGGACATTCTGTGCTCTGAGCACGGTCCTGGAGCGGGTGAAGGCGGAGGGCATTCTGGACGTTTTTCAGACTGTGAAGAGTCTAAGACTACAGAGACCACACATGGTGCAGACACTGGTGAGAAAACACGTCACTCACGATGCAGTGTTGATCTACTAAACTGAAAAAAGCGCAGTTTAATTGTTTTTGAACAATTGTTGTTTTTTGCCAGAGGCATAAAACATGCTGTACTAAGGGAAAAATTGTGATTAAAAAATTGCATTTGTTATTGAAAAAAAAAAAAAGGTTTCAAGTTTGCTGTGCTTGTTTGTAGGGCTACACAAATTGATTGTTGTTATATATCAGTATGACTATAATACTAATACTACTACTACTAATAATAATAATAAATCATTACCGTTTTGATTATTACTACTACTAATTAAACAAAATAAGAAATATTACTAATTGTAATTTATTATTCCAATTGTATTCGCTGTAACATAATAACAATCAAATATTTAAGATAATAATAATAATTATTTTATTTTATAGTACAATTGTAAAATTACAATACTAATATTTATGTCTCTTCGTTTACACATTTTAATTTTGGCAGAAACCACATGAAACCCTTAAAGCTTCACTTTTCTTGACAAAAAGTGGTTTATAAACACCGATCATTACAATTTTGGGAAGATGATTGACACATGTTGCGTTCTGAAATGCACAAAATATTCAATTCAGATTCAGAGCTCATCCAGAGATGAGTTCATCTAAAGCGTCATTTACCGCATGTCGCTTTAAGACACTGAAAACACTGGATTATGAGCTGCTCACGTGTAAATGAAGACAGTGCCGTGCTTCACTCTGAAACACAGAGCGCATATGTTTAATTCAGTCATAGCCTTTGTGATTTGATAATCGTGTGAAGCCTTTGTGATTTAATAATCGTGTGAAGCCTTATAGCGATTTCACTTAATCGTGTTGTCCTAGTAAAACATCATTAGAACAGGAAGAATAGGGGGTCGGGGTGATATGTTATTTTCTTGATAGATTTTATGTTTGTACCTCTATTTTTTGGAAAATAATCATCGAAACAAAAGTTTCATCACATAATTAATATTCACAAGCCAAGCTGATAATGTTTTTAGATGGTTCCTACACCCCTGTTTTTATCTTGTTTTGTTTCTAGTACTTTAATACAAACACCTCAAGTCTGTCTCAACTCATTACATCCTGCTTTTCCCCACAGGAGCAGTATGAGTTCTGCTACAAAGTGGTCCAGGAATACATTGATGCCTTCTCTGACTACGCCAACTTCAAGTAAAGCCACACCCTCCTGCATAAGATCGGACAGACATTCCCAGTCATGCAGTCACGTCCACACTTTCACAAAAACACAGCTAAACGAGACGGACTGCCAGCGCAAAGCAAAAGGGAATGAAAATCCTTTGGCCGGCAAGCACGAAAACACATTGGTGCTGAAGATGGAAAGAAAACAAACAAAGAAAACACCATTAGAGATGCCTTCTTGAATATTTTGTAATATTGCTCTTGTTAATAAGGCCCTTACCCATTTCTCTCAGTGTAAATATGCTCTTGTATTTCATTTGTTTGGTTTTAGAAGCCATTCTGTTGCGGTTTTTAGAGTGACCTTAATATAGTTTACTGGTATATAAATGCATACATGAATGGCGCTATAGAGACAGAGCGGTAGCAAGATGAGGGTGCTTTTCACTGGGTGTTTTAACAAGAACTTCCTTCTTTCTCTGCAGTTGAGTGACTGAAACCTATTTAAATGGCAGCTCAATCCCACTATGCTGTTGCCTGTAGCTACATAACGCACAACGCGGCAAAATCAACCAACCGTGGTGCATCAGCGACTGTAAACGCGTGCGTTCGCAGAAAACACTTCACTGTGCTTTTTGATTGTGTTTACTGGAGTGACAGATATAATTTCAGAGTCCATTTTTTTAAACAGGGACCGTTTTTTGGGCCGTGACTAAGGCGTGCGTCCCTTAGATCTGAAGATGTTAAGTGTGTCTTTGTGGTGTCCGTTTTGTTATAGTGTGCCGACTTGGTCCAAACTAGACGATGGTAGAGGAAGATAAGACTGAAAAAGACAAACAAGAGGAAACCCTGAGTGTGTCAAGACCAGAGAAATTCCACTTAATTTTTCTTTTGTGTTGTTTTGTCCCCTTGAATCTCACAAGGGTTTGCTTCAAGTTTCATTCCCTGCCCAAACATCTTTTCTTTTCAAGAACGCTCTAAAAGCACCTTCTGTATTTGTGATTATAATCAAGGAAGTGATGCATTTACTTGCCCGGATGTCTGATAATTGGCCTTAACAACTGTGCTTGACAATATGGTTTCATAATGTACTTTCCTTCATTTGAAGATAAATGATCCCACCGGTTTCTCTACTTGCAAGGTACTGGTGCAAAGTCGATCTAGAAAGTTCCAATAGAAATGACGCCTGATCATCTGTTCCTGCCCGTGTAAAGGACTTCAGCCGTGGTGCCGAAGTCAACGAGCCCTTTCCAGCTCCACTGAGCCAGTTAGATTGATATATGACGCTTCAGCCCTTAGCCGCGAACACTTTCAACTTCTCCAAGCATAAAGACCAGGTAGATGGTAAAAATGAGGACATGTATTGTCATTTTAACTAGTGATTATCAGCAAGTTATTTTCCAGCGAATGTTTTATGTAGGTTAAGCCCTCATTCCACACTGCCTTGTGTTAGGAAATGCAAGTTTTATGAAATGTATGTAAACCCAATAGTTGTCGTTCAAAATCACTCACCCATCTGTCATTCCATGGTAACAGGGTTCTTGATGGAAACTGTTATTATTTCAGATCCATGATATTCCGAATGATGAATTGCGGATATCTATTACAGCCCCTCTTAAGATATTCCATGAAATGCTGACAGATTTGCTTGAGTATTGTGTGAGTCGACTGTTGTGATTTGCTTAAAGTCACACTAACCCTTTCCACATGAGACACTGTGCCAATAGCAGCCTCTCAGGGGCAGGATCCTTCTTCAGAGGTGGGAAAGTGCCTCATCACGTTCCTGTAGCTTCAAGCATATTCCCGCCTGCTCTTTTGTAGCCCATGTTCTCCCAATCCATTGGGACCTTGTGGCCTGTACACGGCGTATGATAATCTGTAATGGAACCCAAACGGTTGCTTTTCTGTGTTTTTGTTGTGTTTTCAAACTATTTTTTCCTTCTTTGCTTACATACCATATAAAACCATCCTGGAGAAAGCACCAGACTTCAGGACAATTCCCTCAAAACCCAAGCTCTTAATGTACGCAGAGCAATCTAGTTCTTCTGGTCATGAAGGGAAGCCACGTATCTGGGGGCTCACTTCATTCTTCTGTTGAATTTGATATTGAAACGGCCTGCTTGGACAAAGACTGAAAAGTAAAGGATTCTGCTCTCCAAAAAAAACATGAAAATTGAGGATTTCATCGGAAACCCATCTTTAATTGGATTGTTTCTAAATTTCAAACTACAGCCTGTTTTATGTTCCAGAAATCCTAAAAATGTTACCCTTTCTGGTTTTTCTTTTCTGTTTATGCACCCTTCTTGTACATAATGTAAGGTTATTTATATTTCATTCCTATCTGTTGCCTTGCTTTTATTTTATTTTTATCTTTCTCTCACTTTTTTTTTTTTAAAGATACTTGTATATTAATCTGTACTGTGGGACCATTTTGAAATGTATTAGATTTTTTTTTTCCTGTTTTTAATTCGGTATTATTGTCTTAAAATCGTATCTTTTAATTTACATCTGTTTTTTTTCTTGTTTTGTTATTCAAATTTGAATATATATGTATATATAATTATATATATATATGATACAAATTATATATAATTATATAATGCCAAACGACCTTTCTAAACAAGATACTGTTCAAACCTAATAAAAGTGCTTGAGATTTTATCTGCAGTCATTTTACTTTGTGCATCTCTGAAACATTAGAAATATAATTTTCATGTCTGAATATGTATACTATCATTCAAAAGATATTTTTTGTAGTAAAACATATATATATACAGTACAAATTCATCAAACAGTCCTGAAACAAAATGTATCACAGTTTCCATAAAAATATTAAGCGGGGCAACCTTTTTCAACGTTAATAATAAAAAAAAAAGTTTTTGAGCACCAAATCGGCATATTAGAATGATTTCTGAAGAATCATGTGACACTGAAGGCTAGAGTAATGATGCTGGAAATTCATCTTCCATCACGGGAATAAATTACATTTTAAAATATATTAAAATAGAAAACAGTTATTTTAAATACTGTTTTGACTTATTTTAAAGAAATGCCACTTCGTTGAGATTCCGGAAGAGTGGCACGTCACCTCGTGTCACCTTGTCTCCCCATCCTTCCTGACCCGTCAGACCTGGTGTCAGACCTGAGATGTGGATGGATTATCACCACAGACCCATGTACGTGTTTAAACACCATTTGACAGGAACTCAATCAGAACTTGAAACTCTGCGATGAGTCAGTCGTAGTTCGTCTGTCACATTCTCTGCTCCGATCACCACGAGGGAGACCTTCTGTGTAATTAAGAACACAGTCAGGCTGGAGTGTTTGCACAGTGTTTTTCTTTCTGGGCCAGTTTCGTGTGGGTCAGGGGGTCACGAATGACGGATGTGAGGTCACGCTGGCCACTTTTTACAGCTTAGAGGAAATGATCTGGACATTTGCTTTTTTAATAAAACATGCTCATCAAGAATGTGCGCTATTGGGGTCACTGGAGTTGCCATGGTTGAAAAAATATGAAAAATGACAGAATATTCTATACATGCACAATAAATATCAACAGTTTAGATGGCTAGTGGCACAATAAATGTAGATTTATTATAGATCTATATAAATAAAAATTTACAACTTCTTAAATGCCTACACTGCTGTTCATTAATATTTCAAATAAATGCTGCTCTTTTGAACCTTCTATTCATAAAAAAAAAAAATAATAATAAATCTTGAGCAGGAATTCAGTATACAGTAATGATTTCTGAAGGATCATGTGACACCAAAGACTGGAGTAAGGGCTGTTGAAAATTCAGATTTGCTATCACAAATTGATGTAAAGTACATTTTAAAATATATTAAAATAGAAAACAGTTATTTTGAATTGTAACAATATTTCACAATATTACAGTTTTTAATGTATTTTTGATGAACTAAATGCAGCCTTGATGAGAATAAGAGACTTAAAACATTAAAAAATGTCTAACCAAAAACTTTTCAACAGTAGAATTATAGTGTATATTCCCATTTCTTTTGTTGTCTTTAAAAAGTTTACTCTTGAAAAATTAAATTAAATTAAATTAATAATTTAAAAATATAAACAGACATTTATTATTTTTGTTTTAATCAGTTCCTTTTAAATGAAATTGCTTCCTATATATATTATATATATATAATTTGATAGATAGATAGATAGATAGATAGATAGATAGATAGATAGAAAGAAATTTTATTCAGTGCTTATTTTCTTCTTTTCCTTAATTAGCACTTTGGCACATGCTTGGCCATTGTTTTGAAGCTAAAAATCTGAATAGCATCAGAATTATGCACATGTGACGTAGTTGCCAAATGTGTCTGGGTGTAACTCATGATGTGTACATTTACATGAGTGTTTTGTTGGAGAAAGAGGACACTGTCCTGTGGGGGTCAACAGTGTTTGGAGATGATAATTGGAATTGAGCTCATCTTACACATGCTCTCCTCCCATTGGAAACGCAATGACCACGCAAAGTGTTTGAGAACAGAGGAGGTCAGAGTGTGTGTGTGTGTGTGTGTGTGTGTGTGTGTGTGTGTGCTTAGACAGGGAGGTGAGATCTGGTGTGAGACATAAATTGTGAGGATGAGGAGGAGGAAGATTCCAGAGAATGAGTGGCAGACGTATCTCAGAAGCTCACTGAACCGTTTACTTGAGGGAAAGGAGACCATATCAGGATTACCAAGACCAGGACTTCACAGTAGAGGAACTACTACAGAAGATCCTTCAAGAGAAGACGTGCCAAAAGATACAAGGTAATCACAATTCTTTGGTTTGTTTAGTCTTGATTTTAGGCGGTAAAACTGATTTTGTTGTTATTGATGTATTGACAGTAATTCGGTCTCCATTGTGCTTTATTGTCTCTTAAACATCATTGTCATGATGCTTTTCAGTCAAACATTTGTCCTGAAATTGTTAGGCTGGTAAACGTAGACCTGACTAACTTTTAAACATGTCTATAGCTTTTGGCCCCTCTTACTCTCTATTCATCTCATCCGTCTCTGTTCTCTTCCCTCAGTTATGGTGCACATCTGCAGGCTGTTTGTGGTGATGGGGATGTTGTTGTGTCTAAGTGCCCAGTTTGCCAGCTCTCAGCACTGGTCTCATGGCTGGTATCCCGGAGGAAAGAGAGACATAGACGTTTACGATACCTCAGAGGTGTGTGAATGAATATTACCAAAGAAATGTAAGTCTATCAGAAAAAACAATACTGCCAGAGAAGGACTATCTTTTTGCAATGTGGCACAAAATGTAAAAATGTTAACTGTAACCATGTGGTTGGTAAGTTGGTTTGGTTATTCGATTTTTGGAAATTTTATTAGATTTAAAATGAAAATACATGTAATTTACTTTCAAATTAAGAATAATTTCTTTATATGATCAATGTATTTTTCAAAACAACAGCATTTATTTAAAATAGAAATTGTAACATTATAAATGTCTTTACTGTCATTTAGGTTATGCTGTTTAAATAACGTGTATTGTATTATTATTGTATTATTGTCATGTGTCTTACATTAACCAGGTTCTGTACTGTTTTTACATGCTTATAAGCCTTTGTTAGTGGAAAGGTTTATTTTGATGTGCTTTAAGCCATCGTGTTGCTTTCTATTTGACTTTAAAACCAGGTTTCAGAGGAAATTAAACTCTGTGAGGCAGGAAAATGCAGCTACCTGAGACCCCAGGGAAGAAACATTCTGAAGACAATACTGGTGAGTACAGGTGTTGTTTTGGCTTGATTTTTTTCCATCAGCAAATAGCCTAGTGATTACATAAGCTAGTCATGACAGGATATTGTGAATATTTCTCTAAAACTTTACTAACTTATTGGCTTTTACAGCTGGATGCCCTCATACGGGATTTCCAAAAGAGAAAGTGACACCAAGATGACGCAACAGTCTGTGTCCAAAGAAAAATCCTTTCCAGCAAACACATTAGGCCTGCATGTCCATCCAGATTATATATATAATTATTTTGTTATTCTGTGATTTTTTTTGTATGTTTTGCATTTCGTTCTGTTCTCATATCCATTGTGAGTGAACCTATACTGCCAGCACTATGTAACCATTTGCAGCAGTTCCTACAATAAAGGCTTTATTTTGGTATTTTGTTTTAATTGTTCAGTGTCTTTTTATTAGTTATAGGTACGTTCACCAATTTTGCACAGGACACGAGCGAAATTGTTTTAAAACTACAATGTTTACACACACAAAAATAACAGGCGTCAACTGCATGAATAAAAACAGACGTAGCCTATTTATTTATTTAGGGAAATAACATTTTAAAATATTTTAGTATATTAAAGACACACACACACACACACACACACACACACACACATATATAATTACATTTTTGCTAATTAAAATAAATTTTGTTTTCATTTAATTTATATTCATTTTAAACTATTTTTGTTTAGCCACCCGATGGCGCAAATGTACATATCAAAATTCATTCGGCCCAGGAATGAACAAGTTAATATTGACAGTCCTGTAAAAGCCAAACTTAATGCAGTGCAAGACCTGTACGTTTTTAAGGCTGAAGTAAATATGGTTATTATGTAATCAAGCATGTGCTGTGAAATTAATATGATTATGAACATAATGATCCCACTTAAATATCATCTTGCCATCGCCAGTAAAAAGAATAGAAATGATCAGTGTAGACAATATAACCCATTAATTCTCAGCTGACCCTGGTACTGAGGCTGTTGATATTACAGGAGATAGTGAGGGACGTAGTGTAGAGGCTAGCAGGAAAAAACATCCACTGATCCAGACAAGTTCCCTTAGAAGGAGACGGCTGAGACCTCAGTCCATTCCCTGGGTTATTCTGAGCATGAAAGCACACTGAAACCGTTATGCCACTATCATGTCCTCTCTCTCTCTCTCTCTCTCTCTCTCTCTCTCTCTCTCTCTCTCTCTCTCTCTCTCTCTCTCTCTCTCTCTCTCTCTCTCTCTCTCTCTCTCTCTCTCTCTCTCTCTCTCTCTCTCTCTCTCTCTCTCTCTCTCTCTCTCTCTCTCTCTCTCTCTCTCTCTCTCTCTCTCTTAAGCACACACACACACACACACACACACACACACACACACACACACACATTCTCATTTATTAGGAAATGTATGTGTAAAATGGACAGAAATACATTTAAATACTTAAAACCCGATAAATGTTAATTGCTTCTAAAAATAACTGAAAGTGTGTTTTCTTGCACAATAAAAATTCAATAAGACATATTCACTGCAGTGCTACACATGGAGAACAATAATTCCATCAATGCTACATGCTTATTATCATACTCCGTATTATAGACCCAATGCCATACAGCATATCCCACCTTTCAAAGTCTATA
>NW_015537939.1:63576-78034 GCF_001515605.1 Sinocyclocheilus anshuiensis | reverse complement strand
ACTCTATCTATATACACACACACACACACACACACACACACACACACACACACACACACACACACACAGAGAGTAATTTGTGACAGCCTACAAGACTCACATTCACATGGAATATAATGTATGTTCTAATCTAGAAAATAGCACTGAACACAACTTGGACTAAGGCATTGCATTCACATGTGTAGTTTTCATATTAAGTGTAGGCAACATAAATGTTTTCGTCTGCTTTAAGCAACTGACGACATTCATTTGTCCTAAAGGAATAAAGATCATACAACAGAAAACATGCACAAAATACAAAATGTGCACACTTATTCATCAAATAGCTGTGCAATCACAATCATTATTTTTGTAATACAAATGTAACTATGTGATAGAATTAAAAATTAAATAAGCAGGAATGAGTCACTTTAAACATGGCAAGCACCCAGCTTTCATTTCTTCTGGCTGCAGGGACAGACCTTGAAATATGAAAGAGCATATAGTTCACTACTGGTAACTAGAATATTTACTGCAATAACACAGATGACTTTTCTATTTTTTCTTGTGTTGTGTATGTAGGGATTTGGGGTTTCACTATTGCACAATTAAAGAAACAGTTCAGCCAAAAAAAAAGAAAAAGAAAAAAAAAAAGATCTTGCATTTTAGCTGGTAGTAATGGTTTGAAGTATTATTTATTGTGGATGTTTTTATCAGCTGTTTGGACTCTCATTCTGAAGGCAGTGGCAGCCATTTATTGGTGAGCAAGTAGACTATGTGCTAAATTTCTCCAAATCTGTTCCGATGAAGAAACAAACTCATCTACATCTTGGATGGCCTGAGGGTGAGTACATTTTCTGCAAATTTTTAGTTTTGGTTTAACCATTCCTTTAAATATCTTGGAAGGTGACCCATATTTCTTTTTCATTTATTAACGTATCCATTCGGTTCCAGCTCTTGAACCATGTTTTAATACATTTTCCAGGTTTAACAAATCCCAATACATTTTCCCATAGCTATCAGATGTCAAATAATACATCAAGAACAATCAAAAATTCAACACTAAAACTGTTTAGCTCGATGAGATTCTTGTGTAGCCTATACTCTCCCACACTTCATCATGTCAGACACCACATGTGGTTAATCAAATACAGTAAAGGCGGAACCTGAAAACAATGCCACTTGGCATTTATTTACTAACTGCTCGAAGTCTTCAAGCATCACGTTTTAGTGTTCTACACGCTAGTAACACTATCATAACCAAAACAAATGTTGAATAGATGTCATTTGCGGTCTTTCTATAGCCTAGCTATATTTTCGTGTATATATACATGAAAGAGGTGAGTTAAGGACAGAGATTTTCTTGGACGCACATTTGAATAGTAAAAAACAGTGGCTTGCGGGTAGGGGTACAATCCGTGTATCATTCGATCATTCGTTTTTTGATTTAATATTGAAAGTAGAAAAATGAGAAAATGGCTTCTTTTTCGTTTTTTTTTTTTTTTCCAAAAAACGAAAAACGAAAATTCAGCTTAAATTTTCGTTTTTCGTTCATGGGTGGAAAAATGAATAAACAGCTTGAATATTCGATTTCTACATGTGGGCGGGAATTAAACGCCCCTTTCTGCTGATTGGTCAACCGAAGATCAAACCATGCCTTCATCAGTTCTTCTGCAGTATCATGCAGCAGAATAATAGTCCTCTGCTGCTGCAGTTGTATGGATTCTTAAGCATTTATTGCAACTACATTTCATCTTTTTTCATCAAACAAACAGGCTAATGAATAGCTCAACACAACTCACAACCTGGGCAGAGTCTAGACAGGGATTTCTCCTGTGTAGATATAAATTCTATTCTTTGCATCAGCTGGGCATGATAAAAAAAGCGACTTTACAGTCTGGAAATACTTTAGGCTATAGCAAATCATTTCTTGGACCCCCTATCACTTTAAGAACCGCTGGTCTACACAGAAGAAAGAACTGTCTAGACTCTGTCTAGGCCCGGTACGAGTTGTGTCGAGCTATTCATTAGTCTGTTTGATGAGAAAAATATGAAATTGATAAAATGGGTTATTAATCCGTACAACTGCAGCAGTGGAGGACTATTATTCTGCTGCGTCATGGAAGAACTGATGACGGCACGGTTTGATCTTCGGCTGACCAATCAGCAGAAAGGGGCGTCTAATTCCCACCCACGTGTAGAAATCGAATATTCAAGCTATTTATTAATTTTTCCACCCATGAACGAAAAACGAAAATTTAAGCTGAATTCTCGTTTTTCGTTTTTTGGAAAAAAAACGAAAAAGGAGCCCTTTTCTCATTTGTCTACTTTCAATATTAAATCAAAAAACGAATGATCGAATGATACACGGATTGGGTACAACCGAGGTACAACCAGCGGGGTTAAGTTAGTTTTGTTTTCGATATTCGTGACACATTCAGAGATAAACGGCAATAACTCCAAAACGACTTGCCCTAAAAAAAATCTAAACAATGTGACCGCCAAATGGGCAAAAAAGATAAAAAAGGTATAGCCTGTTCTTATCATGAGAGAACAGACCGATATTCCGTCAACGAGGTGATTAAAACCACATGAACCAGTTGAAATTAGACGTTAGACATTGGCTAACCGAGTCACTGAGTTTAGTGAGTTATTACTAACGTGTTCACACCCTCATGATGTTCCACGCCTGTGCGACTATCTTTCTTCAACACAAAAGTCAGAATTTGAAGGAATGACAGCGTGCTGAGAGACGCCATTCACCTTTACATACGAAGTGAATGATGGCTGTCGTCTCGTTTTGGTTCGACGGAAGAATTAATTTCATACGGGGTTTAAAGAAAGGTGGCAGAAGTTTCATTTCTGGAAGAAGTATGCAACGTTATCAGACCAACCCAACCTGGACTATAGCCTACTGTCAAGTTATAAAACCGGACTCGAACAAAAGGCATGGACTCTTAACAGGCTCTGACTCAGTGATGAAAGAATGTGGTAACATAAAAATACTTACATTAACATTAAATCATAAAATACTTGTTATAATAAATTAGGGCTCTTAGAGTTTACTGTAACAATTTGTGATTGCTAATCTATTGTTTTTGTTCTTAACGCATTCACTTCCTTTTGATTGATGAAAACATGAATTGGTTTCAGTATTGGTGTGGAATCTGATGACAAAAATATGCAAGTTCTATGAATAAAAAATACAGTTACTAGTATGTTTTTTGCACAGACTAAAAGCCAGTCTAGAACAATGTATATATATATTTGGATATTCATAATATTCTTCAATCATTCTGAAATATTTATAAAGCTGAAGCTTCAGTTTAGACCAAAGTTTTAACATTTTGTCTATTTTTATGACAATAGGTGGTGCTGCTCATGCTAACCAAACTCATGCTCGTCTTCATTCAAAGGATACTGCCAATGCTGCTGGCCTCAGAGCATCGCAAAGGTATGGCTGGACTTCCTATAGTGTACTCACCATCAAATTCATACAGTATACATTACATTACTAACATGAGCTTTCATTTCTCCATACAGAATGAGAAGACTGTGGCTCCGCCTCAAACTGAGAAATGTGATATGTATCGCTTTAACCCTGGCACTTCTTATATGTTGCTTCACGATCACATTTTCAATAGTAAAAGAAGGAGGACAGGAAACAGGACTGTCTGAGAGCCTTCAGCTGACAGAGCAATATGGCATTAATTGCACAGCAATATATGAAATGGAACCAGTGGAACTGGGCAAAACTTTAGTCATTCGCAAGGAAAAAAGCTACGTAGGGCAAAACGACAGAACTATTGTGAATGCCACCTATGACTGTGATTGGTTTGTTGTGTCACGGGGCTATGATGCGATTCAAGGCTCTGAGTTTGAGCGTGAATTTCCCCTTGCTTATTCTTTGGTTGTTCACCAGGATGCGGCTTTTGTGGTGAGGTTGCTAAGGGCCATTTATATGCCACATAACATATACTGCATACATTATGATCTGAAGTCCTCAGATTACTTTATTTCAGCAATGAAAGGTCTGGCCCGCTGCATCCCCAACGTCTTCATTGCCTCAAAACTGGAGAGGGTGCAGTACGCAGGCTTCTCACGACTCAAAGCAGATCTTAATTGCCTGTCTGACCTTCTAGATTCTGAGGTCAAGTGGAAGTATGTCATCAACCTGTGTGGTCAGGACTTTCCACTGCGGACAAACGCTGAGCTGGTGTCGGATCTAAAAGAGCTGAAAGGCAGGAACATGGTGGAGAGCAAGTGGCCTGAAGGAAAAACAGGTCGCTGGACTTATCATCATTCACTGAAAGATAGTAATTCAGAGTACTATGAGTCTCCTGTAAGCACTTCTGAGAAGAAATCTCCACCTCCTCACAACATAGCCATGTTTGTGGGCAGCGCGTACTTCACACTTTCAAGAGAATTTGTGGTTTTTGTGCAACAGAGTTCCCTAGCCAGTGATTTCTTGGCTTGGTCTGAGGATACATACTCACCTGATGAACACTTCTGGGCAACTCTGGTTCGTGTGTCTGGAGTACCAGGGGAAGTGCCAAGTTCTGACCCTGAAATCTCAGAACTGAAAAGTAAAACCCGTCTGGTGAAGTGGTCTTATCTAGAAAGGATTCTTTACCCACCATGCACTGGAGTCAGTATACGAGCTGTATGTATTTATGGTGCTGCTGAGCTCAGATGGCTCCTAAACTATGGCCACTGGTTTGCTAATAAAGTGGATCCAAAAGTGGATCCTGTTCTTATGGAATGTTTAGAAGAAAAACTTGCAGAAAAACGCCTGAGGCCAAAACTGCAGTAAAAAGGTCTTGTTTTTATTTTACTGGTAAGACTAAAAAAGAATAACGTGCTGTTTTTTAGGGAAATCGATATTAAGTTGAGTATTTTATTTGGGGTTTCTGGAACTTTGAAAATGCAATTTTTATTTAGTTTTAAATGTATTTATATTTATGTGATTCAGCCAGCATGAGAGCAATCCTTTGGCAAGAATTTTTATGGTTTAACATGCCAGTCCTCTAAATTCTTTAAGTGAATACTTGTTCTGTTGTGTATGAGACAAAATGTGAATTTTATTAGAGCAAAGTGAAGGGGCACAAATACATTTGCCCAGTTCATAAGAACAGTGTAGTAAAAAGTAAAGTGGCACACATTTGTTCGTTGCTGATGAAACATCTATTTTGTCTCTCTGAGCAAAAGTTATGAAGGAATAGTTCACAAAAAGAAAAAAAAACAAATTAGCACATAGCACAAAAACAAATTAGCTGGAAATGTACTCAACCTCGGGCTATCCAAGATGTAAATGAGTTTGTTTCTTCATCCAAAAAGATTTGTGCTTGTAAGAAACAAATCCATCAAGGTGTTTTAACTTGGACAAAATAAGAGTTTGTAATCCATAATAGTGAAAAAGTCCATCCACTGTTGCCTTCCCAAATCAAAATCCACTGTCATATTTGTTTAGAACGGTTTTAGACTGTTTTCGCTTGCAAACGGTACTTGATCTGTGCATATTTCTCTCCTGATTCAGATGAGATGACTTTTTCAGTGGAGAAAGCCATATTATGGATATTATGGAAGGGGACTTGGAAAGTAGAGGAATTTTAACTGGAAACAACAGTTTGACGTTAAAAACGTCTTAATGATGGATGTGTTTATTTTAAACATGCAGCTTTTCTATTCACAAGGTCATTGTGATACTTTCATCAGCTGTTTGGACTCATTCTGATGGCACCTACTCACCGCAGAGGATCCATTGGTAATACTAAATTTCTTTCACACTGAGGAAGGCTTTGAGCCGAAACGTTCTTGCTTTTTCTTTGGTTGTTCACCAGGATGTGGCTCTTGTGGAGAGGTTGCTAAGGGCCATTTATATGCCGCATAACATATACTGCATACATTATGATCTGAAGTCCTCAGATTACTTTATTTCAGCAATGAAAGGTCTGGCCCGCTGCATCCCCAACGTCTTCATTGCCTCAAAACTGGAGAGGGTGCAGTACGCAGGCTTCTCACGACTCAAAGCAGATCTTAATTGCCTGTCTGACCTTCTAGATTCTGAGGTCAAGTGGAAGTATGTCATCAACCTGTGTGGTCAGGACTTTCCACTGCGGACAAACGCTGAGCTGGTGTCGGATCTAAAAGAGCTGAAAGGCAGGAACATGGTGGAGAGCAAGTGGCCTGAAGGAAAAACAGGTCGCTGGACTTATCATCATTCACTGAAAGATAGTAATTCAGAGTACTACAGCTCACCTGTCACCACTTCTGAGATGAAATCTCCACCTCCTCACAACATAGCCATGTTTGTGGGCAGCGCGTACTTCACACTTTCAAGAGAATTTGTGGTTTTTGTGCAACAGAGTTCCCTAGCCAGTGATTTCTTGGCTTGGTCTGAGGATACATACTCACCTGATGAACACTTCTGGGCAACTCTGGTTCGTGTGTCTGGAGTACCAGGGGAAGTGCCAAGTTCTGACCCTGAAATCTCAGAACTGAAAAGTAAAACCCGTCTGGTGAAGTGGTCTTATCTAGAAAGGATTCTTTACCCACCATGCACTGGAGTCAGTATACGAGCTGTATGTATTTATGGTGCTGCTGAGCTCAGATGGCTCCTAAACTATGGCCACTGGTTTGCTAATAAAGTGGATCCAAAAGTGGATCCTGTTCTTATGGAATGTTTAGAAGAAAAACTTGCAGAAAAACGCCTGAGGCCAAAACTGCAGTAAAAAGGTCTTGTTTTTATTTTACTGGTAAGACTAAAAAAGAATAACGTGCTGTTTTTTAGGGAAATCGATATTAAGTTGAGTATTTTATTTGGGGTTTCTGGAACTTTGAAAATGCAATTTTTATTTAGTTTTAAATGTATTTATATTTATGTGATTCAGCCAGCATGAGAGCAATCCTTTGGCAAGAATTTTTATGGTTTAACATGCCAGTCCTCTAAATTCTTTAAGTGAATACTTGTTCTGTTGTGTATGAGACAAAATGTGAATTTTATTAGAGCAAAGTGAAGGGGCACAAATACATTTGCCCAGTTCATAAGAACAGTGTAGTAAAAAGTAAAGTGGCACACATTTGTTCGTTGCTGATGAAACATCTATTTTGTCTCTCTGAGCAAAAGTTATGAAGGAATAGTTCACAAAAAGAAAAAAAAACAAATTAGCACATAGCACAAAAACAAATTAGCTGGAAATGTACTCAACCTCGGGCTATCCAAGATGTAAATGAGTTTGTTTCTTCATCCAAAAAGATTTGTGCTTGTAAGAAACAAATCCATCAAGGTGTTTTAACTTGGACAAAATAAGAGTTTGTAATCCATAATAGTGAAAAAGTCCATCCACTGTTGCCTTCCCAAATCAAAATCCACTGTCATATTTGTTTAGAACGGTTTTAGACTGTTTTCGCTTGCAAACGGTACTTGATCTGTGCATATTTCTCTCCTGATTCAGATGAGATGACTTTTTCAGTGGAGAAAGCCATATTATGGATATTATGGAAGGGGACTTGGAAAGTAGAGGAATTTTAACTGGAAACAACAGTTTGACGTTAAAAACGTCTTAATGATGGATGTGTTTATTTTAAACATGCAGCTTTTCTATTCACAAGGTCATTGTGATACTTTCATCAGCTGTTTGGACTCATTCTGATGGCACCTACTCACCGCAGAGGATCCATTGGTAATACTAAATTTCTTTCACACTGAGGAAGGCTTTGAGCCGAAACGTTTGTGTCTTTTCCCATCAGTAATGAATGTAAAAGAAAAGAAAAAAGAAGATTGTTCTCGTGAGTGCGGATCATAATTTCCTATACTAAATACTAAATTTCTTCAAATCTGTTCTGATGAAGAAGCAAACTCACTCAGGATGGCCTGAGGGTGAGTACATTTTCAGCAAATGTTCATTTTTGCATGAACTATTCTTAAAAAAAAAAAATTCTAGAATGGCAGGGAAAAAAATCTGTATATTTTTCAAGCTTTTAAAATCACTGGATCTTAAACATGTCCATCTCAAATGGAGAAGACTTTATGTTGGTTCAGAGCAATGACTCTGAAACTTAAGCAATAATTCACTGAGAATGAATTTGCATGTGCCCTCTGGGTTGCCATTGGGCCAGATTCACAAGGAATAATGCAAATCAAGTAAACACAACCCCTAAAACTAGACACAATTTGCATGTTGCAATTTCTCATCTTGCAGGCCAGTTTTGAAGGCTTGTAAGAATGCAGCAGACATCCCTGGATCTGGTATACTCTACTGGGGCTATACAGCATTGCTCCAAAACAATCCAGGCACCTAAAATAAATAGCTCTTTAACGTTTAGAAAATGTGCTTAACTATAATTTGATGAATAACTGCTGCCATTATTAGAATTATTATTATTACATTTTTTTTTGGTTAAACTGGATTCCAGTTGATTAGTAAGTCCCAGGTATGGCTGAAAAACCTGAAAAACCACATGCAAAGTCTTGTGAATTTACCCCTGAGCATGAAACTCTTTTTGTTGATCTTATCAGAATGTAAATGCTTAAGAATTTCCTCTAAAATTATATTCTTTAGTTTCACTAAGCTTTTTTAATGCCTATTTTTGTACATTTTATACCTATTTTTTGCACACAAAATGAAGGGGAGGGTTTACAATTCCTAATGTTTTATTGTTTTTTAATCCCTTTAATAATCATCTGTGGTTTATTGATGTATTGATTTATTTAATAACAATGGTTTTCATTGCATATGTTCTTTTCTAATTTTATGGTTAATCACTTTCACAGTGCATTCATTTTGTGTCATATATCAGCTTTTAATTGTTTATTGTTACATGCAATGTCTGTTTTTGAGTTTAGTTGCTTAGACTGGCTTCAGATATGCACTTTATTCCATTTCATTTATAAATACATTTACAATATATTTATATTTTATAAATATATCAAAAATAACATATTGTAGAAAGAAGGTTTTTAATCTGAGTTTCATTTTTTGTTAGTTTTATTCTGCTGATGTCATGAATGTTGCCTAATGTCATGAAGGTCACTAACTCAACACATGTATCTCTAACGCACATGCATTTTTAACATTTCTAATTCTTTTGGAGTTGACAGCTCCATTTGATGCTTTATGGTAAAGGATGCCAGTATATCCTAAATACATTTTTCATCAGTTTAAGTTTGCTCTGTTGTGTGTGAATGAATTGTTCAACTGTCAAGACCTGAATTTTAGATCCTAATGACACTCAACATTGAAGAAGGAAGATACTACTTCAGTTTGGTCTGTTTTATGGTCTGATTGCACAGATTATTTAGAGCAGGGTTGGATGATGAGTGATTCCAGATTTATGACCAAAATATACAAATGAACATTAATCTTCTTTTACCCTGTGAGTCAACCTGTTCATGTAGGTATTTGCTTACATGATTGTGTGCCAAAATACAGTGTATTACATGCAAAATCTTTGGCAACATCAACAAAAGGTATGCGAAGCAATTTCTCCTTTTTTGTAATGAAGCTTCAACAGAGTGAGAATCCATTTGCAGTTTTATCGAAAACGTGGTAGAACAGGCAGGGTCAATCACCAGCAAACACAACAGTAAAGATAAGATAACTCGGAATCCAGGGACAGGCATGAGGTCAGGGCAGGCAGCAATAAATCAATAATCAGTTCACAATAGTAAGCAGTAGCGGTTTTTGGCACGGGCGAACCGGGCAGCCGCCCGGGGTGGCATTTTTTCATGATACATGGGGGGCGGCACCAGCAGTTAAAAAAAAATATATATATCCTCTGCGCCGCCGCCGCAAATCGGTTTTCTATTATCTATCATTTCACTGTGTGGGGAATTGGCAAATTGGCGCCCCTGCTTGCTGAGAAGGTGCCGTGCACAGAAGCTGTGTGAGAAGGGGAAAGGGGAGCGGGGCGCGGCGCGGGGGACAGTTCACCTCTGGGTCTCTCCCAAATGGAACGGACAAGTGGGGGGATCCACTGTATAGAGCAATACTCTAATGGAAGTAGTGGGCTAAAGTCAGTCACATGTCGACTTTCTTCCAAATAACGCACATTTCATCCATAATATTATAAATACAGGCCTATAGTTCCTGCACATTTTTGTTTTTCTGAATTGTGTGAAATGGCTAATAAAAATAGGTAATACAAAACGATTATGTGGTCACCAAGGTGAATTGGTTTAATCTTGACTTCTGGTCGTGAGTGACAGTGTTGGGGGGATGGGAAATCTGTTGATTTTTTTTTTTATTATTATTATTTTTTTATTATTGCATTGCAATTGAAAGAATGGGAAATCTGTTGATTGTCGAGTGCCAAATAAACACAGAGATGGACAGGAAAAGGTCAAAGCCATTAGGTGCCCAATTTAGAAAAAAAAGAAAAGAAGAAGAGGAGAAACGAGCAAAAGATAAAGGTATACAACTATGTTCTCTCTGTATGATTATTACGGTATCCATGTAATGAATGAAGGGCTAATGTTAATTGGTGGGTATAACTCTTAAGTTTGTTAGCCTTTTTGCTATGATGCTTGCTATGCTTATACAACAATAATTCGGTTTTAACTCAACAAACACGAGATCTAATTTCACCATAATATTGTGCTTTGCAACAAAACTGTTACAAGTTCAGTTATTATTTATTTCCATCAGTTGGGTTAACGTTAGGCCCTGTAATTAGCCAACGGAATTTTCAAATCTGTGTAATTATAATTTAAATCGGACTACTTTTCAAATTGTATTTCATAAACCAACATCTCAGACGTTATGTCAAAACGTTATGGGGTTTCAAATAAAAAAAATACTTTCTGTTACAGAACAGGGCATTGATTTCATACATGTCCACTGTAGAGGACATCAGGACATAAATCATGTTTATCAGGCATTTTGGGAGACACAACAAGTGAATATGGAAATAAATTATGCATCAATATTCAAGCAGAGAGGCGCTTTTCAAAACTAAAGTTGATCAAGTCGTACCTGAGGTCAACCATGTCCCAGGAACGGCTCACTGGCCTTGCCGTCATCAGTATCAATCACTCAATAGGGGAGCAGATTTCATACGATGACATCATTGATGATTCTGCATCAAGGAAGGCCAGAAAGGTCAGGTTTTAGTTTTAGTTTGTGTTTTCTGTTCTTAGTGCAATAGTGTAATAATTAGATTCTCTTTAGTGTGTTTTCACATTTGTGTGATGAAGGAGTTGTGCTATTTAGAATATTTATTCTATATTTTATTTGTATATTATTCTTAATATTTTATATTATTGTTGCTCTCTGCTCTTGTTACATTTTTTATATATCTGATTGTATATATTTTTGGCACATTTATGTATATAGTGTATATTTATTTAAGTTCTGATAACTTATACTGTCATATTGGTGTAATTTTGGGGGGGGGGGGGGGTCTCGCCCAGGGTGTAATTCAATGTAGAACCACCACTGATAGTAAGTCCAGGGTAGGCAGCAAGTGATCATGACGAGAATAAACAATCCAAAGGTAATCCACAGGTAGACAAAACATGGAAACAAATGCTCAGAAACACCCGTGCAATACAATACTTCGCAACGAGGGAGAGTCTGAGAGCTGTATTGTAGGGGAATTTACAGTTAAAACCCAAGGACCAGATATGATGAATGAAGACCAGGAGTCAGAGATGCGATCAATTAAAGAAAATTTTACTGAAGAAAATAGTTTGCAGTTTCATCAGCAGAAGCCAGCTTCAATACTTGCGATGGAGTTCGTAGGCCGCTCTGCATACATGTCAAAAACACCAATAATTATACTCTAACAGAGGTCACTAATTACGTCAATACATATCTCTTAAGTCATTATGTAGGCTAGGGATCAGCAGTCAGACAAAACAGTTATCTCCAGAGACCTATTCCTGATCAGTTGGGGGGCATCTGATGACGAGCTTCTCCACTTACTCAGGAAAAGATGCCGACACACACAGAGAAAACTTATCTTCTGTTCAAGGTGGCCTGGCTCTGGCGAGAATCTTATCAGCATTCAGCATGGTTCATTACACACACACACACACACACACACACACACACACACTATGCCTGTCTCTTTTTAGAGAGTAAAAATACAGAATAATACAGCATTATTCAATATTTATTATGCAACTACCATTTAAATTGATCAATAAGCAAGTTGCAAGCAATATCATAAAACAGCAGAACACATAAATGTCACAGTTGTCCCAATTACTGCGCTCAACTTAGATGGAGGTCACCCTGACCTAATCATGCAGCATGGAACTAAGTCAATCATCAAATAATCTAGGAGGTTAAATACTGATCAGTAACTTGATTAATAAACACACAAGAAATAATGAAATAATATTATTATGAAGGATATGGTAGATCGGCATCCACTCCATCCACTCCTTCAGTATAAATAGTCCACTAATGCAGGTCAGGTGCAAGCGCAATCAGAGCCAGGTACGTGAGTGGGAAATGTAGTCCGATTTGAAGTTCAATACTCAGGGGAGAGCTCCCTCTGGTGGCGAGCGGGAGGCACTGTGGGAGTCTCGTTTGTGACAGAGCCCCCCCCATCCCCCGAGAGCGGCTCCTGACGCGATGAAGCAGATGACGCCAGGGTCTTCCGCGAGGTCGAGGGGCCGGTTTATCTGGGTGCGTCCTATGGAACTCGATGATGAGTGTAGGGTCGAGGATGTCCTCAGCATTGACCCAGGATCGCTCCTCCGGTCCGTACCCCTCCCAGTCCACCAGATATTGGAGGAGTCCTCCCCGACGTCTGGAATCGAGTAGTTCTCGAACCTGGTATACCTCCTCGCTGTCAAACAAGATGGGTGGATGGTCTGCTCCTCCTCCTCCGCTCTCGGACCACCAGCGGGTTTGAGAAGTGAAACATGAAATGTAGGAGAAATACGATAATTAGTGGGTAATGCCAAACGGTAAGAAGCTAGTGTTATTTGTTTAACAATTTGGAAGGGACCCACATACCTGGGACTGAGTTTCCTGCACGGAAGTCTGAGGCGGAGATCTCGGGTAGATAACCAGACCCATTGACCTGGAGTGTATTCAGGATTGGGGCGACGGTGACGATCGACTTGCAACTTCTGCCTCCTAACGGCATGTAGCAAGTGGGTGTGAGCCTGGTTCCAAATGTTCGCTCTCCTCTGGAGTCAGTCGTTGATAGCAGGTATCTCGGTGGGTTCTCCTGCCCATGGGAATAAAGGTGGTTGGAAGCCCATTATGCATTGGAAAGGAGTTAGTCCAGTTGAGGGTTTTTGAAGTGAGTTTTGAGTGTACTCTGCCCATATGAGGTATCGACTCCAGTCTGTTTGGTTCTGTTGGCAGTAAGATCTGAGGAATCATGTGACCTCCTGATTGAGCCGTCCCACTGTATCTCATGTTTTTAAATGAAGAAAGTAGCCTACTTTTGTGATTGGTTTTCGGTCCTTTGTATTAAAATATACATACATGCATGGTGCTGTTTTTTTTCTAATTGTTTAAGCAACTTTATTAATTATATATGGTTTATAAGCATTATTTTAAACATTATGCACGTTTTTCAAAGATAGTCATGTTATTTTATTACTCTTTGAAGAAACGTGCATAATATTTTGCTCGATGCGCCCTCTTGTGGCCTCAAGAGAGAAGCCAAAAGCTTTTTTCCCCCTAACTGAAATGATGCCTTTTAAATTTGAATATAATTTGAATTTTTATAATATTTAAGTAGAAAATTCAAATTTCGTTTTTCAGTAATTTTGACAGCCCTAATAGATATTCTAAATTTTTGTGGTCAGTAAGAACAACAAAGGGGTGTTTTGATCCTTCTAGCCAATGTCGCCACTCCTCCATAGCTGATTTCATGGCCAACAATTCCGTTACCGACGTCGTAGTTCTGTTTGGCTGAGCTGAGTTTGTGGCAAAAGTAGGCACAAGGGTGGAGCTTGGGTGGGCAGCCATGTCGCTGTGAGAGGATGGCTCCGATGCCAGTATTTGAGGCGTCCACTTCGACTATGAATGGAAGTTCAGGATCAGGGTGATGGAGAATGGGAGCAGATGTGAAACGTGATTTGAGTTCCGTGAAAGCCGCCAACGCTGCGGTAGACCATGTGAGATGCAAAGAATTTCTTTTCGTCATGGAGGTTAAGGGAGAAGCCACAGAACTGAAATTTCTGATGAAGCGCCGGTAGAAATGTGCAAATCCCAAGAAACGCTGAAGCTCCTTTAAAGTTGCCGGTTGCGGCCAATCTAGAGCAGTTCTGACCTTTTTCAAGTTCAAGTTCAAGTTTATTTGTACAGCGTTTTTCACGATACAAATCATTGCAAAGCAAATTCATTTAGACCAATATAATCATTTGGTTTTAGCCAGGTTTCAGGAGTACATCAAAACTATTAGCTGTGATCATTTAATTTACAATAACTGATTTGGGTGAGAGTGATCTAATGTTTAGGAGCCCAAACTTTAAAAATTGTTTTTGTTCATTTATTTTACATTTTTCTGG
>NW_015537939.1:49674-63494 GCF_001515605.1 Sinocyclocheilus anshuiensis | reverse complement strand
TGACAGTGTAACATTAAGCATAAGTATTTCGAATGAGTTAAACCTGTATCCTGTCTTCTGAGTAACATTGAGAATACCACTATATATTGTTGCAACACCGCCGCTACGACCAGTCTGACGGGGCTCATGTTTATAACAGTAGCTTGGTGGAGTAGACTCATTTAGACCAATATAATCATTAGGTTTTAGCCAGATTTCAGTCAAGCAGAGTACATCAAAACGATTATCTGTGATTATTTCATTTACAATAACTGCTTTGGCACCGGGCCTGTGCAGAGAAACACACGGAGTAGAGGTGGTGGGAGAGTTAGCAGCGGGCTGTATACTTACCTCAGACTTGTGAGCGTCAGCCTGGGATATTTCCAGCGCGGCTCTCTGCTCTCTCACCGAATGCAGCTCGAACATGTCCTCACCTGCACTCAAAGGTAGACACACATCCTCCATTAAAGCAAGTAACAGTGAGTAAAACAATGGTAATGTGTGTGAATAGAGTATTAGCAATGTAAGTGAGATTAGCGGCAACCACGCTGGCGATGCTAACGGCCTATATGCTAATAGCGGACTCGGGAAATCAAAATAGAACTAGTGATAACAAGGCGCTCTGATTGTTTTTGTTGTAGAATACGATAGGGGATATATTCACACGTTATAGAAATGAAAATTATGGTGTATAAAATAGATTTTAAGATAAAAAAATAGACGATAAAGAATTAACTTGACGGAGCTCAAACTCAAAACACACGGCAGCAACAAACAGCCCTCGTCCATCGCCACTCCCCTCTGACTGATGATATAGCTCAGAAATTATGTACTGGTCTGGTGAAATTCACACTTCTCAGCCTTGGCATATCATTTGTGATCAATGAGCCATTGTAACTCTGTCCTCACATGTTGCACATGTTCCTCATATGTGTCAGAATAGACAAGAATGTCATCGATGTAAACAATTACCCAACGGTCCAGCATGTCCCAGAAGACGTCGTTGATGTAGGATTGGAATATAGAAGGACTGTTGGCAAGGCCGAAGGGCATAACAGAATATTCATAGTGCCCAGTGCTGGTAGAAAAGGCTGTTTTCCATTCATCACCCTCCCTGATGCGGATGAGATTATAGGCATTGCGGAGGTCTAATTTGGAAAAGTATTTGGCTTTACAAAGTTGTTCCAAGGCAGCTGGTACTAGAGGTAAAGGGTATCGGAATTTAACAGTGATGTCGTTGAGGCCCCAGTAATCGATGCAAGGACGTAGGCCACCATCCTTTTTCATAACGAAGAAGAAGCCAGCCGATGCAGGTGATGTTGATGGTCTGATGAACCCCTTTGAAAGTTCCTCGTTGATGTAGTTTTTCATAGCATCGGACTTGGGTTGTGACAAAGGAAAGATGCGACCTTTGGGTGGTGCTGCACCTGGTAATAAATCAATGGCGCAATCGCTAGAAAGATGAGGAGGCAGTTCCGATGCCCTGGACTTGCTGAAAGCATCAATGAGGTCAGAGTATTCCGAGGGAAGTGTAGAAGGGAGAACTGGCTCGTCTGTGAGCGTAATGGTCTGAACGGAGATCGCTGGATTGTTGATCAGACAATTGGCTTGACAGGAAGGATCCCACTGAATGATCCGACCCTCCTTCCAGGAGATGAGTGGATTATGTTGGCGTAACCAAGGCAGTCCGAGAATTACAGGGTTATGTGGGGAGGTGATTATGTAGAAGCGAATGCTCTCAGTGTGAAGGGTCCTGGTCTCCAAGTACAAGTCCACGGTGGTGTGCATGACCCTTCCTTCACCGAGAGGACGTCCGTCTGGCGCCTCCACTGCCAAATGAGAATTGCAAGGGATTAGTGGAATTTTATGTTGTTGAGCAAACTCGTGAGACATGAAATTTCCAGCTGCCCCTGAGTACAGCAGAGCTGATGTGGGTATGTTATTTCCCTCTATAGACAGTAATATGGGTACTTTTATGCAAGTACTGGAGTGGTGTGCCTGAATGCATGGACTCACCGTGGAGGAATTACGAGGAGGCAGTCGTGTGTGACACGAAGCCCTCAGATGGCCAGCTTGGCCACAATAGAGGCAGAGATGTTGGCGAATTTGGCGTTCTCGTTCCTCTGGAGACAGGTGAGTGTATCCGAGCTGCATGGGTTCCACGAGAGAGGAGGAGGTGGTTCCGAGAAAAAGGATTGTTGGCTGGTACCGTTCTGGTAGGGCGATGGGAACAAACCAAATTATCAATCTGAATAGCCAGTTCAATGAATTGGCCGGGGGTTTTCCCCTCGTCCCAGCACGCTTGTTCTGATTGAAGCTCTAAGCTGAGTCCCTTACGAAAGAGCAATTTAAGCGTGCTTTCAACCCAGTCAGTCTGTGCGGCGAGAGTGCGAAATGACAAAGCATATTCAGCTGCGGTATTCCTGCCCTGGCATAATGCAAGCAGTAGGTCATCCATGCTTTTACCTCCCTCTGGATGGTCAAATATTTCTCAGAAGCGTTGGAGGAAAATGTGAAATGCTGAACCATCCTCCCTCCATACTGCCATTGCCCACTCTAAAGCCTTGTCAGTGAGAGTAGTGATCATACAAAGGAGATCTTAATGGTATCAGTGATGAACATCGCTGGTTGTTGGTTGACAAACAATGAACATTGCAACAAAAATCCCTTACACTTCATGGGATTTCCGTCAAACTTATCTGGGAGAGCCAGGTGAGGGTTAATGGAAGAAGCAGAAGGAGGTGATGTGTTCATGCTCAGTTGACTAAGCGCTGGATCCGGAGATGAGAGACGTATACTCCGAAGCACGTTAACAAGCTCCTCCGTCAGTGTCGTTAGTTGCGCCAGCTGGTGTTAATGAACAGCGAGTTGGTTCGCTTGAGAGGATAATTCCATGGTTAGTTGAGCCAGAGCTGCTGGATCGTGTGTTGGCGAAGTCTTCTGTAACAAGGCTTCAACAGAGTGAGGATCCATTTGCAGTTTTATTGAAAACGTGGTAAAACAGGCAGGGTGAATCACCAGCAAACACAACAGTAAAGATAAGATAAATCGGAATCCAGGGACGGGCATGCGGTCAGGGCAGGCAGCAATAAATCAATTATCAGTTCACAACAGCAAAGAGTCCAGGGTAGGCAGCAAGCGAGGCATGAGGTCAGGGCAGGCAGCAATAAATCAATAATCAGGTCACAATAACAAAGAGTCCAGGGCAGGCAGCAGGCGATCACGACGAGAATAAACAATCCAAAGGTAATCCACAGGTAGACAAAACATGGAAACAGATGCTCAGAAACACTTGTGCAATACAAGACTTCGCAATGAGGGAGAGTCTGAGAGCTGTATAAATAGTCCACTAATGCAGGTCAGGTGCAAGCGCAATCAGAGCCAGGTACGTGAGTGGGAAATGTAGTCCGAATTGAAGTTCAATACTTAGGGGAGAGCTCCCTCTGGTGGCGAGCTGGAGGCACTGTGGGAGTCTCGTTTGTGACATGTCGTTTGTAAACGTTGGTAGATCTGTTTGTTTTGCTATGCTAACTGGTTATGGTTGGATGCATTGTATTATTTGCAGTTTTGTTTTTTTGCCTGATGTCCGTGAACGTGCAACCCATTTTTGGGGTTGCGACCCACTCGTTAAACCATTACCATTCACATGAGTAGTCTATGTCTATATAAAATGTATTTATTGAGTTTCAGTTTAGACTTGCCGAGACTTTAGCAGCAACAGAAGGAATAAAATTTGGGTTAGGTTAGGGTTTAAAATAAAGGAGAATGTATGAAAAAACACAAAGTGAAATGTAGGCCATGCAAATTGTACATATTTTAAGCAAAGTTTGGTGTGAATTGCATGGTTTCCCTAGTGAACTGAGAAATCAAAATTCCCTTCAGTTTCAGAACTCAAAACTTTCTCATTAGTCTAAAAACAGCTTATATTAAAGCCAGCATGCCAAAACGACAGGTTGTGGAATGTGCCACATTATGACATAATTGTGTGGTTAAACACCGCCTCTACAGAAGAAGATCGATTCCTGCTTCTACATCACTGCCTGTTTAGCCCCGGCCACTAATTCACGCACATAGTAGGTAAATGACAAGAGTGGCAAACGCAGTTCTACGCAGAAACCAAATTATAAACTTTATATGATGAACTTTATTTTTAATGAAGTGCCAGATCGTGGTCTCTTGTTCACTTAATTTTATTTTTATTTTTTTCTTACCACGGATTCGTTTACAAGCAAGACACAATTCGACGCAGGATTTTCAGAAAGATTTAAACTAAAAGACGATGATTTGGTGACTATGTTGGATCTGGCATTAATCGCAACACACAAGTGTGAGTAACTGTTTTTATTACGTGGTCACTTGCTTTGTCTGTTATTACAGATCGTTCGATATGTACTAAGTATTTATGCGTTTTTAACCTAAAACACAGCAGCATCTATCTATGAAGAATGTAGGCTGTTAAACATACACAGCTATTAGCCAATCATAGCAGTGGGCATTTACTTCTGAGTCTACAATCTGCCATGCCTATTCAAACAGAGCTCTCCAACGAGGGGTTTCAAAACAAGAAAATTATATATTTTTTGATGTAAAAATCTTGATGACATGATAAAAGTGGACCTCGGAGAACAATACAAAATAAAAAACAAAGGCAGTTCATGACCAGGTCCCCTTTAATGGACTACATTTATTGTGTTTTTGTCGATTTGGAAAGTAATAGCACACCTCTCCTCGATATTTTGAGGCGTTTGTGTCTGTAGTGTAAAGAAAGAAGACAAAAAGGTACATTTCACAAGTACCATTAACTAATAAAATTATTTCATAGTTACCAAGTATAAATATAAAATATAAAGTTTGTGGCTGTCAAACATGTTTTTTTTTTTTTCTTGGCTCAAAGCAAATTAGCCAGTCAACACACTATACAACTCCTCAATAATGTATCAGAAAGTCAGGATTAACCTACACTGAAACTTATATTCAGAAAGTTGCCGTCAAGCAAGTTTCTCATGTTTAATGCCACTCAACATGTTATAACGCATATGACTTCTACTGATCAGAATAAAAGAATAACGAGGTGGGCACGGCCACATTATTTCAGGATAAGGATGATTGCACCAACTCACCAGACAAAGTATAAGCAGACATGACCGGAAAGGAGTGCCACTGGGCACATCCTAATGAATAGCCAAATCTGCCACAACTGCATTTAGCATATATGATGCTGCAGCCTTTCTATCATTTATTATATATGACAATTATATCTTTTACCTTTACCTATACCTTTATGTACCTATACCTTAATATTTGTTTTGATTTTGGGAATTGTGTTTTATGTATTCTTTATGTATATACTGTATATGTGTGTGTGTGTGTGTGTTTATTCTTTACAATTGATTATATAAGTCTTTATTCATGTAATATCTGCTCATCTTTGTTAATGATTTTCTTTATGATTGTTACACTAATGCTGGACTTACGACATGAAATATCCTGAGTGGACAGTATGGGGGGGACGGTGCATGGTCCAGAGCTGCTACGGTAACAGTTATGAGCAGTGTTGGGGAAAGTTACTTTTAAAAGTAATGCATTACAATATTGCGTTACTCCATAAAAAAGTAACTAATTACGTTACTTAGTTACTTTTGATGGAAAGTAATGCGTTACGTTACTTTTGCGTTACTTTTTAAATCTGGACAGGGCTTGCTTGTTTGTTTTTAAAATAAAAAAGTTCTATTTTTGGCAAATATAAAAGCCTTTTCACACCAAAAGTGCATGAATAAGCCTCAGGCTGAAGGGAAAGTAAATTTAAGTCCGTACAGTAGAATGCAGAAGAAGAATTTCAACACGCTTCAGCAATAAAAAAAGACTCACGAATGTTTGTCTAGAGTAATTTTTTAGGCTTACAGTGCTTTTGACCGTCTTTTGGTGAAAAAAACGTGCCAAAAGTGTAAGCGCGGAAAAATGGAAGTCAGAAGCATGCAGATCATATTTATTTTGCGTTAGCATGAAGCTGCAGTTTCACAATACATGAATTACACTTACGAATAACAGTAAAATGCTGCAAATAATTTTTTCTTGCGCTTGAAACACAATTTACACCTTTACAAAGCTTCTCTTGGGCATGCAAATTTAATTTACGCTTACAGTCTTATGTACACTTCCACAAATATTACCCTGCGTATGCAAATCTTTTTGACGTCATTCTACCTTCATAGACTTAACTTTGAACAACAGCGCAACTTTGACCGTCTCATTAGGCTATTTCTGTCACATAGGTGGGTAAATCCTGTCACAATTAATATATATTGTCAAGAGAACATGTTACTAAAGTGTATCTGAGGTAATGTACAGTTTAAGAATTGATAATAGCTCGTCATACTGTTACATTAACTTCAAAGTTAACAAAAATGCCCCAGCACGCTGAATTAAATTCCATACTAATGTTAGTTAAGGTATTGTATTAAAGTTTACAAACGGGATGTTTATCTCAGGAACGTGAATGTATTGTGTGATTATTGTTTATATGCGTGGATCAAAGGGGTACACTAATGATTTAGTTTTGTATGATTACAGTATTGGTTAAAAATGTTTGTTATACTTATTAAATTTAAGTGTTTATTTTGTATTACAGAGAGCTAGCTCAAGTATTCAGGTCAGATGAATGGTAATTTGCTTAATATTAATGCTTAGTAAATAGACGCTATGCTTAATTCAGCATAGGCTATATAAACAGTCGGTTATGTCAGTTTATATGTGACTTACATTTTAGACGCAGTCAATGCTGACTGTTTATGCTCCATTTAACGAAAATAGTTCCAAACAAAGATTTGTTTTGAAAACACGCTGTTTCGTTACTAAAAGATTCAGTGTATCGAACGAATCAATGATTCAGTAACCCATTCATAAAAACAGGCACTTGGTTCTTAGCCCTTCCCCTTTCCCCTACCCCTCCATTTCAAGCGTTCACGTAAAGGGGTAGGGGTGTCTCGATTCTCTTTTGGTTGGAGGGTTAGGGGTAAGGGGAAGGGCCAGATAGCCCTTCAAACTAAGATTTTTAGGGACCACACTTCAAACGAAGGGGTATGAATTATCTCAGCGTAAACCGGCTACAGCGGCAATATGGCTGGCTTAGCGAACAAAAAGACACATAAATGTAAGCATTTTTGGCATTAATAAAGATTTTAACGAAAAGTAATAATTTGTTTTATGTTACATTCAATCGTGAGTTCATATTAAAGGTCATTTTTACTCAAATAAATGTTTGCAAAGAATCACAAAAATTTGCTAACGTCAAATCATTACTGCACGATAGTTGTAAAAAGGAATGGCTACTGGTAGCTCTTCTTCCTGGTTGTTAATTTGCCGGTTGATAACAAACCCACTACGGAGCGTCCGGTTAGAGACTTTACCACAGATGATCAGGTATGCGGGAATAACCCATTTATTGTCACCACAAACTCAGTACACTGAAGACATTTCGGTTTTCATGTTTGTGTGGTTTTCTACAAATTACAGATAAAAGAAAAATATATAAGTACAAATAACAAATAACAGTGGTCACAATAAATATAACACAATATTTGCACAAAGAATATATTAAATACAGTGATTAAACATTCAAATAAGAAAACAAATGTGCCATTATAAGGGAAGATGCGCTGCTAGAAATTACCAATAATGAGCAGTTGAAATCTGACACCTCTCTGTAAAAAGGAATGGCTACTGGTAGCTCTTCTTCCTGGTTGTTAATTTGCCGGTTGATAACAAACCCACTACGGAGCGTCCGGTTAGAGACTTTACCACAGATGATCAGGTATGCGGGAATAACCCATTTATTGTCACCACAAACTCAGTACACTGAAGAAATGTAGTTTTTCATGTTTGTGTGGTTTTCTACAAATTAAAGATAAAAGAAAAATATATAAGTACAAATAACAAATAACAGTGGTCACAATAAATATAATAACACAATATTTGCACAAAGATTATATTAAATACAGTGATTTATTAAATATATATATATATATATTAAATAAACCATATGATGATTAAATGGCAGATAGATTATGTCTTCTAAACATAACGGTAATATATGTGAGGAAACTAGTATGTAAACACGAACATCTTCCACGCTAGTTCGTCTTTGTCACTCGCATACATTAACTTATAAACACTCGGAGCAGTTAAATGTTCACAAACAATGCAGAAAGCAATGGATGAACAGACTGTTACTTACTTTATAGGCACGCACACAACTTTAGCAAAGATAAATCGCTACAGTACTGCTAGCATCCGTCCGCTTTCCCGATCGTTCTAACTCAGTTCAGTGGGCGGGACCGCTGACCTGCGCATCCTGCCCGGAGCGCTGATTGGCTCGCGGGATGGATGCTGCGTCTGAGTCGACTGTAGTGTATTGCAAGGGAAACTAAGACACATGAATATAACCTGTGTGGCCTTTTTTACAATAGTACCACAACATATTTTCAAGTCTGATCAGGACGATAACCATAGATATTGAAGGGGGCTAGTCCCCCCAATAATTAGAAATCGCTAAACCCTTTTCTCAAATATTGCCAATTCGAGAGAGAGAGAGAGAGAGGCAGAGAGATGAAAGTTGCGTGTATGCGCATCTGTGCGTTTCTCTTTTTAGAGTGAGTTTACTTCAAAAACAGCGATTTTATCCTCTAGTTGCTGGAAAATATAATGAGCGATTCAGTATTTAAACTGTTATTAATAAAAGTTGTGGGGCAGCGTTCTTTGCTCCTGGATGTGTGAGCTGCGTGATATCTGATGTGTGTGTGTGTGTGTGTGTCAGTAAGCAGTGCATTAATATAGAACGGTAATTAAAGACTCTAATGCACACCAGTATAGGTGTGTGTATTGTAGGAACAGCACATTAATATAGAACGGTAATTAAAGGCTCTAATGCACACCAGCATAGGTGTGTGTATTGTAGGAGCTAGACGACGTATGATGACGTGTGACTGTTTAGTAGTGGTGTCCCAATTCTTAGGGGAATATTTTTACCCCTACCCCTTGACAATCTGTTTCAAGGGACAAGGGGAAGGGGTAGGGGAAGGGAAGGGGTATAAAATAGAATTAGGATTGGGCCTAAATCAGACATCCGAACGAATCGTTTGTATGAATGACTCACTCAATAAGGCAGCCACTTGCTGCCACCGGTGTGTGGTTTACTTTCATATTTAAAGGGGTCATATGATGCAATTTCATTTTTTCCTTTCTCTTTGGAGTGTTACAAGCTCTTGGTGCATAAAGAAGATCTGTAAATTTGCAAAGACTAAAGTCTCAAATCCAAAGAGATATTCTTTATAAAAGTTAAGAGTCAGCCACACCCCCCTAAAACGGCTCGTTCGAACACGCCCCCACATATCTACCTCACTATGTGGGAAGATTTGCATAACGCCGCCCAAATGTTCACGCAAAGAAAGAAGGCGTAACTTTTATTCTCACTGTAGTATTGTTGTTGCCGCTGCCGCCATGTCGTGAAGAGCTGTGTGCTTCGTTGTGAAAGCGAAACTACTTTGTTTGGTCTTCCAAAAGAGGACGATATCCGCTTCGTCATGCCTAGAGCTGATCTGTGCTGGTCGCTGAGGAAATACATCAACTTAGTGCTGTGGATCACCGGATCGGCTTTCACCGTTTTCACCGCTCCTTCGTCGGATCCGCCGGGACCGCCGTTCTCGATCCCGCCGCCTCAGCTCACACTTGCCCGGCCTCAGTTCACGCTAAGCCGGGGCTTTCGCAGTGTAGAATAGCACTTGTTGTTTGTCATTTCTCCAATCACAAATGCAGACATGGTTTTATGTTTACGCGGCGCAATGCAACGCAACGCGTAAAACAACAGTATAAGTCATTATAATCAGTAATTATGTCCCCACTGGATGCAACAAATGCCTCGTTTGTAATGGGTTTTCATGTTTTTGTGTCGTTGCTCCGGCCGGACACGGCATCAACACAGTATGGTGAGGGGCGTAACATTTCCGTCTCACGCTTGAGGTATTCGGCCAATCACAACGCACTGGACAGCTGGCCAATCAGAGCACACCTCGCTTTTTCAGACCGATGAGCTTTGTAAAAATCGACGCATTTCAGAAGGCGGCACATAGAGGAGAAATAATGTACAGTATGTGGAAAATAATGTGTTTTTTTTACTTTAAACCGCATAAACACATTTCATTACACCAAATACACAAAATAATGTTCTTTTTAGCAGCATCATATGACCCCTTTAAAAGTATTTCGTATTTGTTTATTTAATTGTCATTTAAAACATAACATTATTTATGGAGTTGTAATTTTGCAGCGTAAATGCTCATGGCATTCATGGCATGCTACATTTGTGCTTCATTACATTTGTCTATGTAAAAATCCATCTAAAATGCCACTTCAGCTGCCTTACTTTATTCTGCAGTGGAAAGATCTGTTTTGTTGATTCTGATTTCATTTGATTAGTCCTATAGTGTCACATTATATTAACTGTAATTATTATTATTAAAATGTATTTAACGGTTTGATATGAAAAATTATGCATACTTTTAATAAGGTTAGTAAAAAGACTGCCTTTTATATAGCCAAAAATTACTTGGAAATCAATTTAAGTAAATTTTAGTATGCAGTCATATTTAATCACATAGAATCTAATTTCCCAGTAACAAAATTATGGCCGGTGAAAATGCTGAGTGGCTAGTAATCTTAGAAAACCACTAGCCACAGTGGCTACTGGCTTGTGAGCAAAAAAGTTAATGTTAAGCTCTGCATATATGTATATATTTGTGTCCTTTTATGGACCAATGGAGCCTGGAGCTCCACAAGTTTGGCACTGTGCCCAAACAATACAAACAAGAGCTAATTTTTTTAAGATATCAACCTTAAATTTGGAACACAACTTTTCAAATTGTTTAGATTTAGATTTTCTAGCAGGTTTTATCACACATGCATATTTTGTAAACTATGTATTATATAAAATATAAAAGGTACTTCAGTATATTCTACATTTTCATAAAATTAAACTTCTATAAATTCTTTTCAATGTAACTTTTTTTTCAGAAAATAAAAAAAAAAAAAAAAAAAAAAGAAGTTGGACATTTTCAGGGTCAGTACTCAAGAAGTGGGACTGACAGTTAACAGGTTAATCATTTCTGATGATCACACCTATTTAAAAAGAAACTGTTAAGCAAGTTTTCTGTGTTTTTGCCATGCACATTCCATGAGAGTGGCACTGGTATGATTATATTCATTATGAGAAAAGTTAAGCAGGCCAGCTTAATGGCATTAAAACTGCCAGCTTAATGGCATTAAATTCAAAAAGTTCAAATTCTTCAAATACTCAATTAAGACAACACAATACTACACTTAACCCCACCTTACTTTTTAACAATGTGAAGAATAATGTAAAGAATGTAGTAGTCATTTGGTGGAAGAAGGAAATAAGTTATAGACTTGGACAATTAGTAGTGAGGATATTTGCATTTTATTTGGTGATTTTACTGACCTACGTATCCTGTAGTGTATGCCACTCTTGACATAAATTCCATTCCTCTGACACTTTTGGCCTCTATTAAAAAAAATATATAAAAAATACATAAAGGTTCCAAAAGGGAGTTTTAACATTGATGCCACAGAAGAACCATTCTCAAAGAACCTTTCAGTAAAACATTTTTTGAAGGACCATTTTTACTTGTGGTGTGTGATGAACATTAAAAAAAAAATTCAACTATAAAGAACCTATTGCGGAATGGAAATGTTCCATGAATGTTAAAGGTTATTTCTGAATATGGGCAGACAGATTGCAACAGAAGTGGGATGGGGCTGCAGAGAATGGACAGTTTTGAAGAAAAGGAAAAAGAAGAGCAGATGTAATCCTGTAAAACAGGTTGTGAATTACCTGTGGCAATCTTGTAACTGTGTACAGGGAATAGTCAGTGGCCTGTCACCTTTGCTATTATCTTTCACTGCGTGCCTTTTGGAAAGCTGTCTAAATTCAGTTGTGTCTAGACTGTTGAGTTGAGTATACTATTTAAGGAAAAGTCTAGTAAGTTTGTTTTTGAGGCAGTTGTTTACATTGCCCAATGAAAAAAGTTGCACAGAGTGGAATAATTAGAATTTTCGTTGAATATTGGGGTTTAGCCTTGTACGGTAAGTATTTGTTTCTTTTTGTCAGATAATTAATTATAATGTTTAAGTTTAAATGTGATGTAATCAGCAGACAATAAAAGTTTGACAATGATATGTTAAAGGAATAACCATTTTAATCATGATACTTCGAAAGGGAACAAAAAAACATGTTAAAAAATATGAATCTTTCTAGCATGAAGATCAGGTGTGAAGTTTTGCTGTTTATTTGGTTACTGGGGTTAACCTTGCCCTGTTATAATTTTAATGTGAGCAAATAACACTTTTTAAGATGAGAAAAAGTTAAATATGCAATTAAATATGATATAAATGAAAATGCAAATGAATCTTATCAAATGATATTAAAAGAAGTTTATTAAATGCATAAATAATAAAAGGAAAATGTAACATTCTAATCTTTATCATGTTTTTTTTCTTTACTTCTATTATATGGAATTATCATTTTAATGTTCTTTTGACATTTTTGTTTTCGTTCTAGTTCTAGCATTAATAATCAAGGATTATGAATGAATGACTTTCTGACTCCTCCCCTTGACTGCAGCTGCATACTTCTGTCAACATTCAAGGTGCGGCATTAGCAACTTAAACAAGACTACTGTCTTTTTGAGAGACTCATGAAAAAACGTAATTTGTTCAAAACATTCAAGAAAGACACCACTACACCACCACGATTGTGTTGCTTTGAAAAACGGGATTTTTTGTTGGCGGAGCAAATATAGACAAAGTGACTGGGAATACATATGTGTATGGGGAAAATATTTATTTGATCCCCTGCTGATTTTGTAAGTTTGTCCACTTACAAAGAAATGAAGGGTCTGTAATTTTTATTTTAACGGATAGAGACAGAATATCAACCAAAAAAATCCAGAAAAAACACATTATATAAAGGTTAGAAATTGATTTGCACTTCAGTGAGTGAAATAAGTATTTGATCCCCTACCAACCAGCAAGAATTCTGGCTCCCACAGATTGGTTATGTGCCCATGTGGAACACAGATTAGTCCTGTCACTTTAAGAAGTTACTCCTAATGTCAGCTCATTAGGTGTATAAAACACCTGTCCACACAATCTGCATCTGCCATTCCAACCTCTCCCACCACCATGGGCAAGACCAAAGAGCTGTCAAAGGATGTCAGAGACAAGATTGTAGATCTGCACAAGGCTGGAATGGGCTACAAGTCCATCAGCAAGAAGCTTGGTGAGAAGGAGACAACTAGGTGATGGGAAACCGAGGCTTTCTGAACCGTTTGAGGCTTTCATCAAATTGTGCCGAAAAATGGTTCATTACTCGAAGCTTTTTAACACAGTGCGCATTAGTGACATTTGGTGGTCAGACTCGGTTTCTCCAGCCTATCTAACGAAACAACGCGGAGCAGAGGATGGTTTGAAAAAGTTTTTAACTGTGCCAACTCGTGTCATGCGTAGTCCGGTCAATGGATTCACATATTGATCAATAATATAAAATACACAAGTGTGTGATTATAATTAATAACTGACGTTAGTAGCAAAAAATTTTTGGGTGAGCTGTTCGGGGTCTCTGAGACCCCAGCTAGAACATGATAAAATGTGACGTGCATTCAGTTTCTGTCTGGTGTTGAGGTTATTCTAAACTATTCTACTGAATCCCAAATAAGTGTACACACACACAACCAAGTCAATGTAAAGTCAAACACAAGAGTCATGCGAAGCGC
>NW_015537939.1:47780-48479 GCF_001515605.1 Sinocyclocheilus anshuiensis | reverse complement strand
AGGTTAGAAATTGATTTGCATTTCAGTGAGTGAAATAAGTATTTGATCCCCTACCAACCAGCAAGGCTCCCAGCTCCCACAGATTGGTTATGTGCCCATGTGGAACACAGATTAGTCCTGTCACTTTAAGAACTAATGTCAGTCCCATATCAAAATTCTTGATGCTCTGAAATTTGGGCAAGACCAAAGAGCTGTCAAAGCATGTCAGAGACAAGATTGTAGATCTGCACAAGGCTGGAATGGGCTACAAGTCCATCAGCAAGAAGCTTGGTGAGAAGGAGACAGCTAGGTGATGGGAAACCGAGGCTTTCTGAACCGTTTGAGGCTTTCATCAAATTGTGCCGAAAAATGGTTCATTACTCGAAGCTTTTTAACACAGTGCGCATTAGTGACATTTGGTGGTCAGACTCGGTTTCTCCAGCCTATCTAACGAAACAACGCGGAGCAGAGGATGGTTTGAAAAAGTTTTTAACTGTGCCAACTCGTGTCATGCGTAGTCCGGTCAATGGATTCACATATTGATCAATAATATAAATTAATATTCAATAATATAAAATATACAAGTGTGTGATTATAATTAATAATTGACGCGAGTAGTAGCAAAAATATTTTGGGTGAGCTGTTTGGGGTCTCTGAGACCCCAGCTAGAACATGATAAAATGCAATAGAGGTGTGACGTGCATTCAGTTTCTGTCTGCA
>NW_015537939.1:46042-46308 GCF_001515605.1 Sinocyclocheilus anshuiensis | reverse complement strand
TGAGTGAAATAAGTATTTGATCCCCTACCAACCAGCAAGAATTCTGGCTCCCACAGATTGGTTATGTGCCCATGTGGAACACAGATTAGTCCTGTCCCTTCAAGAAAGTTCTCCTAATGTCAGCTCGTTGTGTGTATAAAAGGCACCTGTCCACACAATCTGTATCTTCCATTCCAACCTCTCCCGGCAAGACCAGCAAGACCAAAGAGCTGTCAAAGGATGTCAGAGACAAGATTGTAGATCTGCACAAGGCTGACAAGTCCATC
>NW_015537939.1:39828-45915 GCF_001515605.1 Sinocyclocheilus anshuiensis | reverse complement strand
TGGATTCACATATTGATCAATAATATAAAATACACAAGTGTGTGATTATAATTAATAATTGACGTGAGTAGTAGCAAAAATATTTTGGGTGAGCTTTTCGGGGTCCCTGAGACCCCAACTATTCTACTGAATCCCAAATAAGTGCACACACACACATACACAGCCAAGTCAATGTAAAGTCAAACAAAGCGAAGCGCAGATTTTTTTCAAACCAGCTGTCCCGACCTTCCGATACTGCATGACGTTTGAAGCTTCAAACGTCATCAATCACGTGGTATTGTCATTTCGATACAAGCATCGGCACAGTGTGTGATACAATAGTGCTTTGAAAACTGTGTCGGAGAATTGGAGCCTCGGTATCAATCGTCCCATTACTAGAGAAAACTGTTGATGCGATTATTCGGAAATGGAAGAAATACGAAACAACCATCAATCGACCTTGGTCTGGAGCTCCGTGCAAGAGCTCGCCTCATGGAGTAAGGTTGATCATGAGAAAGGTGAGGGATCAGCCCAGAACTACACGGGAGGGAACACTGAAGATGGGTCATGGATAAGTCTTCAAGGATTACAATGACCCAAAACATACCGCCAAGGCAACAAAGGTGGCTCAAGAAGAAGCACATTAAGGTCATGGAGTGGCCTAGTCAGTCTCCAGACCTCAATCCTGTAGAAAACCTGTGGAGGGAGCTGAAACTTCGAGTTGCCAAACAACAGCCAACAAACTTTAAGAATTTAGAGAGGATCTGTAAAGAGGAGTGGAACAAAATCCCTCCTGAGATGTGTGCAAATCTGGTGACCAACTACAAGACACGTCTTACCTCTGTGCTTGCCAACAAGGGTTTCTGCACCAAGTACTAAGTCATGTTTTGCTTGGGGATCAAATACTTATTTCACTCACTGAAATGCAAATTAATTTATAACCTTTATATAATGTGTTTTTTCTGGATTTTTGGTTGGTATTCTATATGTTAAAATAAACCTACCATAAAAATTACAGACCCTTAATTTCTTTGTAAGTGGGCAAACTTACAAAATCAGCAGGGGATCAAATAAATATTTTCCCCACTGTAAGATGTAAGTTAACTTTTTTCATTGATCTGTTTTATGAATGCAACATAATACTCTAAGCTGTGCTGTATTGTAGGTTGAAATTTCTTAGTGTAACAAGAGCCTTTATTTCTCCCTACAGAATTAAAAACTTGTGGCTCCACCTCAAACCGAAAAACATCATCTTTTTTTATTTTTTAGCACTGGTACTTATAAGTTGTTTTGTCACATTTTTAACTGTAAATGAAAGAGGAAGACAGAAAACCAGAGTGTTTGAGAGGCCACGTCTGACAGTACAATATCAAATTAATCGCACAGCAATATATGAAATGGAACCAGTGGAACTGGGCAAAACTTTAGCCATTCGCAATCAAAAAAGCTATGTAGGGCCAACCGATGAGGCTGTTGTGAATTCCACCTCTGATTGTGATCAATTTGTGTCACAAGGTTATGATGCGATTCAAGGCTCTGAGTTTGAGCGTGAATTTCCCCTTGCTTATTCTTTGGCTGTTCACCAGGATGCAGCTCTTGTGGAGAGGTTGCTAAGGGCCGTTTATATGCCACATAACATATACTGCATACATTATGATCTGAAGTCCTCAGATGACTTTATTTCAGCAATGAAAGGTCTGGCCCGCTGCATCCCCAACGTCTTCATTGCCTCAAAGCTGGAGAGGGTGCAGTACGCAGGAATCTCACGACTCAAAGCGGATCTTAATTGCCTGTCTGACCTCCTAGATTCTGAGGTCAAATGGAAGTATGTCATCAACCTCTGTGGTCAAGACTTTCCACTTCGGACAAATGCTGAGCTGGTGTCGGATCTAAAAGAGCTGAAAGGCAGGAACATGGTGGAGAGCAAGTGGCCTGGAGGAAAGCAATGGCGCTGGACTTATCATCATTCACTGAAAGATAGTAATTCAGAGTACTACAGCTCACCTGTCACCACTTCTGAGATGAAATCTCCACCTCCTCACAACATAGCCATGTTTGTGGGCAGCGCATACTTCACACTCTCAAGGGAATTTGTGGTTTTTGTTCACCAGAGTTCCCTAGCCAGTGATTTCTTGGCTTGGTCTGAGGATACATACTCACCTGATGAACATTTCTGGGCGACTATGATTCGTGTGTCTGGAGTACCAGGGGAAGTGCCAAGTTCTGATCCTGAGATCTCAGAACTAGTAAGTAAAACCCGTCTGGTGAAGTGGTGGTCTTTAGAAGCGAGACTTTATCCACCATGCACTGGAGTCCATGTGCGAGAAGTGTGTATTTATGGTGCTGCTGAGCTCAGATGGCTCCTAAACTACGGCCACTGGTTTGCTAATAAAGTGGATCCAAAAGTGGATTCTTATGGAATGTTTAGAAGAAAAACTTGCAGAAAAACGTGTGCAGAGAAGTATAAATAATGCATTCTCATTCTGGAGATCAATACTGGACGTCAGGTTGTGTGCTGTAAGTTATTCTCTGTCGCCCCCTGCTGCGTACAAAAGAATGGAGCATGAGTTGGTTCATCAATGAATTATTGCATTGTTTATTACCTGTGCAATATAGCTACAAATTCAAATAATTACTTTAAGTAAAAAAAATAAATACAAAAAAATTAATGTTGTGCTCATTGCAGATTAACAAAATCAATTCTGCAAATAACAAAAGAATTAGAGAACTTGCATGTTAATAAAAATAGGCCTACTGCTCAATAAACTACAGTTATATACAAACAAACCTCACCTATCCAGTCAAATGGAGCCTCTTAAGTCTGGACACAGAAACTGAAAGCTCTGAGGTGTAATTCTGCAAATAACGAAAGACAAAAGAATTAGAAAACTTACATGTTAATAAAAATGTAGCTTTGATCACAGGAATAAATTACATTTTAAAATATATTCAAATAGAAAGCAGTTATTTTAAATAGTAAAAATATTTCACAATATTAACTTGCTGCTTTTGCTGTATTTTGGATCAAATAAATGCAGGCTTGGTGAGCAGAAGAGAATTCTTTAAAAAACATTCAAAATCTTACTGTTCAAAAACTTTTGACTGGCAGTAATGTTTTATGTGTAATGTAATACACTAGCGACCGTATATTCACGCAGCATTGCAATGGGTTCCGGTGAGGCACTTCAATAACTACTTCAGAAAACTGACAGAAGAGTTTGTACCTTCAAACTTCACCTGAATCAAGGTTATGTAAACCGTATCAAATGCACGCGCTCCAAACGAACTCTGAGGGAGATGCTCATGCGTTTTGCTTACAACGTTAACTTGAAGAAAAGGGACAGTTCGAGCAATTATCTTGTTTTTTCCCCCTCATTTTTCATCTATGTATAATACATATGACGGACGTCTTTTAGAGATTATAAAACGTTGTCAAGTTTTTAGAAGCTCATTTTTTAAAATTCCCGCCGTTCTAAATCCATAAGTTACAGTTGTCTGTTGTGCTCCGTGTCGCGCTGTTTGAAAAGTCTCTAACGCAGCACTGGGCTCAAATATCCATCAAACTGTATTTTTATCGTTCTCCAGATAAATTCAGCTCAGTACCACATTAGAGAATATTTATTATAATATTTATGTGGAAAATACTGTGGAACCGCGTGTATTTTTGAGGCTTCATAGTGCCGCGAAACTAACACTGACATACATTTAACTAGAAAATACGTCTCTGTAAACCATACTTGTACTCTTCTTAGACAACATACATATTTTTACACATATTAAACCAATAAATACAAAAATGTACTTACTAAATTTGTTGACAGAAAGTTTCCCAACTTTGTGGAGAAGCTCGCGAAGACGGCTGACCAGCGGTCTTCTCCCCTCCATTTCCTTCATTCCTATCTTTGCGTACCGCTTCGTATCCGTGAACCACAAAGCTTAAATTAGGCTTTAACCATGATTCTTGTACACATATTATTTGAGGTTTAACCTTAAAATTGTGGAAAATAATGTGTTTTTTTAACTTTAAACCGCATAAACACATTTCATTACACCAAATACACAAAATAATGTTCTTTTTAGCAGCATCATATGACCCCTTTAAGTCTATTTTTACACCTCCACTGACAAAGTTATCCTCTTGCTCCTATACGTCACATTCTACACATGACACCCGGTGAAACAGACTTTTCCTTATGCACTACGGTCTTCAAAGATTGCCTTTCGTCACAATTTCATCTATCACTTAATGGGATTTTGATTGATTGGAGTGTAGTTTGCCTCTCACGACACTTAAACATAAGAGAAATATAGTAATCTCCTCAAATCCTGTACTTTGGAGATATTTGAGACCTCTCACATCCCGTAGAAAGCAGCTCCACGGGTGCGCGCGCAGGGCTGACCGTGTCCACGAGCTATTAACAACAAGAGGAGGATCCGTGATATTATCGGCGACTGGTTAAACCTGCTCAAATATAAAACACATAAAACCACATCGTCAGCAGGGTTAAGGTGAGTCGACAGTTTTCTTTCAGTCGCGTGCATGGGGGGTAGTTTGTCGCTTGTTAAGAAAGCGAACTGAACTGGCACGGCCCAGTATTGGGGGGATGCAGTTTATTTAGATGTCTGATTTGAAACTATTCTAATTAGTAATAATCGATTATTTAAGATTATATATTTCACAGTGTGTCAGGAGTGGGCGTATTTGAGACGTTGCGATGAAATGTTACATTACATTTCTGGACATTTTGCTAAAATCAAAGAACGACTGAGATATGCATGCGACTTCAGGTGAGGCGCACAAAATATGAGAGAGCGTGCGCTCTCACGCACTTTACGAAACTCGTGTTTACTTTCTGATTCCTTTTCATTTCCAGTAACTAATGTCATTAAGTGATTGACAGGGATGGACTTTAGCATTAATTTCTTATTATGTAGACTTGTTTAACTGTTGGTTTTGTTGAGATAGTTTGGATTCTTCAGTCTACCTTCTTTTTTAATGTTATAGTGATAAAATATCTTGAAGCAGTAGTTTTATTAATGCTTTAGTTGATCAGCCCCCCCCTCAGTTTGGATCGTGCACTGCAGTTTGTGTAAATGTGACAGACAAAAGATGCTTCATTTCTCATTTTAATAATTTTCAAGACAAATTGTCGCTTATTTTGAATAAAGTTCAATTAGTCAGTGGATTTCACAAACTGGCAGCTAGCAATGTCCAATCGTCACTTAAAGGGGTCATATGATGCGATTTCAAGTTTTCCTTTCGCTTTGGAGTGTTACAAGCTCTTGGTGCATAAAGAAGATCTGTAAAGTTGCAAAGACTAAAGTCTCAAATCCAAAGAGATATTCTTTATAAAAGTTAAGAGTCAACCACGCCTACCTAAAACGGCCGTTCTAACACGCCCCCACATGTCTAGTCACTATGTGGAAATATTAGCATAATGCCGCCGGAATGTGCACGCAAAGAAAGAAGGCGTGGTTTCAGGAACAGCAGTAGTGTTGATGCAGCCATGTCAGGGAGACGCTGTGTGTTTCAGTGTGAAAGCATAAGCACTTTATTTGGCCTTCCGGAAGTAGATGCAATTAGGAATCATTGGTTAAGATTTATTTACAACAGAACAGCACAACCCATGTCAACATATTCTGTTACACCAAATACACAAAATAATGATCTTTAAAATAGCATCATATGACCCCTTTAAAACGGATCTTTTCGATGATTCGGTTGAAGCGGTGCAATAATAACGATGTGTTCACGAAGCTGTCCGAGCGAATCTTCAGATCAACTTGAATTATTAAACCGATCAAACATGAGAACTGATAAGTGAACCAAATTGACTAATCAGACGAAAAAAAGTTTTTACTTTAATATAAAATGTTAACGTTAACATTTAATTCTATGGGCTTGATGAATCCGTTTTAGAACCGGTTCTTTAAAGTGAACTGTTCGAAAGAACCGATTCGCAACTTCCCATGACTGGAGCTTGTTGTGAGGGGGTATTCGTGTCATATAGCGTATCCTTCTTCCATGGAAAGAGAACACTGTGTTCTTTTTGAACGAGTGAGAGAGAGAGAGGGGGGGGGGGTCTGTTAAAAGTTTTAGATATTAGT
>NW_015537939.1:38072-39704 GCF_001515605.1 Sinocyclocheilus anshuiensis | reverse complement strand
GAAGAGGGGGGGGGGGGGTTCTGTTAAAAGTTTCAGATATTAGTTTTGAAATTCAGACCCTAAACTGAGAATTACATGCTTTTGCTGACATCAACTTATGCAGACAATTTTTTTCTACCACCAGAATAGAAAGAACACAATTTAATATAGTTTGATTTGTTAACAATAACTGTGTGTGTATATTTGTTATTGACACGTGATCACTAATTAGTCTCTATAAAATCTGTTAAATATATTCTGCATTTTAACCTTCAGATTTAAACCAAGTTATTCGGTAGTTTGCTTTCTGGTCATTTGGCCTTTTTGACCAAACCAGTTCAATCCAGCACCAGAATTCAAACAACTCGCCCTCCCCTCAGAAACCTCACAATCTCACACACACACCCTCCTTGTTTTTATGAGCACAGCGTCTCTCCACCGCCTGTGATGCATTTCTCTTGTGAATTGTTATATCTTTCACTCTAGTTTGAGTTGTCATCTTTCACTGTCAGTTCTTAATTAAATCACCCAACAAGTTGGAATGTTGCATTTAGGAACTTGTAAGACATGTTTTGCATTGTCTTGATAGCCTTCCACCTTAATTGTGCTGAGTCAAAATTAGTGTTGATTTTCTCATAGTTAGAGGCATTGCCTCCAGAATTTTCTTTTTGTGCTTGACTGCTAATTCTATCTGACAGTGTGTGAATATGAAAGAATGAGGGAACTGGCTCATTTGTTGTGTAATGATAGCTGTGGTGAACACACGTTCACACAGGCGTACTGTCCGCTTGTGAGTGTTATGGCCAGCCGTTCCCTGTTCAGGCCAGATGTCTAGGTCTCTGTACTGTCATAGCTGCTTGTTTTTATATAAAAGAGACTGGGGCTAGTTGTCACAAAGGCTATGCATCAGTAACTGTAAGGTTTTTATCTGAGCCTAAGAAGACCAACCTATCTTCACTTCCACGTGCAGTGGCTGTAATGCACTAATAACACCCCTTGCTGATTTTGGCCTTGGATTTATTAAGTTAACTGGCTTTATCTGCTCTGCTTGCGTGATACTACAACAGAGACAAGAATAGATTCAAAAACCCTCAGTGAACCATGGCTGTGGACCCAGAATAGGGGGTTTCAGTCTTTCAGATCACTAGCTTTACTCAGAGTGGGGGGTTGCCTTTGCTTTGGCCAGAGTGAGACCACTGGTATTTTGGAATGCTGGACTCCATATGTGCTTAGTTGCAAACATAAAGTGTGTATTTTAAAGAGGAGAGAAGTAAACCGCATATTAGAATGATTTCTGAGCGATCATGTGACACTGAAGACTGAAGTAGACTGCTAATTCAGCTTTGCCACCACAGGAGTGAATTAGGATTCAAAATATAATGAAGTAGAAAACTCTTATTTTAAATTATAATGATATTTCACAGTATTACTGTTTTATTATTGATCGTAAATGGTGAGCATAAAGGTGTGGACACACAAATTCACTTTGCTTTCAGGTTTAATAATTTAAATGGCAATGAATTTCACATGAGGGCAAAAGATTTCCCCACACAGATTTCACAACTGGTTCAAGTTAGTGGCATGGATTTGTCACACTGACCAACAGAAAGCTGAATGCTTAGAAAGTGACTTTGAGCTGTGCTTTATAATATA
>NW_015537939.1:34010-38003 GCF_001515605.1 Sinocyclocheilus anshuiensis | reverse complement strand
ATATATAATATTAGGGCTGGGCGATATAGCTAAAAAAGTTATCAACGATATAGTGTTTCATATCGTTTGGTATCGATAATTATTGACATTTTTATAACCTTTTTTTAAAACAAAAAGCAATAGAAAAAAATGTTTAAATTTAACCACCATATTTATAATTAACACAATTTATTGAGACAAACAACAAATATTTTTGGTTTTAACAATCAAACACACTAAAAATTAAACAAATATCTAATTTCTAATGTTTTATATGCAGATTAAATAGGTCTTTATTGTATAGGTCTAATTGTCTCCCGAGGCCACAGGAGGGAGCAATGAGCAAAGTAATGCAGCACATTTGAGAGTGAAATTTCTCCACCTTTAATGTAAATTATTTTGCAAAAAAATACTAAATATTCTAAGTTGTGCATCCTGCCTTGCTATGATCCTTGTTGTTTTTGCACCAAACATAAGTTCTCAGATTTCTCTGATAGTTTGCAGGCCACTCTGAGCCTCAGGTCCTGTGGTGCAGCCCTCTAGCGCATGTAAAGAGATCATGCATTCCTCTGGAATAATGCAGGATGTCATGGGGGGGTTTTGGTCTCGGGTTGGGTTTTTGTGGCTCACGGCTGTTGTGTATGACTGAGTGTGTGGGTGTGCTTGTTTTTGACAGACGTAATATTGATTTCTTGTGTGTGCCGTGTCCTTGAAAGTCACAGCTGTAGAATCTAGAACAATTTAATGAGGCAAGAACAATGCAGTGTTAGCGGTCATAATTTCAATGGCAGCCATCAATAGATTCTGTTTCAAAGATTACATCACTTACAAAGTATAACAACAGTTTTGAAGGATTTTAAACTTTGAATTATTACTTTCAAAATAGTAATTTTGAAGTGGTGATCTGTTGGACTCCTACACTCATTCCAGCCTTTTTAGATTTGTAAAAGCAGTGAAGCTTGGCTGTGTGTATATATGTGAGCAAGCATTTGTGTGTGTGCTACTGTTCGGTCTGATTGTCAGCATGACACAGATAGTTGTTGACAGTAGGGGATTCATTGAGGCCAGCTGAGGATAGACAGCAGCCAACTATGATGTTCAGGATAGTGTCTGCACTGTTGGAACAGAGAATGTGTATTTCTGTGTTTTGTCTCCACTTTGTTTGCATATAATATATTTATATGGTCCAAATTGCATGTGCAGGGACTTTTGAGTTGGTGTGAGACGTTAACCGTTTGAGTTGAAGTGTCGAGTTTTTAATGAAGCCAAACCTTGGCTTCAATATCTAGTTAATTAATAAAGATCTTAGGTCATGCACACATAGAAATGTGTAAACATCCCTTATGACTATTGAATTTTTAAGATTTCATGTTGAAAAGTCCAATATTTTTTTATGCTTACACTAAACAAAGCTCAATGTTCAACTTCATTTTAATGAAAAATAACAAATGAAAAAATATATAATCATAATCTATGACAAAAATACTATAATAAACTAGGTTAGTGGATAATTCAGCAGCAAAAGTTATTCTAGAAAAATCACGAGTCCACAATAATTTTATAAAATCTAGCCTAAACATTTGGAGAAATAACATTATGTAGTGGGGAACAAATAAAAATGAATAAGTGTAGGACTAAGTCTGGTAAAAATTAAACAAATATCTAATTTCTAATGTTTTATATGCAGATTAAATAGGTCTTTATTGTATAGGTCTAATTGTCTCCCGAGGCCACAGGAGGGAGCAATGAGCAAAGTAATGCAGCACATTTGAGAGTGAAATTTCTCCACCTTTAATGTAAATTATTTTGCAAAAAAATACTAAATATTCTAAGTTGTGCATCCTGCCTTGCTATGATCCTTGTTGTTTTTGCACCAAACATAAGTTCTCAGATTTCTCTGATAGTTTGCAGGCCACTCTGAGCCTCAGGTCCTGTGGTGCAGCCCTCTAGCGCATGTAAAGAGATCATGCATTCCTCTGGAATAATGCAGGATGTCATGGGGGGGTTTTGGTCTCGGGTTGGGTTTTTGTGGCTCACGGCTGTTGTGTATGACTGAGTGTGTGGGTGTGCTTGTTTTTGACAGACGTAATATTGATTTCTTGTGTGTGCCGTGTCCTTGAAAGTCACAGCTGTAGAATCTAGAACAATTTAATGAGGCAAGAACAATGCAGTGTTAGCGGTCATAATTTCAATGGCAGCCATCAATAGATTCTGTTTCAAAGATTACATCACTTACAAAGTATAACAACAGTTTTGAAGGATTTTAAACTTTGAATTATTACTTTCAAAATAGTAATTTTGAAGTGGTGATCTGTTGGACTCCTACACTCATTCCAGCCTTTTTAGATTTGTAAAAGCAGTGAAGCTTGGCTGTGTGTATATATGTGAGCAAGCATTTGTGTGTGTGCTACTGTTCGGTCTGATTGTCAGCATGACACAGATAGTTGTTGACAGTAGGGGATTCATTGAGGCCAGCTGAGGATAGACAGCAGCCAACTATGATGTTCAGGATAGTGTCTGCACTGTTGGAACAGAGAATGTGTATTTCTGTGTTTTGTCTCCACTTTGTTTGCATATAATATATTTATATGGTCCAAATTGCATGTGCAGGGACTTTTGAGTTGGTGTGAGACGTTAACCGTTTGAGTTGAAGTGTCGAGTTTTTAATGAAGCCAAACCTTGGCTTCAATATCTAGTTAATTAATAAAGATCTTAGGTCATGCACACATAGAAATGTGTAAACATCCCTTATGACTATTGAATTTTTAAGATTTCATGTTGAAAAGTCCAATATTTTTTTATGCTTACACTAAACAAAGCTCAATGTTCAACTTCATTTTAATGAAAAATAACAAATGAAAAAATATATAATCATAATCTATGACAAAAATACTATAATAAACTAGGTTAGTGGATAATTCAGCAGCAAAAGTTATTCTAGAAAAATCACGAGTCCACAATAATTTTATAAAATCTAGCCTAAACATTTGGAGAAATAACATTATGTAGTGGGGAACAAATAAAAATGAATAAGTGTAGGACTAAGTCTGGTAAAATGTTACACATTGCTCTTTGTATTGTTGTAAAATACATTCATTAAAAACAAGTAAATATATATATTTTTCTCTCCGCAGCAGAGAGAAGAGTTTACGTGAACTTGACTTAAATATTCATCTGTACCTCAAATTGAACTTTGGAATGGCTTCAGAACACTTGAAATATAGTGCACAAAAACTTTATGGTGCTTTATAATGATTAGCAAATGGCTGCAATATAACAAAGAGTGAAAAATTTAAGGGGGTCTGAATACTTTCCGTACCCACTGTAGATCGGTCTCGTCTGACCGATACCCGATCTGGCAGACAATGCCAGTATCGAAGCCGATACTGAGTATCACATTGATGCATCCCTAAAAATTACAGTTGAACCACTGATGTCACATGGACTATTTTAATGATGTCCTTACTACCTTTCTGGGGCTTAAACGTGTCAGTTGTGTTGGCATCTATGGCGGGTCAGAAAGCTCTCAGATTTAATCAAAAAATATCTTAAAGGGGTCATATGATGCGATTTCAATTTTTCCTTTCTCTTTGGAGTGTTACAAGCTCTTGGTGCATAAAGAAGATCTGTAAATTTGTAAAGACTAAAGTCTCAAATCCAAAGAGATATTCTTTATAAAAGTTCAGAGTCAACCACGCCTACCTAAAACGGCTAGTTCTAACACGCCCCCACATGTCTACGTCACGATGTGGCTTTCTCTTTGGAGTGTTACAAGCTCTTGGTGCATAAAGAAGATCTGTAAAGTTGCAAACACTAAAGTCTCAAAACCAAAGAGATATTCTTTATAAAAGTTAAGAGTTAACCACGCCTACCTAAAACGACTCATTCTAACACGCCCCCACATATCTACGTGACGATGTGGGAAGATTTGCATTACGCCGCCCAAATATTCACGCAAAGAAAGAAGGCGTAACTTTTATTCTCGCTGTAGTATTGTTGTTGCCGCCGCTGCCA
>NW_015537939.1:25012-33758 GCF_001515605.1 Sinocyclocheilus anshuiensis | reverse complement strand
TATCCGCTTCGTCATGCCTGGAGCTGATCCGTGCTGGTCGCTGAGGGAATACATCAACTTCGCGCTGTGAATCGCCGGATCGGCTTTCACCGTGGACGAAGCAGAGTCCAGCCGGGGTCGTCACATGTGGTTGCCGCAAGCCAGCCCGCCGGCCGCCGCTCACTCCAGCCGCCGTAATGGGTTTTATTGTTTTTGTCTTGTCGCGCCGGGACACAGGGCATCACAGTATGGTAAGGGGCGTAACATTTCCGTCACACGCTTGAGGTATTCAGCCAATCACAATGCACTGGATAGCTGGCCAATCAGCGTACACCTCACTTTTCAGAATGATGAGCTTTGTAAAAATCGACGCGTTTTAGAAAGGCGGGGCATAGAGGAGCAACAATAATGTACATTATGTAGAAAATAATGTTTTTTTTTACCTTAAACCGCATAAACACATTGAATTACACCAAATACACAACATAATGTTCTTTTTAGCTACGTCATATGACCCCTTTAATTTGTGTTCCAAAGATGAACGAAGATTTTACAGGTTTGCAGGTTTTACATGAGGGTATTTAATTAATAATTAATTATAGAATTTTCATTTTTGGGTGAACTATCCCTTTGGGTGACGATATTCTGAAGTATCTGTACAACCCCATGGAACAATGATGCTGAATGACCCAAAGAAGGATTTGAAGAAACCAAATATAAAAAAGATTTTGACAATAGGGGGTTTTATACAGTTATCACAAGTAAAAAATGACATTTTGTTGTTGAGTAGTAACTACTCAACAATCTGGAAGCTCAATTGTGAAAAGACCATTTTCATATGAAATGGAAGCATGTGAGGGTTGTTTTGTTTCAGATGCTGATGATATTAAAAAGATATTTGGTCATGCAAAGATGACGTAAGAGGCAATAGCAAGCTAGTTTAACATTTTTTTTTTCTGATAAATTGTTGCTGTTGCTTTAAATAAAACAAACATTAGCAAGGAATTTGCTTTTTGCGTTTCTCACTCATCAGTATGTTAATTTGCTTGCATGTAAAAAGCATTTTGAAAGAAATTAGTCATGAATGAATTCTGGTCAAATTTGACAGAGTAAATGATTAAAAACAAACAAACAATTGAATTCTTATGACAGAGCACTGAAGTTGTCATTTTTGTGACCTCTGACCACTGCAGGGATGGAGTTCCCTGTAGATGTATTGGTGTCTGGCAGACATGAGGACTTGGAAAGTTCAGTCCAGAGCTACATGAACAAACTGCTCTACAGCAACCCAGATAACACAAAATACCTTACCCTGCCCAGCATGAGAAAGGTAACACACACACACACACACATTTGTTTCTGTGAATTGTGGGGACTTTTTTTTTTTTTTTAATCCCCTAACCCAGGGCTGTCCAAACTCGGTCCTGGAGGGCCGGTGTCCTGCAGAGTTTAGCTCCAACCCTAATTAAACACACCTGAACCAGCTAATCAAGCTCTTACTAGGCATAGAAACTTCCAGTCAGGTGTGTTGAGGCAAGTTGGAGCTAAACTCTGCAGGACCGAGGTTGGACAGCCCTGCCCTAACCCAACCTGTGGTCCCCACAATGTAGCATGAACACGTACACACACACACACACACACACACACACATACACACAACAGAGAACAGAGCTCAGATAATGTGGAGAATATCAGACCATACTGAAAAATAAACTTTTCTGTGCAAAGTTATAGGCCTATCCAATTTTATAATTTGGCATATGTAATGTATCTCCTAAAATGACCATAATGTGTTGAGAACAATGTTACAGCTCAAATTATACACTGAAGAATCTAGGTTTTACTAAAAAAATATGTAAGTGCTTTTTAAAATCTTTTCTTTTTTTTTTGCATTTAAACCCTTTAAAAACTGACTCCATTCACTTCCATTGTGCCTAACCAACAATTAAATTGTAGCCTGGAATATTCCTTTAAGAATCCTGTTCTGGCTCTTTTAGGTCCGGATCAGTCCTGCCAATGTTGGGTTTGTTCCTCTTTATGGAGCCAATCTCAAACACAAAGTCCTGGCTCTGTTTGCTCCTGAGGACCAGTTCACAGGTAGCCCGCTTTCCTGCCCCTTTTACCTATCACAATAACATCATGAATGGATTTTATGATAATAACATCATGGATAAACTTCTAGGAAAGTCACATTTGAATTTCTTTAGCATCTTATTTACCTTTATTCTGCTTTGCCTCCCTTTTTTATTCTAGCTGTGGCATTGTTCTTGGCTGATCAGTGGTACGCAGTGGAAGATATTCTCAGAACGTCAAATCCTGCAAGAGAAGGCCTTGTAAAGGTAATCTTTCGTTTTTTTTGGAAAGCTTAGGCATTGAACTTTTTAATGAAATTATTCAGACACATTTTTGTACTTTGAACAGTGTCTATTCAGAATGTCACTTCTTTGCCAAGTCATTAAAAAGCAGAAATCTGGCATTTTCTTCGATGCCTTGTTAAGGACTTGCAAATGTTCTCAAGCACTCCTACGATGATCTTTTTATATATATATATATATATATATATATATATATATATATGAAGGTTGGGGAGAGGGGAGCACGTTTACTGGGCAGAAAACAGCGGGACGTTTAGATGATGTTGTTATAGCGGCCAGGCCTGAGTCGCGAGCTATGAGTGGCCTATTGTTTTTATGAAAGCATGTGAGGGGTGTGTGCATGCGTTTGCGACTCTCGCTTTCCCTAAAGACTGTTCTGATCTCTTGGAAGCACATGTTTCATTTAGTGAATATTCGGTGTAATATTCTGTTTTATCATGCACTTGTACGCTGTAAAATAAGGTGAGATGTGTTTGTGTGTGAGGCGTGTTCATGTTTGAGCTTGAGTGTTAATGCGTGTGTGTTGGTAAATGCCCGAATGGAAAATGCTGTCTCGTAATTGGGAGCTTGGGTTTGTCATGTGACCTTCAGCAGTAACCAATGACTTTTTTTTTTTTTAGTATATGTGTGAATGTTTAATTAGAGAGAGAGAGAGGGAGGAAACAAAAGCAAGGTTTGAGCAGTGAAATGTAGTGGTTTGGCCAAACAAATAATTGCAAACAGGCAGTAGTTTGTGGCTGATCAGTGAGAGGTGTTTTTGTCTCAGGCTCCACGCTTTGCTTACATAGGCTTGCGTTAGAAAATATTTAGAAATATTTTTAAATGTACACTGGCATTCTTCTACTCACTCACTTAAAAATACACAATGCACCCACATTTTCTTTATGCTTGCATTTGCTCATTCCACTCACTGTATTGTGGAGCATAACACACTCCATATGTTGTAATATCCTGTGTTATCCAGTCTGGATTTCCTCTGCAGGAATATCATCTTTATAACATGACTGTTGCATTATGTTGTACACCTGTTTAATTTTGGCATGAAATTAAGATTTACCCTATTTATTTTCTAAATCTTTTTTTCTTTTTTAACCTGTAATTTTTAATCAAAACATAACTCGATTTCCCAGTGAAACTTCAGATGCAATTTATAAAACACAATTTAAACTCTTTTGTGAATAATTGTATTTGGGCAGGTAAGATCTGTGGGCGAGAGGATTGTCTTGTATGTGCTAAACCGCATCATTTACCGGACGGTGGAAATGGGTTCTAATGAGGTGCCGTTCCTGTGCCACGGAGAAGACGTCTTTGCCAAAATCCTCTGGAAGAATGGAGAGGCGGTGGGCTTCTACTCTGTCAAATCTAAAGGTCAGTCCTTCTCCTTGGAGAGTCTGGCAGTGCTGTAGATGCATTGCTCATTCTGCCCAATGTATGAGTAAGTTTACTTCATTAAATAATCTACAGTGTCTTCATTAAAGGATGAGTGAGATATGAAACTAGGCCTTGCCTAGTTTATAAGAAGGCAATCTCACAAGCTTCTATGTTGTGGCTTAGTAATAAAGAACTTGGTTTATGCAAAAATGTTATAGATTCAAAGACCAAAAAGGCAAAAAAAATAGTTTTTAATTATTTGTATTATTATACAGAGAAAGGATTGATAGACCTTGAAAGCTGTAACATATAGAAGCCCATTTCTGCATAAGAAAAAAAATCATGCTTTGGTAAATTATAGTATATATTAGAGCCCGACCGATATATCGTTTTGCCGATATTATCGGCCGATATGAGCCTGTCGCCGAAATATCGGTATCGGCGAATATGCTGCCGATATGATTTTTTTTTTTTTACAGAGCATATAACGCAGATAAAATGCTTGGAATTATGTAATTACTTAGTTTGTCCAGCAGAGTTCACTCTATTGTTTGCTACTGCAGACCTGGATGAAACACTTTAAAGCTTAGTCTATGGAAAACCATTGAAACTTTGAACGGCCATATCTCCGTAACGGCGTGGCGAATCCACACCAAATTCGGGGGATCCCTTCAGCTCGAGGAACCCTCTCAAACGCGAATCGAGTGTACTTCTAGAGGCCTGCTTTCGAATGAGACCACCCCCGCGTCGATAGCCCCCGGGGTTTGGGAGTTACGGGCGGTTAAATTCGCGGTCCGGCGCCGACCGATCAAGCGATCCCGGGGGGCTACCGACATGTCGAGAGTGGCGTTCGAGAGGGCTGCTCGAGCTGAAGGGATCCCCCGAATTTGGTGGAGATCCGCTGGTGCGTTCGCGAGATAGTGACACCAGTCAACACTTTCACTTCAGTAAGGAGGTTTCTTGTTCAGGCAGCATTCAAGCATTGTCTTATTCGACCGTAAGAGCCCTGCGAAGTGGACTTCACATGAAATTCCACCATGATTCCAGTTCCAAGGAAACGTACACGTTACCAGTGTTGGGGGTAACGCATTACAAGTAACTTGAGTTACGTAATCAGATTACTTTTTTCAAGTAACTAGTAAAGTAACGCATTACTTTTTAATTTACAAGAGAATATCCGAGTTACTTTTTCAAAAAAGTAACGCAAGTTACTTTTTTTTCCCAATTTATTGATTGACAGCTCTGGTGTCGCCATGTTGAGAGAAATCAGATTCTATTAACCAATGTCTTTGCTTCTGACCTTCGATGATCCAGTTCAACCGTACTAAGAAGCACAAATTACTCTAGACAAACATTTGTGTATCTTTTTTTATTGCTGAAATGTGTTGAAATGTCTTCTTCTGCATTCTACTAAATGTTCGGCAACCGCAGTGTGGAAGCATTTAAACTGTCGGAGAAAGATGCAAAAATTATTACAAGCACCGACAGCGAGAGACTGTTTAGGACTGCATTGTGTGTCTTCAGTGAGAAGAGGAAGGGGTGATTGTTGCTGGAAAATCTGTGCTGATACAGTCGTCAGTTGCTCAGTCACATTTTTATGAATTTTTACAAGGCATGTGACAATGCCATACGTACGACGAATTCGTAATGAGACTCGTAATGCAACTGTAAGCATTGAGGTTTTCCTGCGCGTTTCCGCCAAAATAAAAGTTGAGAAAAAGCAAGAACTCTTATCAACATTCATAAATGTTAAAAAAAAAATACATGCCTGATTCAAGAAGGGGGTCTGATGGCCAAAAATGTTTATTTTACTAACTTATTAATTTTAAGTAAAATTGTGCTTTGTTGGTATAGTGTCTGCTAGAATGTTAAAAATGTAATGCCCTGCCTCCATCATTACATATCTTTGTCACATCATTATAAGTGTTTGATCACCACATTTGAGTGATCATTGCAAAAAATGTGTTTATGTATATATATTCTGTTTATGTATATACGGTGTTCTATATATATAGTACCAGTCAAATGTTTGGACACACGAATGGGAAAGTGTCCAAACTTTTGACTGGTATTGTACTATAATATACACAAAGAATATCGGCCGATATATCAATATCGGCCTTTTTTTTTTACTCCTTAATATCGGTATCGGCCCCAAAAAACCCATATCGGTCGGGCTCTAGTATATATGATATATTATCGGTTAATCATAAGAGAAGTAGTCAATTATAACAAAAAGTCATAATTATAATAAAAAATTAGAAAACAGAAGTGGCACCTCATTAAAATGAGAATTTGTTTTGTCATAATTATGACTTCTCTCATAATCATGACTTGCTATGTTGTAATTACGACTGTTATTCAGACATTTTATATCATAATTATGACTCATAATTTAGACTTTATCTCATTATTATGACTTAGTATCTCAGTTTCGAATGTCACATTTATGACTGTTTTGTACATCATAAATCTGAATTTTTATCTCAAGAATTTGGCTTTTTATGTCATTTTGCCTTCTCAAAATTATTTAGTGAAACCGCTATAATTTTCTGAAGGTAATTATATTGGATATGATGATGATCATCATTACTGCTATTAGTTAATAATTATTATAATATTATTATCCAATATAATTTGAACTGTTCGTGAAAATAAGTGTCACTGTTCAAGATAAACTATATTTTTGATAATATTGTAGATGGAAACCAGTGTAACATGCAGTGATTTTGCACCAGACATTTCTTCCATCTGCTGTGTTTGTTCTCCCTTACAGGCAGCCTGTGTAATAGCTTTGTGAGCCAGTGCTACCTACTTCCTGTTCTGGACTCCATTTTTGTGCGGAAAGATCACCGTGGTAACGGTCATGGCTTGCAGATGTTGGAGGACTTTGTGGACTCCTTTAAAGATGACGAACTGGGCTTGAAATACCCTTTAACACCAGCAATGCAAAAGGGTCAGAAATCTTCTTCATTGCTGTGTAGTTTTAAATGTAGTTTTAAACGTTTTTTTTAAATCTATGTCACAGTACTACTGTTTTTTCTGTATTTTTAAAAATCAAATAAATGCAGCCTTGGTGAGCATACGAGACTTCTTCCAAACACATTTAAAAAAAAAAAATGTACGATCCTCAAATTATATTGTATCTTAAACTTACAGTGCACGGCATAAATGAGTACACCCCCTCTAAAACTTAACAAATTCTCTGAATTAAATCTAGGGTGTACTCATTTCTGCAATCCTTCATTTAAACAAAATTGGCTAATTTACTTATCTTACAGAAAATATTGGCATATATTTTGTTGTTTTTATTAAGTATATGTTTAATATGTTTCAATTTTGCGATCTTTCCATGAATTATATCAATTATATTAGTGATCGTTAAGAAAATACATATTTTATATTTATTCAGAGGGGGTGTACTCATTTATGCTGTGCACTGTATGTGGATATATCATATGCAGTATACATTTCATTAATTGTTTGCTTTTACTATGTATATTATGCAATTAGATTGTAAATAAATATAAAGCGCTACATTTCTTTAATATGTTTTACTAAATGTATATAAAGAGTAATTTAAAACAAATATGCTCCAGTATGCAGACAGTACCTGAGCGCATACTCGGCCGATGTGGACCTGCTGTGGGAGGTGGAAGGAGTTGGAGGTCCCTACCAGAAAGTGAAAGTGGCAAGCAAACTTGGCTCCGTGACACTACAATGTAAGTGCCTCTTCCTGGGTCATATCTGCCACTGGCCCTCTTGAAACTCCTAACAGTTGTGGGGTTGCTTGCTTCTCAAAATGGCAGCTTTTACCAGTATATCTCATTGTTCATTGCAAGAGGCATCACACTATCAGCTCAGTTTCACATCTTTACTTGATTTATAGTTTAGATTTTAGATTTGTTGTTTCCGTCTCCATACAGGCAACCACAGCTCATGGGCAGCAGAAGAAAGCAAAAACAGAGAGGTTGCGGTTGATGAGGTGGAGATGACTGAGGAGAGCTGCCTGGACATCACAGTAAATTTGATCCTATCTTTATGTAGTATATCTAGATGTTTTTCTTAGTGTTTTTTATTTTTTAGCTTTAATAGCAGTTGGGCTAAAGGGGATGAATTTAGGGACACTTCTCAGAAACACATTTTAGCTTGCGTACAGCTACTGTAATTTCCCTTTATTATGTGTAATATTTGTGTCTCTGTTTTTTTATAGCACTATGATAGGGGTTTTTTTTGCATTAAAAGATTAGTCAACCTAATTTTTTTGAGGATCTGTTACTCAACTGAAGGTTTGTGTTTAGCTTCAGTATAAGAAACACATTTGAATAGTTTCTGGTGGATATGAACCTATTATGCAAGGCTTCTTTAGTCAGACAACCCACAGACTAGTTTATTTGGGAAATATGTAGTTTTGTACATGCCTGCTTCATTGTTGTGCTTTTTTCTGAATATGAGATATCTGTATATGTAGAATAGAATCTGTTAACCCTTTACTGAGTAGAGTGAATTGTTTTTATTTTGGTTTTACAGGAGGATGTGGTGGTAGTCAACAAACATCTCAAAGTAGCAGAAGGTTTGGATTTGTGTTCAATTTATCATAAAACACCCTTTTCTGCCAATTCAGGCAGTTTAAGTGGGTGTTAAAGCCTTTTCTTTTTTTCTTTCTTCATCTCACTGTAGAAATTAGTGGCTTGCCCATTTCCACACGCACACGGAGCAGCGAACGCAGACAAAAGAAAAGGCTACGGGAAGAACCAGAAGGGAGTGCTGTGGAGAACCGACCTGAAAAAATCAACAGGTCTCTAAAAACGCCTCACATATGACACCTCAATGACTGGTTGCTTTCAGAGGTTATCCTTAAGATTACAGTAATGAGGATTTACTCGTGTGCCACTGAGATACAATGTGTAAAATGTTTTTTAGTTGATAATCAATACAGTGAAATGTTAACATTGTAAAACATATATATATATATATATATATATATATATATATATATATATATTTTTGTATATAAAATA
>NW_015537939.1:643-24963 GCF_001515605.1 Sinocyclocheilus anshuiensis | reverse complement strand
TACATATATATACATACATTTTTGTATATAAAATATATTTAAACAATTTTTTAATTTTTTAAAAAACAATCCTGTGATGGCAAAGCTGAGTTTTCAGTCATAAATCTCACATGATACTTTAGAAATCATTATTATGCAGATATAGTGCTCAGTTTCTTATTATTATCAATTTTGAAAACAGATGTACCAGAAAATGTAATGTATAATTCTAAAAAGACCGAATTACTGTATCGTCCTCTTTGTCATTTATTACCTGTATATTGAATTTAGAGTGGTCGAACCAGAAACCGAGACAGAACCTGATGCTGTTGTGCCAGAGACTAAAGAACACACGGATGGAGAAAGTGGAGGAGGAGAAGATGGAGCAGCAACCTCTGTCCAGGTGGAGGAGGCTGTATCCAATGAGGCCCCTGCAGACACAGAAATTCTGGTGAGGGACAGCAGCATCCTTTGTTGGTTGTCTTATCTGGTACACTATTTCATCACTGGTTTAATATGAGGCCAAACAAGTTGGCTTACAACAGTTGCCAATGCAAATTATGTTTGTGGTTCATAAAACAGTATGTTCTGTGAGCCAGAGGTGCACATTTTATGTCAGTTCACACATACAAATATGTGCAAACCCAAATCAGGTATTGAATTCTCTGTTTCTCTGTGAAGGTGGCAGAAGTCAATGGAGAAATGACTGACAGTCAAGAAGAAGAGAATGAGGGGTCAGCAGTCACAACAGAGGATGCAAAGGCTGAACCTGTCATCCAAAATGGCACTGCTGAGGAGATGGAGGCAGAGGGAGAAGCACAGGTAAACTATTTAGTTCAGGTTAAGGTCAAGGTTGTACTGTTACATGATTTGAGCAATCTGTATGCACTACCATTTGGGTCGTTTATTTTTTTTTTACATTTTTTAAGAATGTCTCTTATGCTTACCAAGACTGCATATTTATTTGAGAAAATACTGTAAAAACAGTATTAGTGTGAAATATGTTTACAATTTAATATAACTGTTTTCTGTTGTAAAATATTTTAAAATAAAACCCAAAATAAAATGTTAAATTTTAACAAAGAATGCTGTTAACATTGTCACAAATCATGTCAGATCTGTGGCATAGCGGTCAGTGTCACAAGTTCAAACCCTACTCACAACATCTCTTTCTGAATATTTGGGAAATTTTAGGAAAAATGGAATTCACAGTTATCATAGTGTTTTTTTATTTTTTATTAAGAGCATCAATGTCACTATTTAGACTAGACCTAAACCGAATCCTAATCTGGTTTGTCTTGTTAAGGATGACATCATTAACACCCCTGAAGAGTCTGAAGTAGTGGAACAGATCGACCAAGAACTTGTTACTGAGGAGAAACAGGATGCAGAGGCAGAACTTTCTTCTCCAGTTGAGGAGGAAGAGGAAGTTCAGCAGGAACAGGAAGAGGAAGTAGCTTCTGCAGTTGAGGATGTAGCTTCAGCGCTTGAGAAAACCGAAGACACTGATCATCCACCAGCTGTTCCTGAGGCGCCAGTCATTCCAGCCGACCTGGTTGAGTGTGTTTCCTCTGTGCGGGACAGTGATGCAGTAGAGGAAGCATCTGCTCCTGAGCAAGAAGCTCCACTGGAGGAGACATCTGCTTCTCCTAGTGCAGCAGGTGAAGAAGTAATTATAGAGACAGAGGAGCCAGCTCTGAACCAACAAGATGAGACTGCCTCCGATGAGCCACTTGAGACAGAGGAAAGCCAACCTGCAATGGAGGACTCCGAAAAAGAGGAGCCAGAGGAAGAGAATTTACCTGAGACAAATGAAAAAGAGGAACAGAAAGAAGAGGAGGACACTGCCACCACTGAAGATGATGATGATGATGATTATGATTATGAGGGGAAAAGCTCAAACGAAACTCACGATTCTCCTCCTGGGGTTCGAGTTCTTCGAGGAGGCAGGATCAAACCTGTCCCGCCAACACCCAAGCGCACATCCAGTAGACTGAGCAAAGCTGTGGTCATACAGGTGGTGGATGAGGAGTTTGATGATGAAGAAGAAGAGGAGGAGGAGGAAGAAAAGCTCACAAGCACTGAAGAGGAGAAGGGGAGCACAGAGGAAGATGAAGCTGCCGAACACAGTTCGGGAGAAGAGGAGGAGCCGCCGGTGACTGACAGGAGAGTCTTGTGGAGGAAAGCCAAAGTGATCCAGGCCACACCCACAAAAGCAAAAAGACGCAGTAAAAACTGATTTCATTAATTCTCCATGACACTCCAGTACACTCCATTCAAAAAACATAGTTTGTAAGTTAGTAGGCACTACTTAGTACACACACATCTGTTCTAGAAAGTATTGAGCGTCTTTTATACTTGGGTTAGGGTTTATAACAGGTGGTGTTTACAACATCTAGTTTTTGGTTTTGGTTCAGGTTTTGTTTTATGACTAAAAGAGAAATTTCAAACAAAATGGGCAGTATTTCATAAGCACAGTCCTTAATAATAATGCTGACTGCTCACAATTATAACTGATTTTTATCTCCTTTACTTTTGATTTACGTGATGCTTATTGAATGCAGCTTAAACTGCTTATAAAAAAGCAGCTATAAGTTTGCAAATTTACAATGTGAAGATCTTATATTAGGCGTGCTGCTGTGGATTGAGTTTCACCATTATCGTTTCAGATTTTGTTCTCACAAATTTTTTGATTTCGATTTTGTTTCACCTCACACAATAAGGTTTTAAGGAGGTCCTTTCACATTTGTAACTACCTTTCAGATGATAGGTTATTACATTTGTTCTCAAAATTAGTGAATTAAGGCATTGCTATGCACGCCCATACATACACACGAACATATGTACGTGTATTCACACATAAATATGCAAGTATGTTTATACCTGAGGAAAGTGCAGGTTAATATAAAGTTTACATGAAGGCTAATATGTTTTGGTTAATTATATATATGGTGTGTTTAGCATCCAAAACAGGTTTGCGTTTAAATATCTTAATGTCTTATTTTAAATACCAACTCTAGATTATATATTAAGCTGGAAACTAGTACATAAAATAAGAGTGGTGAATCTTTATAATTTTGGCTTTAAGTAATGTAATATTAAGACTCGTGTTGACACCTGTTAGCATTTTACTCATGGTTTGTTTCGTTGACATTTTTCGTTCTGCGTATCCTTGTTTTTTCCCCAAAAAATTCTAAACCCACGTGTTCGTAAATGGCGCATATATATGGTCTAATCATATTTTGTTAAAGCTGTGAAAGAAATTGCTCACACATTTCAGTTTTTGAGTTTTAATGTGGGTGACCACATGAGGGCGCACTTGGATGTTAAAAAAGCCATTGCGGGAGTCTCTTCACACTCTTTCAAGACTGTTGTTTGTCTTCGCCGTTATCTCATTGTTGACACCTGAGGTCAGTTGCTTGCGTTTTTATATCAGGTGAAAATATGGAAAAGAACTCTAGAAATGACCTTTATACGTGTATTCTTCCAGATTTCCTCTCAACTTAAAGGAAGACTTTCTGTCTTGTTGACAGAAAATCAAATAAAAGTAGACATTTTTTTTTATCACAATCTTGAGTGCTTTAAACTTTATTTACTTATTTTAGGTGTTTGAGCAATATTTTTCTGGAGTAGTTTTCTCAAACCGTGATTTTCCTGTAGTAAATAAATACCTTTCTTGTATATTCCATGTCCTCCTCAGTTTTTTTTCAACCCAGTTTCTTTCACATGAATGTGTAAATATTAATACTTTGTGCTCTGAACTGTGTAAACATACACGCATGGATGAGGCGGAGTGATTTTGTACAGCTGGGTTGAATGATATTTCGGTGGCCAATCATTTGCTAAGCAAGGTGTGTCAGAGAGTGCATGTGTCGCCTCTTTTGTGTTTTCTAACAAAAGCCACCCAGCTGGCTTTTTCTGCCTTACCCTACCTTGTTCTTCCAGCTTTTATCCATTTTAGCAAATTTTAGTCAATTTCCACATCTTTTGAATTTTGTTTTTCATTGACTATATGTGTGCAACTGCTAATCTTAAAAGAGAATTGGTAAAGGGATATTTTGATAGGTTTTCAAGGAAATAGATGGAAACCAAACAAAAGATACCTCTTTATGTATATTTCACACATTTTGAATTGTGCATGGTTTTTGCAAACCAATTGTGCAAGGTATATCTCTGCAAGTGTGTGTGTGTACCTGCATGTACGTCTGTGTATTTGTGGTGTGGCTGCACTAGCTGCTGTGTGTGTGTATGTGTGTGTGTTTTATGGTCCTGGCTGATTAAGCTTGGCACTGTCAGGAGTGGGTTTGTGTGTGTAATTAATGATGTGTCTCCTGCTCTCTCCCATGGTAAAGGCTAATAGGATTTCCCAGCCCCAGGCTACAGCGAGGAGAGGCTGGGCGCATGAGGAAGTGTGCAGGAGAGGAGAGGGGAGGCAGATTGCGAGAGGTGATAGGAGAGGTGACAACGCAGGAGGTTTGAGCAGGTGGAGGTGAGAGGTTACAGAGGATTCTGGATGGTCTGGCCATGCTTTAGCGGAGAATTTGGGCTGCTGTGGGAAAAGGAGAATGTTTTAAAACAGTAAAACCTCTAGAGAAAGAAACTGCAAAAAAAAGGGAACATGTAATTTAACATTTTATGGGGAAAAAAGATTTTCTAGTCCTTTTGAGATTTTTTTTTTTTATAGGAAAAGGTATTTATTCACCTATGTTTATATTAATGTATTACAGTGTTTACAAATATTTTGAAAATTAGAAATAGTTTATTTTAGTTTATTTTCAGTCATCATTAGTTATATTTAGCTAAAATAGGTCAAATGTAGCTAGCCATTTAAACCAATTTAAACCTTAATATTGCTATTTTATATTTGCATCAATATTAAAAAATGAATTAAATATTAATAAAGAAATTAAAAAATATATAATAGTATTAAATAATTTAATTTAAACCACTTTAAACTATTTAATATTAATACTATGTATTTACATCTATTTATTTCTTTTTCTTGTTTCTTTTTCTACAAAAAGTTTAATTAAGTTAGTTACAGCTGAAATGGATAAACTGTAACCAGACACTTTTAAAACCATTTAATATCACTATTGTATATACTATATGCACAGAATAGAAAACAGTGTAATAACAACCTTTAAAATAGTTCTACCAACCAGGTTTATAATGTGCAATTGGGACATTTTGAGCTGAACTAAAAATACACAAGATCAAATCTAAATGTAATTTTCCATCTGAAAAAACCCCCCCTCACAATCAGTAGTTGATTGATAGATTTGTTTAAAGCAAAAACAACTTTTAATTGTTTAATTTCCTCAGCTATATTCAAGTTTGCTCAAATAAAACTGTTCACGATTATGCTTAAATGTTTGACCTTCGAAGAGTCTGAAATCAAAAAGAAAATGTGCAAATATAACTAATCTCTAAAGAGAAGAGGAAAGGTGACGAGAACAATAATAAAACCTATGCTGAAGAGTGCGATAGAGTAAGCAAACCAAAGTGAGGAGGGATGCTGAGAGGCTTTGCAATGAAAGAGACTTTCTAGGGGGTTCCTGTGCTGTGGGGCTGATTGTGTGCCGGGTGGAGGGGGGCATTGTGGGATAGCATGGGACGGAGAAACGGGAGGGAGAGAGGTGTGAGAGAACGAGCAGGTGATTTATAACAACAACAGAAGGCTTCTCTCCCCTCCACCACCTCCTCTTCCCTCTCACTGAAGCAAAACAAGGAAATCCATTACAAAAAGGCTCTTGTGATAATGGACTTTGCTGTGTGTGTGTGTGTGCAGAACCAAGACATCGGATATATTTGGGTAATAAAAGTGTAAAGATTTTTTCTCAGATGTACAAGTGTGCCCGTGAAGCTCCGGTTCGTATGTGTATACACACACATTTTCAGTCCCCGAGCTCCTTGCCTTCTCGTCCTCACCTCCCTGAGATAAAGACCTCTATTCTACCTCGCCGAACGAGAGATGGTGCTGGCAGGCTCCAGGGAGCAAACAGAGAGAAGGAGGAGAAGTAAATAATAGAGGGATATGGCAGGCAGTAATGGTATGGTGGCACTGAAGACCACGTTCCCCACGGCAGGAGGGGCTGCATGCGGGATCTAGCCCGGCTCAGAGTCTCTCTCTGGGGGAGGAGATGGTGTGGAAGAGCCTGTGCCTGCTCCTCTCACATTACCCCTTATGTTAAAACCAGTCAGGGGGAAAATTGGGGCCTGCGTGGTCCTCCGCAGGCCCACCTGAGCCCACTGAGACAAGGGATGGGGAAGGAGGGGTACCTACAAGTCTCTAAATGCATGAGTAATAAGAGTCATAACCTTGAAAACATGTTGGGCATGAAAGCAGATACATGTGAAATGCATGTTTGTTGTTTGAATGTGATGGCTGTCAACACCGATGGAAGAGAGAGTAGGAAAACTTTGCAGATAAGTTTGAATGGATTTACAGGAATGACTGAATTACTTATTCATGTAAAAATGTATATATTATATCCTCACTTTGGAAGTACCCATAAAGGGCTTCCAAGAATTTATTTAATGGATTTATAAAAAAATATATATTCCTGGGACAATGTTCCAGGTTGTCCCCACCTGATGGCAGTATCAACAGCTAAAATCTTATTTTTTTTTTTTTTGTTTTGTTTAGTGGTATTTCTTTGTTGATTTGTTTGATAGTTTGTCTTTAGTTATAATTATTTGCTCTAAGAATGTTTGTTTTTTGTTGTTGTTGTTTTTGGTTTGTTTAATTATTTTGTTTGATTTGTTTCATTGGCTCTAAGATGAATTTAGTTTTTGTTTTGTTAATGACTTCTCTTTTGTGATTTGTTTTGTTTGATGATGTGTTTTGTTTAGTAACTTTACTGTTTTGTTTGGTGGTCTCTTAAGATTAATTTAGTCTTGAATGTTGTGACATTTCTTTGGTGAAGTTTGTGTGGTGGTTTAGTGGATTGGTCTTGTTTGGTCAGCTCTAAGATTGTTTTTGTTTTGTTTGTTTAGTGACGTCTGTGATTTGCTTTATTTGGTGTTTGTTTTCTTTAGTGACTCTGGTGATTTTTGTTTGATGGACTATACGATTGTTTTTGTTGTTTTTTGTTTAATTTATTGAATGCTGTGCTGAAAGACCTTGTAGTACTGAGTCACTTTTAACATTGAATCACTTTTACCGAGATAAGTAAAAAAAAAAAAAAAAGATTTATTTTCTTTGTGGTTATAAAATGCACAGATTAAATTAACTTTTTTTTTTTTTTTTTCAAAACAAATTATCAGTTTCTTTTTTTCGTTCATGTTAAATAATTTTTTATTAACAGTAAAAAAATAAATAAAAATACAATGAAGTTTCAATGAACCTGTACTATGAGTGCTTATTTGGTTTTGCAAAATTTAACATTTAACATGAAAAATTGGGTTTAACAACAGTTAGCAAACAATGGGATGTCTTAAGAAATTAAATTAAATGTAACAGTTTATATACTATATATTTTGATTACCTTGAATCCTTTAAACCTAAATACTGTAGTGTCAGTTTCTACATTTCTCTCTAGTGTCAAAACTAGTTAATTAAATACTTACAAAATTATGCCCCCTATGTCCAGGTGACATTTGTCTAGACAATTGTTTTTCTTCACTAGCCCAAAAGATGGCGCTTGCTTTCAGTCTGGAGGCTGTTCAGGGTGCAGTGGTAAGTCACAGATGTTGCCTGTCCCGTCCTTTTGTTTTCCCCCCATTGAGAAGAGCGACCTCAGCTGTTAAATGAGATTCTTCATTATGGCTTCAATGTTCTTTTGAAAATCATTTCCATTAAAACATTTTTTTTCAAAGCAAGGTACTAAAGCGAAGGTTAAATGAAGTTGAACAACGCACAGGCTCGTCAGGCGTTTCTGCGAGCTTCTCAATGACAGATCACTGTGTGGGCAAAAGCCTCTGTATAAGATGGGGGATGGGAGGTGATTTGGGTAAGGCAGATGTCTCCATGTGTTGCAGGTGCATATGTTTGTTTTTAAATGTGAATACTGAAGAGATAAAACAAAAAATCATTAGTTGTTACTGATTTTTTCCTCTTTTGAAGTGGCGACTTCCTCTTGTGTGATGTCACAAAAGCTAATGGTGAATGTGATGTCATGGAACTTTAATTAATATAAACATTTGAATTGTTAAATTGTTAAACTATTACTGAAAAACTACTTACTGAAACAACCAAAAGTATATATGTATATCCAGCTTCAGGACGTACTCAATGCTAAGCCTTATTGTCCCAAGGTGTTTTCAAACCCAAAATCATTTAGGTCTCATAGTCAACCTAATGTTTAGTTAACCCTTCCTTGCTGTGTGAGGGTCATTTTAATCCTGGTAGCTTTAACAGAGATTTACAGCAACTTAACATCAACATTTCTGTGTAGAACTTGATATCTTGTATACTAAAACTAGAAAATGCAATTAGCTTGTTGGTTATTTAAGGTTAGTTGTTGGATTGTAAATTGAAACTCTTGGGTCAATTTGACCATAGTAGGGGTAAACCGTTCTACTTCAACTAAAAATAACTTTTTCCCTCTGAAACATGTTATAATTTTTGATTCAGTGAACCTAAAAGTCAAATTACGTATCAGATATTTGATTAGCACAAAGTGTGTTTTGGCAGGCGTAGATTCATCAGAACACAGGTATACCGAGTGTTCATCGAAATGTTTAATGAACCAATTCAGCAGTTAATGAATGAACCAAATATGTTACAAATGGACAAGTTTTAAGACAGAAAACTTTTTTTTTTTTATTTGAACAAATTGAGCCTCAGTATCTCAGAAAAGGAAGAAACTAAAGCCAACGAAAGGATGAAAATGGTGTTACCTTTAAGTACTAGCTCGCTTCTGACCATCAAATGAAGTTTGACAGCTTTTACTAATCAGTAAGTCAAAGCAGTAGAAAACCCCATGGACGAACATCTGCGCTATTGTCGCAATCGTAATATTGAACTCAGGAAACCATATCAACGGAATCAAACCAATGTGATTGGTCAAGATGACCACTGACAATACACATCCTTTGACAGTAGAAACCTATGTCTTTCCACCTTTCAGCTCCAAATATTGGTTTGTTCTGGTCCATGACCAGCCGTTAAACCCTCCCTCAGTAACCTATAGCACTAAGGCAGACCAGTTAGGGTGGAATTTCCTCTTGTGTCCATAGTTCAGAGTCTTTCCCATCTCTCTGTCCTACCAAACAGTGTTCTCCCCCATCTCTTGACCAGGATGGGACATGGGGCCGCTGTAACTGGTGTTGTTGGCCAGGGGGAAGGGTGGACTCGGACCCCCTGTGAAGCCACCCTCCCCCTGTGGATTGGGATGGAGAGGTCCGTTCATGCCTGGCTCGGGACTGGGGGTATCTGCGTGGGAGATCATGTCCGTGAACCTTTGGTCGTCTGAGGGGTGGTGAGCTGAGACCGGGCCGCCCTCCAGGGCTCCTGAACCCGAGCTGAGGAGGTAAGGGGACTCGGCTGGAGACTGCGCCTGTGAGGAAGGGGGTCCGTGAGGGAAGAAATCGTAGTTGACCACTGGCCCGTAGTAGTCACCTTGGTATTCTGAGGAGAAAAATAGAGAGCAATCAGTAATGCTTCTGATATTTAAAAGAAAACGTGCTTTTTAGGTTAAGTACACTCAAAAAATGGTGTAGAAGCAGTTTCAAGCCAAGTGCAAGCCAATTTCACAAATAATTAAAACAAACTGACAACACCTTGAATTAAATGTTCAATTTTAGAAATAGAAAAACTGAAGGAGTATATTCTTGTAAAACATACTCCAATCTGTTTTGTTTACCATTTTGAAAAATCAGCGTACATGACATTTAATTACCTCACAATGAGTAATACTTTTATTTGATTCCCAATTTCATGTTTTTCCTCATTCTCCAAGACAATGTGTCAGAATAGTTTGGCTACGACCAAAAAAATGTATTATGAGAATATAACAAAGACAGTGCTAATGAATGAAAATACTCTAATGGAAGGTGAGGAAAGAGGATATAAATAAATGTGGAAATCATAGGAGAGTGCAGAGGCATGTGTCTTCATTTTTACTCTCATATCCATCCTCTCGCTCCATCATACCTTTGTGATTGGCCTATATAATTATTGCTACAGAAAGTCATTAACATTCCTCCCCAATTCCATAATTTTTTTTCCTGCAGTTGTGATACTTTTTAATGTGCTAATCAATCATCAAAAGACATTTTACTATAAAGAAACGCCACTTGCTCGCTGAGTGATAGATAGTCGAATCATCAATGTCAGACCTCTGGAGATCAGTATGTCTATCGGTTTCCATGTTCTCGAAGCTGGAAATGCATGCTTTTTGAGGGATTTGAAATATGCACTTTTTCGATTAACTGTAGGATGGTTGGTGTCTGTATTCTGATTGTATTGCTATATTCACTCATTACAGAAATGAAAACACAGCTCGCATCTCTGCCAAACACCTGTTAGTATGTCACATACCAGGAGTGTGCATGTGCAAATCCAATCAAAGTGACCAAGCTGGAATGTTGCACAACAGGTAACTGCTTTCATGGTCTTGTTAATCAGATTTCTCTAATGAAATGAACTCCAGTGGATGCCTGTCTTATATTTCTTGTTTTATGCTCTGTTGACATAATCGTAGTTTTTGGATTCTGTGTTAAATCCGTGTTAGCATCTTAATACCAAAGAGAAGCTGCTTGTAAGAGTCTTTGTGCTTTCAAGGTAAGAGGAAAGCCTTGAAGATACAGGCTATGTGTGTGAGCGAGACAGCTCATGTTATTGTGTGTAAATGTGTGTTTTGACAAAAAGAACATTCTTTGTGTTTATGTACCTCCATAGTAGCTGTATCCTCCAGGGCCCATTATGTCAGGGTCCTCTAGTCTTCCTCCGAGTGACCTCATTCTGCGTGGTCCCCTGAAGAAAGCGTGTCGTCGAGCACCGAGAGCGCTGATCTGCTTCATTCTGCGTTCTTTAGACCGCCGATTTTGAAACCACACCTACAAGGCAAAGCCACAATTATATACCATGTAATTGCAACACAGAGGTAAATGAGATGAGATGCACCTCACGTTTATACATTTCAAATGACTCTCCAATTAGAAAACGGGTCATTTTCTACACTTGTCCAAGGTGACCTGATGGTTTAGATGAGTGGTGTAAGTAATAACACCACATAAAACAACTAAACTTACTTTACTTTCATCATGACTCGTCTTATGTTTGTTAAAGAGACTTTGTTTCTTCACAAAAGAAGATATTTTGAGAAAAAGTTTTTGTCCATACAATGAAAGTAAATGGGGTCCAAACAACTTTGACCCTGTGAATAGATGAAAACATTTTTTCTAAATATCTTCAAATCTTATAGAGGTTTGGAATGAAATGAAGGTGATTTTCCTTATTTCATTTCTTTTTTCCTTAAGGGTTGAATTTTTTTCATCCATTGCAAGAGGAAGATAATACTCTTAGTGATGTACTAGCAACACTCCTGTTGATTTAATGGTATTAGCAGCACATCTGCTTGAAGAAACACATAAACAACTTAATGAGGGAAATTCACACAGCAAATGTTACTGGTCAATGTTCATCGAAACATTGTCACAGTACTTTCTAAGCTTTGAAATGTCATTATATATATAATAATGTGACCAAATTAACTAAATACCAAGAGGATGAATGGAGCAGTATGAAATATTTACCAAAGTTAGCCTCATTATGACCATCAAAATTACACACACTATAGGTACATGTGTGTGTATGCATACATACATGAACAAATGTTCTCTTGTTTCATGATTATATTGCAGCTCAACCTATTCATGAAAGAAACTAACACATAATAACTGATCCTGCCCAGCTTGTTAAATAAGTCTTGTCAGACTACCGAACTACAATGCAATAGATTCTCAAGATTTATGTTCCTGCGAAAATTAATATGCTGTGATGATTTCACCAGTCCCTCATCTTAGTTCACGCATGCACATAATTTCTGAGATACTGTGGTGCTGACAAGTATCGTTTGATCACGGCACCGCCAGCTCATTACAAATAGACCTGATATAACAGTGTGTGACAGATGCAATATCAGACTCATCACTGTTGAACATTGTTTCAATCTTTTAGTAAGACCAAGGCAATTTGACATACCACTGTGCTGGTGGAACTCAAATATAACCTTTTAGTCAAAAGAATCACAGTCGTGTGCTTCAACAAACACCGCAAGGGCTGTTTTTCACACTGTTGTCATATAAACTGCTTGCGCAGGAACAAAGTGCAGAGGATGATGTGAAAATGTCTGACATAAGGTGACATTGTTATGCATGATGGTACAATGTAACACATTCATGCCTGAATCTGCATTGCCACTGCATAATATATGCTAACAACAGTTAGTCTGCTCTGGAGGCTCAATCCTGCCATGTACGAAAGAGAAAAAGAGAGTGAGAGAGACTATATTAGAGAGACAAAACATGTTCTCTACCTAAAACCACTTAAGCATTCCTCTCCATGCTCAGCAAAGGCAACACCTGCTTATTGAGAACAATCGGCTAACTGTTTGGTACATTTTTTCCGGCATGGCTCCGGAGGGCTCCCCGCGCAGAGCGCAATCCACATTTAACACATAACAAATGAACGGGGATGTGTGGCAAAGGACGTCTCCATTTTGGCTCAGAAACAAAGCACTGAGCCTTGCTGGGATTCAGAGAGGGTTGCGATTTCTTAATGATGACAGTGACACGGGAAGATGATGAGTTCACAGATATAACCCAGAATAACTTTAGTCATCAGAGATCAAGAACCAAGATCCTTTTGCTTTTTTACTTTATATGGACATATGAACCGGATGATAAATCCGTGTTAAGATGCTGTATTTTTTGCTGAATTTGATCATTTCTTTAGATTTATATTCAAGTTATCCTTGTAATTAATATTTTGATGATATATCAAAATTACTAAATGCTTCAGGACTAAATACTTTTATGTTTCACTGATAACTGGTGGAAAACTCTCGTTCTCACTAATGGTGTTGACCTTTATCTGCACTTTACAGCATAGTTGTGTTTGTCAGCCAACACCTTTTCAAGTAAATTTCACCTCTTCAATTATTTGAGCATTTTAAAAACGGAACGTTCTTAAATTTAGTGGAAACCTTTGGCTGTAATTGCTGTCAGAACAGATTGTCTTTCACATTCATATTTTCTCAGCAGGAACTGACAAGCCTATCATCTAGCTGACATTATCTTGCTTTTTTTTAAAATCAGGGCCTAGTACCTGATAAAAATCCATTAACAACTTTAACTGCTTTACAACTGTGAAAATTCCAAACGATATTTGTATTTTGTCATAATCTATATGTACAAGAACATTACACCACTACAAATGACAAACCATGTATGCATGTATGTATGTGTGTGTGTGTGTGTGTGTATGTATGTATGTATGTATATATATATATATATATATATATATAAAAACTTGCCCATTACCTGTTATATTATAGGCCTACTATTAGTAACTGGTGTACAATTCCTTTAGATTAACTTCCTGAATTCCAATTTAAATGTGTCTCCTTTTTTCACTTTATATTTTGTAAGGTTTGTGAGTTAGGGCATGATCTTCAAATGTCAACCTTGTCGAACCAAGCTTTTACAACTGATTAATTAAAACTTTGGCGAAATAGCCTATCAGCATATAAATGTAACTCTAATAAACACGTGACTGATCTCTATGACAGTAGTGGTTGTACTCTGTAATTGTGTTAAATAAATAAATAAATACCCCCCCCCCCCAAAAAAAGCACGCAGCGATATCCTAAACATATTCGCCTATTTAATTTAGTTTGAGGTGAATGCTTGCATTATCTGATAGAATGTTTAAAATCTGAAAGAAACGTAGATATAAAATGGCCTAAATAAATGAATCCATCCAAATGTATTCTTACCTGTATGACTCGCATGTTGAGGCCTGTCTCCTGCGCGAGCTGCTCGCGGATGTGTCGCGTGGGCTTCGGCGTCGCCACGAACGCGGCTTTCAGAGTCTCGAGCTGTTTGGCCTTGATGGTGGTGCGCGGGCCCCGCCGCTTCGTGCCAGAGTTTTGCTCCTCGTTCTCGTTGTTGTTAGTGTCCTTATCTGAGGATGTGGAATTGTCCGTCTCCTTCGTGTCGTCCTGGATCGGATCAGGCGATAAACTCCGGTCCGTACATGATGACACTGAAGTATGATGAAGGACCAACGAGGAACACATTAGACTCGTTGCAAAAGATTTGTGGTGTTCACTGTAATATACGATCACCATCCTCTTGAGATAGGCCTAACAATAGAAGCTCTAAGTAATAATAAAAATGTGCATTGTCACATCTTTCTTATAATGTGTTTTGTGAATATATTAAAGGGCGCTAAATAAATAAATATAGGCCTATACACAAATTTACACAGTTCTAAACTAATTTAATTGGATAGGCCTGTAATATTCCATTATTTGTGTGTAAAAGTTTGAAGCACGCACAATTACGCTGAAACTGATTGTGGGTTTCACGCAAGATCATCAAATATTGGGGCCTTCTTGCTTTAATATGACAGACCAAAAAAAAAAACGGGTCTAAACATGAATCACTTCTGCAAAATATCTGAGGAATTAAGTCTGGTTGTCTCTTGGGACAGGCTGCTGTGCTTGATAACAGCTTGTCATTGTCTGAAAAGCGCGGAGACGACTACAGACGTTTATCTGACAAGAACGCATGGGCTGAGGAGAACGAGTTATGGACACTTCTCCATAGGTGGACAACACTAAACCAAAAGAGTCCTCAGCATGCAATATAAAAAAATGGATTGACTGAATCATATTCACGTACATGGACTATCATGACATCATTTTAAAAAAGGCCTGCATTTACTTTTATACCAGAATTCTAAAATAAGTTGTTCTTTTAAAAAAAGCGAGCTTAATTTTGCTGAAATGTAACACTATTTTTGCATGATCGATTAAAAACCGGTGAGATTTATCCTTATAGTGGCCTTGGCTGGATATGCGATTTTATTTATTTATTTATTTTTTCTTACAAATATGCATTTATACAAGTCATTCAAATCAAGATTACTGTAAAAAAATAAAAATAAATAGCACGCCACAAATTTCACCACTTGCAGCATTAATGAATCTGAGTGTTGTACGTCCCTTTTAAAGCGACTGGACGAAGCACTCAGTCGCTGTTAAATTAATTGGACTAGCACTGACCCACAATAATGATGTCATCTTGTGTTGGGAAACAAACAGCCTATCCGTGATTCTGAACACTCGTGAGCATCACAGTCACACGGGGACACAAGTAAATGGTGAACCAACACACCTCTGAATCGGGCTAGTCGTTTTCTTTGAATGGATTTTACATTTGAATACAACACACAGGCTCTGTTAATGTGCATTTACATCTTAGAAAGATACGCAGAGCACGTGAGACAATACTATATAATGAGTAGACGACAAACAAACACACCAAATGAAAATGTTTAAAAAAAAAAAAAATGAAAATGTGTATTGATTAATTTAAATGAAAAATGAATGCGCTTTCCTGAATGTTAATAAGAGGAATAGATTCATTTTATGAAATCTCAATATCTAGTTTAAAACGTGCCAAGTTTTAAAAAAATATAATCGTCTGTATTCGTGTTAGTTAAAAAAAAAAACATATAGGCCTACAGTTTTGTACAAAAATATAAAATATTTTACTTAATGAATAATGTCATATGGTGTAACCATCAATGAAAAGCGTCTAGCCTAAAATATTGTTCTTGGACACTTAGCCTAATCGTTATTTTCAAATATTTTTTCCTTCTTTATGAATTTGGATTATTATTTTCAAATATTTTTTCCTTCTTTATGAATTTGGAGTTTTAAGCATTCCATTTAAAAGATCAACATTAATGTAATGACCTTGACACAGTTGTGAGGGTCTAAAGGTGTTCTCTCTATTTTATAGATTTCATATAACATGACAACAAAATGGCTTCCTGCATCCTGGTTATTCCATATTGACATCGATAGGCTATAACTATTAATCATGTTTTAAAAATAATTTCTTCACTGCTTTTTAAAAATCAATAACAATAGAAACAAATGACAAACTACTTGAGCCAAACTTATTTTTCAGAGATTTTTGACGTTTTTACTTTATATTTTATACAACAAAAAAAATCTAAATTACTAATTTCGAAACTGGAATCATTTTAATCAAATAATTTTATATGAATTGCCGTTTCAATGTAATTCTGAAATAACTTAATCGATTCATGTAAAAAAATGAGCGCCAAGTCATTGACCCATAATTCACACAAATGAGTCGGACTCTTTCAGAGAAACCTTCTCTCTCTCTGTCACACACACACACACGCAGGTTTGTTTTTATGGTTTATGGGGACTCTCCATAGGCGTAATGGTTTTTATACTGTACAAACCGTATTTTCTATTGCCCTACACCAACCCTACCCCAAAACCTACCCCTCACAGGAAACTTTCTGCATTTTTAGATTTTCAAAAAAACTAATTCTGAATTATTTATAAGCCTTTTGAATTACGGGGACACTGAAAATGTCCTCATAAATCACCTTCTCGTTGTAATACCTATGTCATACCCATGTTATTATACAAATTTGTGTCCTCATAAACCACATAAACATGCACACACATACACACACACGCACGCAATTCTTAAACGCACAGCTCCAGTCGTCGTGCTCACCTGAATTTAAATTGACCTCTTTGATAGCGCTCGCCGGGTTTATTTTAACACTAATGTACTAAATCTTCCCCCATTTGTTATGGTATCGAGTCGCTCTCGCGCTTTTCAAATGCATCTCTCCCAGTGAAAGGCCATAACACTACTTACACAACAAATGGACGCATTACGGGTGATTACTGTTTCGCCTCACTAATGGCTCCACATTCAAGCGCAGAGCTGGATGGGCCCCATAGAACGTAATGGTCAAGGCCGTTTGGGATAACAATGGCACATATGAAAGCTTAAACACTGGATGACATTAAATAGCTCAGAGAAATGTAAACTAGAAGAAAACCTGACAGAACACATGTAGCGATTTTAAGCACTAATATAAGAAAATAAGCGGCCTGTTCTGAGACTACAACAATACGATTACAGGTACGCAACACAGGTGTTTAGAAACTGTCTTGTTTGGGTTCTAATCTTTTAGGAATTTAGTGCATATTTTATTGATGTATTTTTTTTGTATTTAAAGAAATTAATTTTTGTTTAGGAATTTAGCTAGGCTGCTGTTTAGAATATTTCACCGAGACTAATAAAGTTATTTTTAAACGCTCATTTTATTAAATCGTTTCTGAATTATTAACAACACATTTAAATGATCTTGGCTGTTTTAGCTATCGGTTTAGATGTTAACTGGATTTAAATGATATATTTCCTGTGTGTTAAAAATAAATCCTTTTCGCTGGAATTTTCGTTTATATTTCTGGATAAATGTGAAAAAAAAAACAGCAGTCCGTTTTGTTCAAAAGTTATAATAGTTATCCAATATATGGCCTACAATGCAGGATTCCAATGAATAATAATAATGAGCAAAATAATAGCGTGTTTTCGGGTATAATAAACAATTACTTTACTAACAGATATTTTTTCCCACAATCATGTGCACAAAGGTCTTTAACGCCGAAAGCCGAAAGCGTGTGAATACAATAAGCAATGAATGGCTCATCAATCAAAAGCTATTAATGAACGACGGAGGATCAAAGGTTTAACAGTACATTACACATTTTAGGCAGGTTAATCCACAACATGAGCCTCATCCACATAAGAGGAAAACAAGGGTAGGTAAATCCTACATGACACATTCTTCAAATGAGTATTAGTCCAGAAGTTTGACGAGGTGAGGCAGCCCAAACGCAAGCAGCTTCTTACCTGAAAAAGTCCATTTTGCAATAGAGCTTTCCATCCCTGGAGAAACATTTTTCGGTCAGGTTGCAGTTACACTCGCAGCACTGGACACACTTGGCGTGCCATGCGCGGTCGAGAACGTTCAAGAGGAACCGATCGAGAATGGGCCTCTCGCACCCCGCGCAGTGAACCATCATTCCGCCCTGGAGGGGACCGAGAGCCGACCTTCCCAAACGGGCACCGCGCCTCGGATTGGGGCCACACGAATCGGTGCGGAGCAACGTCTTGGCTTCTTGGAGAGGGAGGCAACAGCAGAGCAAATGTTCCGTCTTGAGAACGAGTCTCCACCACGCCTAAAGGTAAACACTCCGGACGTGATTGTTATGCATTATACATGTCGGCATCCAGAAATCCACAGAATCAGAAAATAAATCTATTCGTTGCAGAGTTTGCTAAGAAAAAGGCTTCTCCAAGTTTTCCTCCTGGTTTGGTTTTGTGCTCTTGATCCACCTGCGTGTGTCCACTCACCTCACCGACACTTTTTGCATCACTCTGTTCCAGTTCGCGGGAGCCTCTCGCATCCGCATTCAGATTTGATGACGTTTTCCTTGTGCTTACGCCGCCGTGGCCAATAGCGGACAAGTTGCCATGGCAACGGGTTTAAATATTGGTACTCTCAGATTGCTTCCAAAGTTCTACCTTGGGTTTGGTAAAACGTCTATAAAGGCTGAGGGTGGTAAAGCTAATTATTTCTTCGACGTGCTATTTTTTTTTTTTGCTCCTACCGAATTTGGACTCGACCAGTACAATCAGAAAATGTGTATTTAGTTAGAAGGCTTGCGGTTTGGGCATCACCAGACTTGGATCCTGGACAGCACATTAGGACTGGAAGATGCTGTTCGATTCTTCATAGACTTTTGAGATGATTTTTATTAAGACGATAATGACTCCATTTATTTCTGTGTAATTAATGCAGCATTTGAGACTTAAATCTAGTGGCAACCACAAGGTAATTAATTGTTAGAATGGTCGATAAATAGAGAGAAATTTATAGAAGTTAAGTTTGCACGTCTTTTGCATGATGTCTAAAGAAAATAAGTGTAGAAAATCCAAATAGCCATCGCTGCGTCTTAATTCTGAAGGAGTGATCTGTGCGCGCGGTGGGGGATCCCGTTCTTTTCTCATGCATAAAGCTATTTACAGGGAAATGCACTGGATTAAGATACTGGCTCGCATCAATAGAGAGTATACCGGATCGCCCAGCGGTTTGACAAAGTAGCCTCAAATCGAAGGGATTTTAAATATTTACCCAGGTAATCATTTTGTTAGTTGAGGAAATGCAAACATTGCATACGCTCCAATTTATTCGAGTGAATTAGAGACCGAATTCACAAACTTTAGCAGCTTTTTATCATTTAGCGGAAATTACTTACATTTTTTACAGGTAACTATTCTGCTGCGTGTATGTCCACACGGAATTCCCAAGATATAATTTAATTTATCGATTAAAAGTAAAACAACTCAAATATCAGCGTACGATTTTTTATTAGCAATGATATGTTTGTCCACATTTCCTTATGCATTAGCGTTACATATTGTGCGGTAATATCTTTGCGGCCCATTGTCAGAGAGCTGTGTTTTCATGGGTTCTGAAAGCCACAGGCATGTTTGTTCACTGGAATAAATCCGGATCAGGTCACGCGTGGTCTGTCTACCTGCTTCCCTCTCTCCATGTAAACAATAGCACGCAGTTTACAGTTGTGTTAGTGTATCGGATTAGAACGCGAACGCAAGCACCATAACCAATGCTCTGTCTATTGTTAAATAAAATATATATCTGGGACTATTTAAAACAACAGAACAAAATAATAACTATTATTATTATTGTAAACTTTTTAGAAGTGGGTCTATCTAATAAATCTATATATCTATAATCTCCTGAAATTAATAATCATTTTACAACATGCAGGGCTTAAGCAGTGACTAAATAGCGTTTGGTAATATTTGGAGTCAGGGGATGCCGGTGGGCTGCATGCTGGAAAAAAGGAGAGCCAAGGGTGAGTTTCGGGACCCCCGCTGTTCTTGGCAGGCAACAACGGCAGCGAGTTTGGCTTCGCTTACATTTCTAATCCCTTCGCGATGCACGCTATTTATTTTCTCACTAAGTATTGTTTTGTTGATTCCCCATTTAAGACATCCTCAGTTTTCCCCCTGGCGTTACCCTCCGCGAATAAGCAAATATGAGTGAAATGCACGCCTGGGCTACTTCCAGTCATTTGCATATTTGTAAATGGCTAAATGCTAAAATTAAAGGTGCCATCTGTTTACAATCGCCTTGACAGAAGAGCCATTAACAGGCTGGCCTAACCTTGTCGAGTCTTTTTGGTTAAATAGCGAATCAGCCCACAGCTTGTGCGTACACACATATGCACCCAAAACTATGTGAACAACTCTGCTTTTAAATGACACAGAACCTTCCCACTTGCATCATACAAGAACCAACGCGTTATCATTTGATGCATGGGAAAGCTAACATTTGGGACTAGAAACTGTTATTGAGAGCATATTCTTCTATGTCTAATCAATAGGCTACAGTGCTATGATGCTCTCTAGAGAAAGGGCCCTAAGTCTGCAATGCAAACAAACGCTAGTGGAACGCGCAGAGGCACCTGTGCAGATACAGGAACTGTCCAGGGTGCTGAAAACAGCGGGAGGGATTTGTGCTCGCAGTGACTCAGTGTGTGAATTATACAATGACTTCCAGGAGGGATGGATATTATAAACAAACTTCGATATTTTATAAGCACTTTTCTTAATTAAAATAAATGTTTGCTTAATTAAATGTAGGCTAATGTTCAAAGCGCAATGTGCACGTCTTTTTTTATTTTTTATTTTAAATAGCCTAGGCCTATACCATATATGTGAATTTATAATTAAAGGAATTGATGTACCGCCTAAAACCGATCGTAAGGAAAAGTGTATAAATGGCGCACTGTTTCTATAGTTACCTCTGGGAATGGGGCTTCTGTTGGTTTGCATCAATGGAATACGCGTTCTGAGAATAACATTTACGTATGAAAAATGCACGCGGGGGAAAAAAACACTATGTTCTTTTACTACGACTCCCCCACCGACTTATTATGGCATATATGAACACAAGTTGACTGTACTTATCAAATATTATTACATATTAACATATTAGCCACTCTCCTAAACATCTGGTAAGCCATTCATTTAATCCTCTTTAAGATACACTTAGACCTTAATCATTCAACACCAGACCCCAAGTTAAAGAAAAATAGTTGTTATGGATTATTCAATGAGTGGATAGTGATTCTTGTATTTACTTCAGTCTCATTTTCGTAATCATGTTCAACTTTACATTCACCTAACTCATTAAAATGTAAGAGGCAGAGTCAGAAAACTGGACACAAAAAGCCTGTTTTATTACTGTTCAATTCAGTCAACAAAATTACCTTAAATGATCAGTATTTTGATGATCAGCATCAAATCTACAAATTTTGCTGGCAATGCACATTGGCATATAACATTATGTATAAAAGAAGAAAGAACAAATGAAATATTTAATGCATCTACACTTAGTTAAATGCAACAAGCTTTGCAAAGCCCTATAAACTGAAAGAGCAGAGCATATGTGATTCATTTAAAGGCAAATGTCCTTATTATATCGGTCTCAAAGGCTTTGGGTGTCTATCAAAGATATCATCCAAGTGTGATCTCTCGATTTTTGCATAAGTAGGACATGAATACATGCATAGTAGATAAAACGCCTCAGTGTTCTTTGTGTAATTTACAGACAGAAGTGTTTAGAGGGCCTAATTTGCGCACGCTTTATTTAGTGGACATTTCCACATACACACAAACCATTAGCATGAATGAAAACACACACAGAAGAGAAAGAGAAAGAAAATAAACACATTTCTCAATGTATTTTATACATACTATATACTCTTAAAAATAAAAGTTCTTTATTGGCATCAGTGGTTCCATGAAGAACTTTAAACATCCATAGAACATTCTTCAGATTAATAAAATGTTCTTCATGCTAAGAAAAAGTGGTTATTTTATTAAGAACTGTGCACTGAAAGCTGGTACTTTGGGGACCAAAACTTCTTCTGACACTGGAACCTTAGTTTTGAAGAGCGTATATTTAAAAAAAAAAAAAAATCATTCTGAAAATACACTGAATGTTCTAAATGATATTATTTTAAATATTAATATTCTTAATAACAAAATTAAATATTAAATACTAAAATAATATTAAAAGTATTAACTTATGCAAAGCAGAAGATACACAGAATGAAAAGGCATAAATGTAAACAGACAAAAGGACATGAGAGACACGAACGTACACACTTTGAAATGAGCTCCACTCAAAACACGTCTCCCTGGAGACATTGCAGTGAGTGGCACACCTCCACTTCCCCTGCACAGACCTTCATTCTCACTGCCAGAACTAGCCTGGAGGGGCCAAGCCATCTCAGCATGTTTTCTATGCCGCACCACAATCCACCCAGTCCACTGCACACACAGGCAGGCAGGCAGGCAGACAGACTTTCGGCCCAAAGTGCCATTAGACTTGAAAGGTAGGAGAAGGGAGAAGAGGTGAACAGGCATCTCAAGCATTCCGATTTGCGAAACCCCCCCCTGTATCCATCCACCAAAGGGGTACATGACTCCCCAGGGCTGAGGCAGCATGGCTGGGGTAGGCCTGGAGGGGGCTGCGAGCCAGGATGCGGTTGTGGGGGTCGGTCAGTGTGATGGATGGTTGATTGGTAGCTGTCCCAGGGGCCTCCCTCTCTCTCACCTCTGGCGCTGGGAATTAAAAGGCGGTTTGTCTCTAGCGAGTCCTCAGCTGCTGAAAGCAGCCCGGCAATTTCACAGAGATCAGACAGGGCATTACTGCTGCCTGTCAGGGGAGCCGTCACACAGCCGGACACCACAGGGTGGGATGGTGGAGGGGGGCCAGCTCTTACAGGCATGCACATGCGTGCTAATTTTCACATAGAAAAACACGCAAATGCATATGAGGCTGTGTATCTGTGGAGTAAGACTTTTCTGAAGAGCTGGTCTGTCTGAGTGGAGTAGGTGCAGACACACACACATACACACTTGCATTCTCACAGGGCCTTTTATCGACAGTCCTGTCCATCTCACTTATCTGTTCTAATCAAAGCTCTCTCCATTAACACCCAAACTACCCTCAGAACACCAATGCGAGACCCCTGACCTGATGAGTATAAATACACACAGACATTCACACTTCCAACACTCTCACAGCCACTGAAATGCCAAGAAACTTATTAACAGTCACCAGACAGTTTTGGTGGAAACCAGCTGGTCAGAAACGCAACTGAGCTGTCAGTTGTTATGACCATGGTTTACGATTTAAAGTGAGGGAAATGTCTTATCACAGAGGATCCACCAATTCATTTAAAAAAATATATATATAAATAATGAAAACAATGCTAAATTTAAGAAACTAAAGTTCATCTAAATGTTTCAGCTTAAGAATGCACATTACTAATGATTAATTTAATGACTTTGTAATGTAAGCATCATAAAGTATGCAGACACATTAATATGTTATTATAAGCCAGGCTTACAATGCAAGACATGTATTTAACAGAAATAGTTCACCCAAATATGAAAATTCTGTTATCATGTAGTCATCTTCATGTCATATGAAAGCCATATACTTTCTTTTTTTCTCTGCAATGATAAGAAGTTTAGCAGAATGTCTGAGAAATTGAAACAGGTTTTGCTTTGTATTTGATCAAAAATGCAGTAAAAACAGTAATTTTGTGAAAACATTACAGTTTTAAAATGTTTTCTTTGAATGTATTGGAATATATTTTAAAATGTAATTGAATCTTGTGTTTTCAGCAGCTGTTACGCCAGTTTCCTTCAGAAATCATTCTAATATGCTTATTTCAAGAAACATTTCTTATAAATGTTGAATATAGATGTGCTGCTTAAAGTTTTTATGGAAACCATGATACATTTTTTCCAGAATTCTGATGAATAGAAAGTTTTAAAAAAGCACTTATTAAAAAAAATCTATGATTATGAATGTCTTTAATGTCACTTTTGATCAAATTAATGCATCCTTGCTGAATTAAAGTATTTCTTAAAAAAATCAAAATGTTATCAAATGCTTGAACAGTAGTGTTATCGAAATCAATGAATATGATTGCTTTCTTACAACTGGCACTATGCTTTACAGTGTGTGTGTGTTTATAAAAGTATATGAATTGAATGCCTGCAGGATGTGTGTTTTTGTGTGTGTATAGGGTATAGACCCTGTCACTGAGGCATGATGAGAGAGACTACCTGCAGCCTTTGGTCCATCTTAATGAGGTAATGAGTGAAGAGGAGGGGGGCGCTCTGCCTCTGCCCTCATAAACTCCATT
>NW_015537939.1:0-566 GCF_001515605.1 Sinocyclocheilus anshuiensis | reverse complement strand
GTGGGGGGGTCAAACACCACGGCCAGAGCCCCAACCCACCCCCATAACACACTAATGGACTGACTGAAAGTGCATTTAGTTAAATGGCTCTGACTGTTTAGCATGATGGAGAGGAGTAGGATGAGAGACAGAGGAAGAGGATGGCAGGATGACATACAGAGAGGGAATAAGAAGAGTGAGATGATGGGGAAAAATCAACAACTGCAAATCAAAAATAACGACAAGAAGAAAATGACACCTTCTAAGATCTGTTCTGTGAGACACGAGTTAAAATTAAAAGCAATTAAAATTATGTGCGAGGAACAATGAGCTACTAAGCTGAACTTCAGCTTCTTGGGTTTGGTTGAAGTTGGTTGAATATTATATTTTTTAACAAACACTTTTTTTTCACAAAATTGATTGGAAAGCAAACTACAATTGGTGGACCCCCTGAAGTTTGCCGCCCCACAGACCGCTATTTTAAATGATTCAGTATTACGTGTGTCATCTTATGGTTTTTATTATAAATCTGTTATATATTTATTATAAATCTCTCTCTATACAGAGAGACAATCACAGTGTATATA
>NW_015537938.1:865794-869106 GCF_001515605.1 Sinocyclocheilus anshuiensis | reverse complement strand
TATATGTATATATATATGTATATGTATATATATATGTATATGTATTTCTTCCTTGCTTTTAATGTTATTTTTATTTTCTGCACAGTTTGTTGATATGTGAAGAGTGTTTTTTGATTTCGACTTTTTTGTGATTATTTTTCCCCCCTCGAGTAATGTTTATTTTTTTCCTCAATGTGTACATTAATCGAAGCATTATATGCATACGGGGTGTTTTCAAGATGTTGCCTAACTAGTGCGGACCATAGACAGGTGCGGACATGCAAAATAAGACGCACGCGCATGTCACCTAGCGCCACTCCCGAAACTCGAGTGGCAGCCGGTGCCTTGGACTGCGAAGATGATCATACTTTGCTTAACGATATTTGCGAACATTTTCAAGACTGGTAAGTAGCGCCTTAGGTGAATTTTAGCCGTTCGTATGCTGATTCAGTTTCAAGTGACGGAGCGACTCGAGCGGTCCTCATGTCTGCGTCTCCTTTTACTTCATCTCGCGAGTTATTGTTTGCTAGCCTGATGCACAAGTTACGGCGCTACGTATGTACGCCCAAACTGCCACGTTTTAGGCGAGACTTTACTGTGTTTCAGAGCTAAAGCATACGAAGTTACCGCAACATGCATTAACGTTACAATGCAAGCATTTCGCTTTAACACATGCGGCCCATTCACATTCATCTCCCTAAGTAGGTTACCACCTAGAAATGTGTCTTGGGTCCCAGTCTGCCCTTCTAACGAATAACATTTTGTGATTGTTCCCAGCCCTGAATATACATAACCTTAAAAATAATAATAATAATTAGAAAACGGGTAATAAAACGCTGTTCTGTTCTTAGCTAGATCCTATTAATAGTGCCGTTTGCGTTGCTCTGATTGGTTCTTGAGTGTTTGCCTGCGCAGTGCTCACCCGTGATTGGTCAGTTGGTGTGCTGCACCGCGGGAGACTGCTGCACACACAATAATGGGCTCTAAAAGGTCGTTGTCTGACACAAAAGAGCTCGCGGATTTAGCGGCAAAACACGCCAGGATCATTGAATCAGGTATGCAGAAGAGCACCTGCTATTACAAAGACACCTCAAGCCACTTCAATGCACACGATATTGCATTGACCTCGAATAGAACAAGATCGCGCTGGTGTTATATCGACTACTTTTGGTTGGGTTTTATAGAATTGTAATCATATTTATCATTATGTAAATATAAATAATATATTTGATTTAGAGCATGCGTTCTGATTGCGTCAGTTCTTTTTGCGACTTATGCAGACAGGTGGCGAGCACTAAGGTTTATTGCTTTGGTATTAATAGGGCATATGCTGTTTTCATAATGTGTACAGGTGCATCTCAATAAATTAGAATGTGGAAAAGTTCATTTATTTCAGTAATTCAACTCAAATTGTGAAACTCGTGTATTAAATAAATTCAATTGAATTTATTTAATACACGAGTTTCACAATTTGAGTTGAATTACTGAAATAAATGAACTTTTCCACGACATTCTAATTTGAGATGCACCTGTACATTTTTTTTATATACCATATTATAATATATCTGTTAGACGTTTTATTGGGGATTATGTACAGTCAGTCAAAATAAACTTTGTAACACTGAATGGGTTTTAAGCGAATAGTTTCGCTAAAATGTCTCGCTTATTACTCGAATACTTATATGTGACCCTGGACCACAAAACCAGTCATAAGTAACACTGGTATATTGGTAGCAAATACACTGCATGGGTCAAAATTATCGAGTTTTCTTTTATGCCAAAAATCATTAGGATATTAAGTAAAGACCACGTTCCATGAAGATATTTTGTAAATTTCCAACTGTAAATATCAAAACCTAATTTTTGATTAGTAATATGCATTGCTAAGAACTTAATTTGGACAACTTTAAAGGCGATTTTCTCAATATTTAGATTTATTTATTTTTGCACCCTCAGATTCCAGATTTTCAAATAGTTGTATCTCGGCCAAATATATATATATACATATATATATATAAAATATTCAAGTTTAAATTGCTCTTTTATATAGAGATGGACCGCAAGAACAGTTATGAAAGAAACGGTCATTAATAATAAATATAAATGCCATGACTGACCAATCAGAATGAACTGTGTAATAAATTTGAAAACCACGGATACTAAATTCTACAAATCAAATGTGTTTTTATGTGATATGTGTAATAAATTAGAATACCACACATAATAACTTGTACCAATCAGATCTGTTTTTTTTATTTCTGTGTAATAAAGTTCTTCTGTACACAAACAAGCAATGTCTTTGAGAGTCAGTCAAGAGGACAGAGTTTAGTCTCAGACATTGATTGCAGGATGGACCGGCACAAACGAGCGCACGTTCATCGCAGTGAAGCCAGACGGAGTTCAGCGCAGGCTGGTCGGTGAAATCATCCGCCGCTTCGAGCGCAAGGGTTTCAAACTGGTCGGCATGAAGCTCCTGCAGGTGAGAGCACTGCAGCATCTTTCACATTATATTTACTTGGAGAATATATCATCGGCATTAATGTATTCATTTATGCCTGTAGGCATCAGAGGAGGAACTCCGACAGCACTACGGGGACCTGAGGGAGAAGCCTTTCTACAGCGGCTTGGTCAAATACATGAGCTCTGGACCCATTGTTGCAATGGTAAGGAGCACAGAGCCTCCAAAATATGAGTTCTGCATTTATGCTGCTATGATTTTTGCATCTTAAGCCTTGTAATGGCATGTCATACTTATGCGTGTCTATCTGTATGTTTTTATCAAGGTATGGCAAGGGCTGGATGTGGTAAAGACTGCCAGAAAGATGCTTGGAGAGACAAACCCAGCAGACTCTCTCCCAGGCACTATCAGGGGAGACTATTGTGTTGAAGTGGGCAGGTTAGTTTGTGTGTTTTAAACAATAGATAGATAGATAGATAGATAGATACAGGTGCATCTCAATAAATTAGAATGTCGTGGAAAAGTTCATTTATTTCAGTAATTCAACTCAAATTGTGAAACTCGTGTATTAAATAAATTCAATGCACACAGACTGAAGTAGTTTAAGTCTTTGGTTCTTTTAATTGTGATGATTTTGGCTCACATTTAACAAAAACCCACCAATTCACTATCTCAACAAATTAGAATACTTCATAAGACCAATAAAAAAAAACATTTTTAGTGAATTGTTGGCCTTCTGGAAAGTATGTTCATTTACTGTACATGTACTCAATACTTGGTAGGGGCTCCTTTTGCTTTAATTACTGCCTCAATTCGGCATGGCATGGAGGTGATCAGTTTGTGGCACTGCTGAGGTGGTATGGAAGCCCAGGTTT
>NW_015537938.1:840108-865095 GCF_001515605.1 Sinocyclocheilus anshuiensis | reverse complement strand
GTTTCACAATTTGAGTTGAATTACTGAAATAAATGAACTTTTCCACGACATTCTAATTCATTGAGATGCACCTGTAGATAGTTAAAAGTTGTAAATTAAAAAAAAAAAGTTGATTGAAGAAAATACTATTTCAGTCTTTCTGCTTTAAAATTTCATGTTAAATTCAATGTTTTTTGTAATTATTTGTGAAATTATTAGCAGTAGTAAGTTGTTTCAAAGTAAATATTTCCTCATGGTATATAGATTTGAAGTATTATTCATTGACACGACTGTGTTGCATGAATTTATCTATAACTGTATTTACATGAATGCTTGTTAAATTGTTTTTTTTCCCCCATGTTGTGCAGGAATGTGATTCATGGCAGTGATTCAGTTGAAAGTGCTCAGAGAGAGATTTCACTGTGGTTCAAGCATCACGAGTTGTTCTGCTGGGAAGAGTGCAATGAGCACTGGATCTATGCTTGAAACCCATCATATAACACTCACACAGTCTTCATTCAATACAGCCTCTGCAGCTTCATCTGCTCCTTACAGAGAAAACTCTGCTCAAGCCATAAAGTGACCAAAACAATAAAAAAGGAAAAGCTAGCTAGGTATGTTGACAGAGTAACCTGCATCTGTTTGGATTCCCTGAAATCCAGTTATTGGTCAAGCTATCTGGAATGTAATGGTTTTCTTACTGCTTTCTTTGCAAATATTTAATCTTCACAGATATTCACTTCATTACTAATCTTTAGTAGGTTGGTAAGTCATGCACTACTCGTGAGATTTTATTTGAGGTGTTTACATCCACTTGAAAGATGTTGTTTACATTTTTACCTCCAACTTTTGATATGGAAATGCTTCTTGTCATCTTGATGCACTCTGTAAAATACATGTATTAATCATGACTCAAAAGGAAAGCAATAACGAATGATAAAGAGCCAGCATGCTCTGATAAAAACTGACTTGAATATCCCAGCAATGCTTTGTCTTACTCTAGTGCTTGGAACTCAGCTGACCAAAGGGCGCCTTACTTTACAAATAAATTATTCCTTTGTTCATTTGTCTTTGTATGTATGATTTTGTGTAAACTATACAAAAGTTTGGGTTTGCTAAGATTTTTAAATGTTAGAAAAAAGTGTCTCATGCGTATTAAGGCTGCATTTAGTTGATCAAATACAGTCAAAATAGTAACATCTTAAAATCTTTTTAATATATTATAGAAATAAATTTATTCCAGTGATTTCAAAGCTGAAATCAGCAGTCATGATCCTTCAGAAATCATTCTAATATGTTGATTTAATGTGAAAATCGTTTTTTTTCCCCCTCAGGATTCTTTGATAAATAGTTCAAAAGGGGTTTATTTGAAATAGAAATCTTTTGTAGCATTACTAGTGTATTTTAGTTTAGCTCAATATTGATCAATGCATCTTTGAATAAAGCTATTATTTTCCTTTAAAGAAAAAAAAAATGGTGTATTTTCCACTAAAATATTTTGAAAATGTGTATAAAGTATTGCTCTACCTACTAATTCAAAGAAAATACTATGAAGACTTGACAGCATTTCAACAAATTATGGCACTGAAGGCAGAAGTATTCAGCACATAAACATGTTTATTTCTTAATACTTAACCACACAGAGAACACAGAGTGATGATTTACATACAATGCGAATGGGACATCCATCTCTTTCAAACCTCGTCCAATCGAAGGCTTGGGTTTAGCAGTTAACCTCATTCTTAATCCCAGAGGGAAGTTAGCAGAGCTAGTCAGCACACATCTCACTGAGAATGGAAAATGGATAGCTGCAAATGGTTGAAGGGATTTTGAGCCGTTTAAATCAGTTTTGTTAAATATTCTTTTACATATGTACTTAATGAGTTGAAATAGCATTGGGACATGTTTGGGTTGTGCTAGATTGCCAACAAATCCTGACAAATCATCAAATATTCACTCTTATTTCTCTCTCTGCAGTCCATGCTGCAATCGAGTATTTACATATTGAGGTCTCTTTTGCGTTTTCCCTCTTGTATTCCATTACACATCTAGAAAAATGATTCCTCTCATCTCTGAAGTCACTTGAGTTCATGGCAAACTCCTGTCGTTTAGTGAGCTGTGTGCTGACGGACTGTAAATATAAAGGTCAGGGTATTTGGCAAAAACTGGGTAGTTCTTTCAGGAACGTAGTTTGGTACTTGTTTAAGCTGTTTATATTTCATCTGAAATTGCCATTCAGTCATAAGGTGCAGGAGGTTCTTGAACTTTGTGTGTTTTTTGTTGGGAAGGGAACGTTACAAGGTAGACTGAAGGATCGTACAGCTAGTTATAATTGAGGGTAGGAAAATACAGGCAAACTGGGTCAATATAAGACTTTAAAGGGGTAGTTACAAGGCCGTGGTAGTTACATAGCTTAGGTACAGTATTCGGGGCATAGTTACAGAAAGGATTCATACTTCATCTTTGGGGGCGGACTTATAGGGCGGAAAGGGGGGCAGGCAGGAGGTGTCTGTTCATGTCACTCCGGACCATAAGACACCTGCCACACGATGATATGACTCCTCTCTGCTTTAGACAACGCTGGCTTCATCTGAGGAGCTTCACCATCTGCTTCCTCTGTCTCATCTTCACCGTCACCTGAGAAAGATAATGAGGAAATGCTATTAATGGTTATATATGACCAAACAAACATGCTCATTTAGTGTGTTAGTTGTTTCTCACCGATACGGAAGTCGATATAACCCTCTCCTCCACTCAGCACCAGCACGTTCTGAACACTCTGTGCTTCTGTGTCCGTCGGGGCTGAGGACCCCTGAGACTCTGACGGACTGTCTAACACGCTACCATTCAGGGTGGCCAACACATCGCCTGAAAACGACAGATGAGATGCATGCATGTCACTGTAAGAAAAAATGATTTGACTGTGTCTGTCGGGGCTGAGGACCCCTGAGACTCTGATGGACTGTCCAACACGCTACCATTCAGGGTGGCCAACACATTGCCTGAAAACAACATGAGATGCATGCATGTTACTGTTATATATTATATAATTATGTCTAAAATATATTTTATAAATATGTCTAAAAATACATGTAAAATTATATATATATATATAATCCTCACATATTTAAAATTGACACTAACCTGGCACTGACACGAAGAACTTGACAGCATCTCTGTGTCCATGGAAACAGAGTTGAGCCTGTGCCATAGAGCAGTATGGTATGAAGCTACTCTTCTCAGAGTTACTGTCATCTGCATATACATGGATCACGCCCCCCGAAGACGTGGGCGACACCTTATTGGCTGCAAGGGAACACAAGCCGCCAATCAGAAAGCGTAACAACCTATGCAGAAACTCACAGGGACTATAGGTGCTTAAATACACAAATCTGCTGTAATAAACAGATCAAAGCATGCAAAAATATCCACAGATATTCATAAAGACACAAAAAACATGAAAAAAATTCAACATAATTAACATGATGATTGTAATGCACAGAGGGATGATTCATTATAATTAAAACATTCTAAAACCACTGACAGAAATATTCTACTGAACAATGGAGTGAATGAAAGAAAACTGATGTGTTTACTTTTTTAGTTTGTTGAAAAAAGTATTGACTTAATTATATTACTGATTTTCAGTTTTCCTGATAAATATGTACTGTATATGTGGATTTATATAAGTCTTCTGTTCCAGATGTATACCACATTATATTTTCCTTAGTTTTACTTATTTAAATTCTTTCTGTTACCATGTCACATATGTATGTACGTACCAAGAGCTGCTGAAAAACCACAACAAATTCCTTGTGTGTTTGCGCAAATAAAAGCTCATTCTAGTCTATATTTATATGACTCTTCATTCCACTCTATAAAATAACACTGAAAATAACTAAACAAAATAATGAGGATAGAAGGACAGAGATAATACATTCATGACCAAAACATGCAAAAAACACTTAAAAAACAAGTTTATTAATCAATGAAACGTAAATGAAAGAAGACCATGGAGAACCCAAAATAAGTGTGATGGGACATGATAATAATGACAGCTGTAACGCTCCACACTTACCCCTCAGTCCGAGGAGCTGCCCTCGATGAAGCACTACGGCTACAGGAAAGAGGAAGTGGGAAGGGGAACAAGGCAGGACAAGAGAGCAACACCCATGAAACAAAGTGAAAGAGGGTAGTGGAATAATAGAGAAAAAGGAACAGGAGAAAAGCTAGGAAGGAGACGACAAGAGGACGCACGGGGTTTGTTGGGTAATTAATGGATTGAGGACGTTGACCTAGCGGTTAATGATCTGGGATGATGACATTAAAGTTTGCAGGTTAATCCCAGGGTGGTGGCAATGAACTCAAGGATGGTGAGATTCAAGCCTCTTAACTAGCTTAACCGGCAATACTTCCTTTGTCAGCCAGCTTCAGAATGAGCAAGAGCAAGTTGGCTGACTACCAAAAGTATCAGTAACAAGCATAAACCAATGACAGAGAATTGTTTTGGCTGATCAGTGAAGGGAAAGGGAAATGGTTCAGATGATCAAGGACCTTGTTAACATTAAAGCATGTGTACATACAAACACCGCTTAGACGTACTTTCAGTCAGAGGGATTGAGATGACGACGCCATTTCCAGTCCCCACCCACAATCGGTTTCCTCCAATCAGCAGCGCAGTTATCCTGACAAAAGAGAAGCCCAACTTTCCTGTACCTGTCAATCACAAACAACATAGAACGTAAAACATTTATATTGCGACTTCTGATCTTCGATAAATATTAGGCAAAATTATTCCATCAATAAATAGAACAATGAACAATAAATTACTAATATGTTTACATTTTAAAAATCTCATTTTAATACACTTAAAATAGTTTTTAGTGTACATTTTCTGTTAAATTGCTAAATAAATAAGAATAAAAAAAAAATAAAATTGCTAAAATAAAACAAAATATAAAATAAAAGTACAATTTTGCAAGAGGAGGCAATTAAGTACACATACAATCTTACTTCTAAACGAATCTCTACACAGAGCTCTATAAATCAGAAGTGTTAAAGTAAGAGCAACAAAGTGAGAAGCGCTACCCAGCATCTTGCTGACGTAAGGCTCGATATCCACATCTTGCAGATGCTGATGTGTGAGAGCGTGGTACAAGCGGAGCGTAGAATCCAAGCGGATTGAAACCCAAACACCATCACCAATCCATGCCAGCTGCCTCACCTGGCTCTCCTTGCGTGGGTGAGCATCAAATGATTTCTATATGAAGGAGAGAGAAACATAACATGAAGTCCCAAGACAAAGATTATAATGAGGACATCACATTCACTATCTGAGACTGGCCTCAATCTGCATGCTCTTGGGCTGGATCACGTGGATCTTGTTCTTGTTGCCACACCAGACTTTGTCATGAACCACAGCCATGCATCGGATGGAGTGGTGGGGTCTTCCCAGATCCATTAGGTGATAGTTAGATAGATCCCATTGCCCATCTGTGTTTACATTTCACATTTGTTATTATAAAATGCATGAACGAAAAATATTTATACCAAAACAGTTTTGACAAATAATTATTTTCCTTTTTCTCATAGGTTTAACATTAGGAAGATGAAGCAAACCTTCAGCTCTGTGGAAGATTGCAAGAGTTCCATCAGCTAATGCAACCAAAACTCTCCCCTTCACATGTCTGAACCACAAAGAGACAAAGTAGGAAATTATTCGTATTGAGTCTTCAGTCTTTTTATACAGTATATACACTACCATTCTAAAGTTCGCAGACAGTAAGATTTTTTTTCCTGAAATATATTTTTATACTTCTATTGAGCAAGGATGCATTAAATTGATCAAATGTGACAGTAAAGACTTTTACTAGTAAGAGACTTCTTTCAAAAACATTAAAAACCGACCCCAAACCTTTGAACAGTAGTGTACATACTTCATTAGGATTCTACTTACACCAAACTCAGTACAGAGTCTTTGAGTTTGATTGAATGGAGGCATTTCTTCCAGTTGGACACTGCAGAGTGGACATAAAGCCTGTGGACAGAGTTTACAGAGAGTATTTTACATGGTGCATAGAATATTTGAGATTAGGGGTGGGTGATTTGACCAAGATATCACGATATGAGTAATTTTATTTCACAATAACGGTTTATATCACGGTATAGTTGTTTTTGCTTTAAATAGGATCTTTATGATATCAAAATTTTTAATAGGATAAAAATTTCAGAATTCTTGTCACCAGTGTCTATCACAAAAAGCTAAAACTAATATTAGCCTAAAAAAAAAAGACAAAACTCAAGCTCACTGAAGACAAGTAAACAGTCAGTGATTAAACAAGAATAAGAAACAGTCGAAAAGTACATGTAAGTACAGTAGAACAAATAAATAAGGAGTGCTGCATACATTCTATAAAGTAATCAAATGTATAAAAACACTGAATATTCTTCACTGTGTAAATTAAATATATATTTCTTCTTATTAAAGTTACAAAAGTGATTTAGTCAAGAGCAGTGAGAGATTTTCTCTCTTTTGTTGTTTGATTAACATGAATGACAGACAGACAGAATATTAGACTGCTGTCACTTTAAGAGCTGCCCAGATCCAATGTACTGTTACACGTGTTTTCTTTCTCAGCTGTTTGCTTTCACTTAAGACCTGAATTACTGTGTTTAAGAGGATTCTTGCAAAGACAGGCACTTTGACACATACAAGTGTGTGTATTTAACCATTCAAGGACTATAAAGAGTAAAAAATAACTCTGTTCAGTACTCCTGCGCTCCATGAACAGCGTCTTCACGTGCGCGCCCCTCTGACAACACTCTCTCAGACTGCTCGAGTTCTCTTTCGCTGCTGATTGCGTTTCAATAGATTAATAATCACCGGCAAACTATGTTTTCGTGACCACGTAGCACAGCAATGTCACATGTGCATGTAACCGGTGCGATAGAGACGATAGTCCAAAATCTCTACCGGTTGACAAATTTCTATCAGTTAATCGTGTCTACTGGTTTATCGCCCACCCCATTTGAGATAGAATTGAGAATTTAGAATGTGAAAATGCAACTGAAAATATGATACCGACCAGCCGTTTTGGGCTCCCAGCCACATGGTCGGGGCAGCACTTGTTCCTGCCCGGTCGTCTCCTGCCTCTTCTGAGTCTGTGGGGGCTGATGTCACTTGCTCCTTTGGCACACCTGCCTCACTGATGGCACAACACACAGAGCAGACCATTTCAATTCAACACACTTGCCTACACCATTTCCTAAAGTATTCAGCAAATAGCATACCGTCCTTTTGCAGTGAGAAAAAGAGGACTGGTTTAGAAAACGGCAAAAAGCTTTCATAAACCTTTATGAAAGCATCTGGTAGGCACTTTATGATCTAAAGTTTTTTTTTGTGGTTCACTAGGCTATATGTGAGACACCTGTGTGTGTTGTCAGTAAAGACATGCTCGGTGAAAGGTCCGAGTGTGCTCTCCTCATTCTCATTAGGCCCTGCCTCCTCGGACACCTCAATGGCTTCTGTGGCTTCCTCGGCAGACTGTGACACTGCTAGGCTTCTGCACACTGGAGCTGTAGGAGCTAAACACAAAACATAAGACGTCCACTATGTGGTCTCAAAGATGCCTAACATACGTTTTCAGTCAGTTTGCTGACCTTGGCTTCGGTCCTGCACGGGTGTGTCGGTGCGAGACGAGCAGTTGCTGCGCACTACGCTGCAGTTAGTGGCACAGCCCACGATGGTGATCCCCGCCAGCATGCCCTCCACTCCACCCTTCTCCTCTGAAGCCCCATCTCCAGCCTGCTGCTCCAGAAATATCTCACCTGCTGGGTAATCACTCTCACTGGCCGCTACACACATGGAGGGTACAAGTAAGGGTTAACACATCTTTTACAGAGTCACAGTTGAGAGTGTGGTTGTTTGTATATAGCACCACACAGACCTGGTACACTGGAGATGCACAGCACATGGGCATTACACACATTAAACTGGTCGACCAGTGAGCAGGGCTGGTTTGCGTCGATAATGACCACTTTACTGGCTGAATGAGTGCTGGTCAGTATCCACACGCGGCTGCTCATGGAGTCGGTCTCGTGCAGCTCTTTAGGCTAATAGAGGAAGAAATACTAATGTTTAGATGCAGGTTCATTCTAATTATAATTATGATGTTCACTTCCAGCATTTACTTACTTAAAGATAGAAAGGGAAGCAGTAAAATGTAAAAGATGTACAGTGAGGTCCAAAAGTCTATGACCCCTTTTGATCTAGTGACTAGTGAATTAAAAAAAAAATGTTTTTATTTGGAATTTAAACTCCATGTTTACTGTGGAGACGTGCTGAAATCGCATTTGGTCTCGTACTGTATCGTGTACCTTGTCAGTGTCGTGCGCTTTGCTTGGCCATTTGTTGTGATAAACAGGAAAGTGTGTCCAGCTGAATTCAATTTAAGTTTTGTTAAACGAATAAAAAGGAAGCTTAGTTTACCGCGGAAGCGGTCGCGTGAAGACCGAAGAGTTAGCTTTTAGTTTTAATTACTTTTTCTTATTTGTAAGTTGCTTTGGATAAAAGCGTCTGCTAAATGACTAAAAGTAAAAAGTAAAGTAAAGTAAAGTAAAGTAAAAAACAATTAAATGACTTTAAAAAGTAATTTAAAAAAATGACTAAAATGTTATTATAAGCATAAATCGAGTAAAACGTTTCACTCAAAAATCAGCAAAAATTTGAGAATTTCTTAGTATTTGGTTTGTCTCCCCTTTGCTTTAATCAGTGTCATAAATTTGCTTATTTGATTAGAAACCTAGCAAAAGTGTAGAATTGTAAATAATTTTATTCATTTTACATCACATAATTTCTTTACATTCTTTACTATAAATTTCGCTGCAAAATAATTTTCTGCTTTTTCCAGGCTTAAATTTGATTGGAATTAAATGTTTGACATGGACTCAGGACTCCCACTGTGTGTCTGTGTATTTACACTGCTGTTCAAACTAAGGTTTGGAGTATGTACATTTTTTTTCTTTTTCTGAAAAGAAGTCTCACCTAAACTGCATTTATTTTATAAACAAAAATAGTAAAATTGTGAAATATTATTACAATTTAAACATTTTTTTCTATTGTAATACATTTTAAAATGAGTATATTTACTTTATTTAATAAATTATTTAGTATATATATGTATATAGATTATTAGTATATTTATTATATGTAAACAATTATTTAAAATAATTTATTCCTGTGAAGGCAAGGCTGAATTTTCATCAATCATTACTCCAGTCTTCGGTCACATGATCCTTCAGATGTCATTCTAATATACTGATGTGATACACAATAACATTTTCTTATTATCAATGTTAAAAATGTTGCTGCTTATTATTTTTTGTTGAGGATGTTACTTTCTTGAGGATGCTTTGATGAATAAAAAGTTCAAAATAACTGCATTTTTTAAATAAAATTTGTCACATTATAAAACATTCAGAAAACAAACTCGCTTTTGATCAATTTAATGCATCCTTGAATAAAAGTAGTTATTTCTTTAAAACAAAAATTATTGATCCCAATTTTTTGTTTACTTTGAACATCTCTCCCAAAAGTGTTGTTTTTTCCCCCATGTAATTTCATGTGTTTTATTCTTGTTTTTTTAAAAGCCGTTTACCTTCTTTTTCTCTGGTGAGCTCTGCTCACTCTTGCTGTCTGCGCCTTCACCTTCACCAGTCAAAGGATCTGAGCCATTGGAGGGCTTCACAGCTGCAGTCTCCTGATTGGGTGTCTTCCAGCCAGTGAGATCCACACCAGCAGCACACCATAGCTGAAGAACAAGAGTCTGAGTTCATAACTTCAAACCCTCAAAACAAACAGCCTACTGTAAGCCTGTGTGTATCCTTTACCTTCCTGTTGGGGTCTTTCTCCACCAGAGGGCGGCAGTACACTGGCACAGGGACATTTTTCATGCGATTATCCTCCTTCTCAGTGGCCTGTGAGGACACAGGAAGAGGCCTTTGTCAATAAGGTCACTGCCACACACTACAAGCCATACTCAGAGCTCCCATCATGCCCTGGTTAAGATTGCCTTGATCCAGGGCAGACATAGAAAGGGGAAACCAAGAACAGCAAACCAGAGCAGCAGATCAAAGTCTGTTAGAGGGTTACAAGGCAGACGCATGCGCAATGACAGGAGTCAATCTACTGTATAGTCAGCAAATGCCACCGAGAGACAGAGAGAGCAGCAAATCATGATTCAAGTGTTTCTAAGATGGAGGACGGTTTGATACGGACCAGCATATATCATGTTACACAACACTGACAGGACAGTATTTCTTACCATCTGAATTAATTTACTTTCATCTAAGACTATGTTGCCTGTATACAATGAAATATTAAATTGTGATTATATTAAAATGAGCTTTCGTTACATTTTAGACATCTGGAATTTGTTTGAAACTGTTAGATTAGAGTTCTGCGTACGTACTAGATCTGAATAATCATTTATCTTTACTATCTTTAAAAAGGCAACCCTTGTGAAAAAAGTACACTTTAACATACTTTTAATTCATACTGTTTATGGTTTTTGAAACAGGGTTAAACTATACTGCCAAACGTACTGACAAGCAGGTATGATAAACTAAAAACTATATGGTAAATATGCTTAAATATAAATTCTATTGAAACCTGTGTCATTTAAATATACATGTATTTGCAATTCCATATTTATAATGATGAAGTTGCAATACTTTAAAGTAAAACTATTTCATATTGTTTTATAAGATTACTTAAGTCATGAAAGTGTATTTTCTTTTATTTCACCTAAGTGGCCTTTTATTTCAAGAATATTATATATTTTGCAAGTACAGTTAAAAAAAAATAAAAAATAAAAAATATATGCAATGGCCATAGTTCATTACTATTACAATTTAATTTGAAAACTTAGTTTGGTCCCCTGTCAATATGGGGTGCTGTGTGTACATTAATGAGGAAAAAAAATTAACTTAAATGATTTTAGCAAATGGCTGCAATATAACAAAGAGTGAAAAATTTAAGGGGGTCTGAATACTTTCCGTACCCACTGTATATATATATAAAAGGGACCAAACTAAGTTTTCAAATTAAATTGTAATAGTAATCAACTATGGCCATTGCATTACTTAGCTAATAAATATAAAAAATGTTGAATGGAAAGAAATATATGTATTAAACCTGCTTCCTATTACATGAAATCAGAACATATGACATATATGTCACATATGACATATGACCATATGAACATATGACCTTTTTAAATTTTAGTTTTTTTAACATAATTTAATGTGACTTTTTTTAAAAGTTAAAATTAAGCTGAAATTTAGCAGAACGGTTGCCTTTTCACACAATATAGTAATATTACTAAAAGTGTTGTCTTATTTAGTCGAAATCATTGAAAGGTTCTCTCACAAAACCGTATTCAGGTGATACCATGGTACAGTAGTGGTATCAGATGGTAATACTATGGTACTCCAATATACTATTGCATATCAAGTGCTGATTGATTACCATATTCACGTACCACTGTATTTGAATTACACTTTGACACATGGTACTACATTTGCATTTCAGGCTGTCTTGCAACAACGCTGACATATAAATTATGATGACTGGCATACGACTTATATCAATGTAGGTTGTAAGCGACTGTAAAATCGGCCAAATGTCTAAAATGCAGTAAATAATGTGTTAACCTGAGGCTGATAGTGTTAGCGGACCAACAGGAAAGCATGGCGACAGCTATAAAACACCAGAGGTTTCATTCCTAAAGATATATTCAACTTAGCAGAGACATTATTTTCTGCTATGTCAGCTTTCTGCTGCGTCTACTACGCTATGATTTGCTGACTGAGGCTGAGTCAGGTTAGGGCCGGGAGTTAAAGGGACAGGGGGTGGGAGAGGTGCATGCTGGTCCTCTGCCGCTCAGACTTGCCTGCGTCCTCTTCGCTGTGGCATCTTGAGCACTGTCCGCCTGCGAGCCGTTCTGTAGGAGATCACAGTTAGAGCCACGGCAACCCTGACAAACACACTGTCACCGTGGCAACCCTAACACTGTTGCCACTCCAGAAACCAGCACAACGGGGACTAGTCAACTAGTTCCATAAAACAAGAAACAATTCCAGACTTAGCAAGAATTCAGATGGACGATGTGGCACTGAACATGTTAAACCAATTATAGTTAAAAGTTGTTAGCGGGACAAAGCGCTAAATCATTGTATTTTACGGTCTTCAGCTTTACAGAAAAATAAGCAAAGACAGTGAGCAAACGCTCACTTTTCTGTCACTCATATATAGTGTTGGGAAGCCTAAATTCTTTTCTCAAAACAGTCTATTTGCACAGTTCATGTAAATAAACAATTATCTGATAAAATTAACAAATCACAGTGCAAATACAATTGAAAAACAATTTTAATTGCTTTATTTAAATGAACAAAAAACATTTGAATAGTTTTAGTTTTAATTAATAACACTATCATTGACTATCCTTTTAACCCTTGCATTTTTCTTGTGAAATATTACGTGAAATTCTGTTCTTTATCACAATTTTTTTTACTTTTTCTAGATTCATAAGTTTCACCATAATATATAGTTTTTATGGTAGATGAAAGCTCTCTAACTGCAGACTTTACCTGTATATTTATCTTATAAATATCTGATACTGTTACATACTTTGCCACTTTTTGTCAGTATCTTGTAGTGTAGCTAATTCATTTTTGAAAACTATTTCTATTTTTCACTAAACTGCTCTTGCACATCTTCAACAAGCAATTCATCACCTCACATAAACTCATTTAATTTGTTCTCTTGTATTTGACTTCCTGACAAAACAGAGCCACTTCGGTCTCTATGTGGAGATAATCTGCTTAGAGAGATCAGGGGTCAAGGGTCAAGATAGGAGCCGATACCTGTTTCATGGTATTTTTCTTAATGTTTTGAATAAGTTTTTATTTCTGTATTTTTGCATTTTAATTTTGAATTTGTTTCAATTTTGTTGTTTTTGTCTTTTTTTTTTTAGAAAAATTTACAATTTTATATTTAAATGTACCTATAATTTCTTAATTTCTCTAATTTAATTTTTTCATTGTAGTCAGTTCAGTGCTTCAGCTTAATTATTAAAACTTATTTCATTTTAGTTAGTTGCGAAGGCAACATTTCTAATTTCTGTCTTTTATAAAAAAATTCTAAAACATTTATATATATATATGACAGATGGGACAAAGACACAGTCAGGTATGCATGTTTCCTCTCACTCTTCAGGCATGAACTCCAGTATGCAGCTGGAGGTGGAGATCTGGCACATGGTTTGGGAGCGTCTCTGGTTGTAGCCAGCAGGAGAGGGAGACTTGTAGTGAATGTTGACACTGGTGTACGGCCGTTTCACTGGAGGAGGGCTCGCAGATGAGCTAAAAAGACGTGCAAAGCTGGAGAGAGAGACACAGAGCAAAGTGAGTAGGAAAAGGAACAGGAAAACAGATCAAATGCAAATGATAAAATTAGTGCTAAAACTGTTTTAACATCATTAAGATATTTCAGCTGTGTGAAATCAAGCCCATGATTTTCCTTACATACTGATTTAAGAGTTAAACACAAAGACAAAATGTCTAAAACCGCTGTAATACTCACAACTGCCAGATTATGGACTTCTTCTTCTCTGGTAGAGGAGGACTCTCTCGAGATGCCCTGTGGAATGAAATGGATAAACATTGTATAATAAAAAGTCTGCATTGTATAATATATATACATCACACACACACAGGTCTGCATGGGGCCGTCCTTCCGGCGCATGTGCTCGCGCACCTGTCGGTACTGCTCTCGACGCTGCTCTCTGCGAGTACAGAGCGCAGAATCGCTGAGGAGAGACGCAACACCGTTACTGGGCAGTCTACAGGGCGAAGAGAAAGAGAGAGGGAGCAGTCAGCGAAAGAGCGAGAGAACCAGCCAGCCAGCCAGCCGAGGCCAAAAAGAAATGCCAGACACACTGTGTGAGGTGAAAATGTTAATATTTCATTTACATTTATGCATTTGGCAGATGCTATTTAATGCTAATGGAGGGCGAGGCAAACAGATTTAAAAAAGAACATTTGATATGTATATGTTGATGTGAACTGATGTTTTAAAATGTTCTGACAAATAAAACATAATGAATGCATAAAACATTTACATTTATTCATTTGGCAGCAGTGTTGCTATTCTTTACTAAAACTATTAAAAATCATTTTCATCAAGCTGAAATAAAATTAAACATTTTATTAGATGAAAAACTTAAAAACCTAACACAAAAAACTAAATAAAAAATAGAAATGTTGCCTTTGCAACTAACTGAAATAATATAAGTTGAAGTACTAAAAATACAGAAACTAAAATAAAATAAAAATGAAACTAAAAAGCAAAAAGCAAAAACTTAACTCAACTAAAATTAAAATGAAAACTGAAAGTAAAAAAAAAATGTATTTAGTTAATTAAAAATACAGTTATTAATATCATTATGCATGTTCCCTGAGAACTAAACCCCACAACCTAAATTAAGTAATTATTAAATAAATGCCAAAAATTCTAAAAATTCAAGCTTTGTTTTAGAGATAATGCTAGAATTAATCAGTAGAAATAGTTTTTATTATTAGTTTTATTTAAAGCAATAGAAGTCTATGATATTTCCTTGGATAACTGCTCCTGTAAGTAAACGTGTGAGTGAGTGTGCAGCAGCTAACAGTCAAATGCAGCATTTGCACACAGCATTTAGCAGGAGTCAGCTTGCCTGAGCAGAAGAAAGAGAGAGTAGACTTGGGGGACAGAGGACAAACAGACAGCTACAATGTGTGGATGAGGATGTGAGGACAGATGGGACAAAGACACAGTCAGGTATGCATGTTTCCTCTCACTCTTCAGGCATGAACTCCAGTATGCAGCTGGAGGTGGAGATCTGGCACATGGTTTGGGAGCGTCTCTGGTTGTAGCCAGCAGGAGAGGGAGACTTGTAGTGAATGTTGACACTGGTGTACGGCCGTTTCACTGGAGGAGGGCTCGCAGATGAGCTAAAAAGACGTGCAAAGCTGGAGAGAGAGACACAGAGCAAAGTGAGTAGGAAAAGGAACAGGAAAACAGATCAAATGCAAATGATAAAATTAGTGCTAAAACTGTTTTAACATCATTAAGATATTTCAGCTGTGTGAAATCAAGCCCATGATTTTCCTTACATACTGATTTAAGAGTTAAACACAAAGACAAAATGTCTAAAACCGCTGTAATACTCACAACTGCCAGATTATGGACTTCTTTTTTTACATAAGACCGTAAAAATGCTACAGTAAAAACCTATTTATTGGTTAACTATAAGTTACCTTACTAAAAAGCATTGAAAACTGTAAATCGAACACTGCATTATGTATACTTTTACTGTAAATGTTTGGAACTAAAAAGTATGAATTACCATATAATTTATGGCTTACTTACAATTAATTTAGTACTCAACAGGAAAATACATGTGCTTTTAAAGTAAATTATTGTTAAAAAGATTTCTTTTTAAATAAAAAAAAAAAACAATGTAAAAGGACAGTAAAAAATATATTCCCAGAAGTCCCTGCATGATGCATCTATTTATTAATTTTTTTACACTACAAATCAAATCATAGTTTGGGGTTGGTAAGATTATTTAATATTTTTGAAATAAGTATCTTATGCTCACCAAAGCTGCATTTATTTGATCAGAAACACATTAAAACCGTAATATTGTGAAATATTATTACAATAACTGTACATGTAATTTGTTTCTGTGATGCAAAGCTGAATGTTCAGCATTATTACTCCAGTCTTCAGTGTCACATGATCCTTCAGAAATCATTATAATAATATGCTGATTTGGCATTCTGGAAACATTTCTTATAATTATCAATGTTAAAAATAGTTGTGCTGTGTATGTAATCAGTTACGTACATTAGGGTGTTTTGTAACATTTTATGTTACATTACAATGCATTCATGCATTTTTACTCCCTATCGACCAGGTTTTTATGAGAATTGTATTGATAAAGTCATTTAGATGTGCAAATGTCTGAGATTTTGTTTACATGCTTTGATGCCAGATAAAAGTAAGTGTCTGAATGAGAGTTGATTTGGATGTCTGTGTCTGCTTCTCCCTCACCTGATCATCTCGGTCCAGCGCACAGCCTCCTGAAGCTCCATCAGTCTCTCCTTGTACTGGTTGCGCTCCATCAGCACGCGGGCCATCTCTACACGTGTGAACCGTCGTCTCTGCGTCATGGCCACATCGTCCTGCAGTGGAGATGAGTACTGCACCACAGAGCCACACAGAACAGAGCAGCACCACAAAACACGGCAGCAGTGAAGTGGAGGTTAGTGCATCAGGCCTTCAGCATTTCACAGCATCAAATATGAGGTTACTAAAGCATTGCGAGAAGGTTAAAGGTTTACTGTGCATAGCAATTTAATTAAAAAAGCAAAGCCTGTAGAAGTGACTGGTAGTACAATTTCTCATATCCAACCACTGACTGTGTTTACAACTTGATTTAATGTAATACATTTAAATTCTCACTTTAAAGGTCATAAATGGTTTTAATATTATTAATAATGTAAGAAAAAAAAACATTATTTGGGTATTTGAGATTTTAGAGCTCTGTTCCAAAACCTAGTGAGCATGATTTTTTCACTAAGCTCATCACAGTGCATTCTGGGATATACCATGCTGTCACTGAACTGAGCTAAAACAAGGTGTTTTTGAAGAAAACATGATTAAAGTTACCACCATATTTACATCAGTGAGGCAGCTCACTACTTTTTGGAGCAGAAAAAAAATTGTTTGAAATGAGACTGAAGTGTTTGACTTACATCCTCCACACCCTCATCTTTAGAGTCCTGAGATGCTCCTAAAGCTTCAGCTCTCAACCTTTAATCAAAGGGAGACATTCAGACTTTAATTAGATTGGAGTCACAGAGACTCTTAAAAAGACACTTTCGGACACACAGAACGTGTTTTTGCATTCCACTGCTCTGCTTTGTCTATTGTCTGTGTAAGCATGTGCTAAATGGACACGTTTGACCATTGTGCTCAAATGTCACATATTTTCCGGTGACTCACACATGACACGGTGTTATAGAAACTGAAATATATAACTTTTAAAAGATGTGAAACCTTGCATTTTCTGCCCATTTCACTGCCACACGTCTTATGTTTTTTGCAAAACTCAAAAACGCATTTTGTGCGAAAGGCCCCTATAACAAGTCCTGGATTAAACTCATGTTAGTGGTAGTTTAAATAGGCCGTAAATAATATTTTTATTTTTGAAATATGCACACATTCACAACAAATGCTCGGTAAATGTTTCTTGTCTTGTCTCATTCAGTTGCAAAATACATAAATCACATAAATGATGAACAAGATGTTAGAGCACTGTGGCAGACCAGCCTAAAAATGACTTTTTCACGATTTTGTTATCCTAACAACACAGAAAGTGACATGTAATGGAGTGCAGCAGAGCTGCATCAATAATATCAAATATTAGGGAGGAGTGGTGGCAGGACTCTCCTGATATTTTAATAACAATTACAAAAGAACAAAATAAAGCATATTTTGTTACCTTTTTAAACTTGGAAGGGTTCAATTTGAGCAGACGATTATACCCTCACTGTGCATTTCCCCAGTTCATTCAGTATCTGCCTCATATTCGTGATCGCAACCATATTCTCAAAACACTCATTTTCAACATCTTCAAAAACACAAATTTGATTGCTATTCACCACATCCACCATCAAATGACAGTGACACTCATATTTCATTGCGTACAGTAATTGCTCTGCAGTAGAAGCCATTCAAGCCAGTGCAATTTTTGCAGATGATATTATTTGTTTTATGCCTGCAGTAATTATGAGTGAAACATCACATCATCGTTGTCTATCAAACAGTGGCACTTTGGGGAATAAAGGTGAATTGCACTTATTGAGTCATCAGATATTTAATTATTGTTGAGCAGGAAAAACTTACTTTCACTATTACATACCTTAGGGTTGCTAGCGACCCTATAAATTTTTTACAAGAGAATTAATCAGAAAATAGATATTCTTTTATCATTTTTTTCTTGTTATATTGTTTACAATTAATAGATTGAGGAATACTAAGAATGTTGATGTCTAACTTTAAAAATGAAGGAGGGAGAGGGTTGTGAATGTCGTCCCGGGTCGCTAAAGACCTGAGGTATGCATTTAAAGGATAAAACTGTTTTTAAGGACCAATCTTAAAATCGGTCAACAAACGTCAATATTGTGACAGAAAAATTCAGTGGAAAACAAACACGGGCAAAAGATCCAGACCTCTTTAGATCCTCCTCCAGTTCTTTCACTCTCTGGTCCACTTTGCTCTTGGACTGTTTCACTGTTTCCAGCTCTTCCCGGAGAACTTCCTGTTCACTCGACAGCTCATCCACTTTAGCAATCAGGTCATTCTTCACAATATTCAGGGCATTCCTACAGACATCAAATGACTCCGTTAGAGCATGAAGACGCATATATACACGGGCAAATAAACACACATTCTGTCGGTCTTTCTGTCTTACTTGGTCTCCAGTAGTTGTTTGTTCTCTGTTAGTAGATTTTCCACCTCTTTCCCCATACCTGTGGGATATACAGTGTTAGCAGGAGCAAAGACCACCATGAACTCTTTCCAAGTCACAGATAAACAGACTAAGGGACAGCTGATTAAAAACTACACCACGATTGTTTGAAATTACACCACAATCACAAAGAATTACAGTACATTTTATTACTTCCGTAGCTATTTAATACTAAGTCAGTGAAATCTCCTCTTTGTTGTGACACTGAACAATGACCTTTAAGGGTTTTATTTACAAGACATCTAAAGGGGTATAATCGCAGTCTAACTTGATAAGTGAACTGTAGAACATCCAAACTGACTTGGTAATATGATTCATATGAGCCGTAAAGCCATGCATTCGAAAGCACAGTACTGAGCAGCCGAAGTTAACAGGATTAGAAGAGCAGAAGCACAGGAGAACATCTCACCAAAGCATAGCTACAAATAAGGAACGTATCACAATGTCCTACTGAAAATAACATGAGGGGGAAAAGGAGGCTATGAGCCTTACCAAAGAAATCATCCCGGACTGAAACAGAGAGCCGAGGAGGAAACAGAAGGAAAGTGGCAAGGAAGGAGGAGGCAGCCAAATGACAGAAGGAGTAAAGGAATGAATGTGAAGACAGAAGAGAAGATTAAAATAAGAAGATAAGAAGATGGAAATGAAGAGAGGCGGAATTAAAAGAAAAGATTAAGAGAAGAGAGAAAAACAAATGGACAGGTACATGTTAGATATTTATCATCACACACACACACACACACACACACACCTGATAATTCCTTTATAATGCAAAATCAATAAAACAAATGACCAGCTATCACGATTACATTAAAAGTATTTTTAATATATAATATTTTTGAGGGACTGCCTTTAACAAAACAGCTATTTATTAAAGACATGCACATACACATTCAAAGATTTGTGGTCAGGAAGATTTTGAGGTTTTTAAAAGAACTCTTATGCTCATCAAGACTGCATTTATTTGATCAAAAACACATTAATACATCAATATTGTGAAATATCATTGCCATTTATAATAACTGTTTTCTATTATAATGTATTTTATTCCTGTGGTGGCAAAGCCAACATACTCCAGTCTTTAATGTCACATGATCCTTCAGAAATCATTCTAATATACTGATTTGGTGAAGAAATATTTCTTATTATTATCAGTGCTGAAAATGTTTTTGCTGCTTACAATGTTTGTGGTAGTGGTGATATATTTTTTTGATGAATAGAAAGTTCCATTTATTCGAAATCTGCATTTTTGTTAATGTCTTCACTGTAACTTTTAATCAACTAAAACTCCTTGATGAACAAAAGTATTAATTTCTTTCAAAACATAAAAATCTTTCTGGCCCCAAACGTTTGAACAGTAGTGTATTTTTAAACGTTTTATATAGTCTTTTGTCGTATAGTCTAATGTTGTGTTTCTGAAGTACAGCTTAATGTGTTTAAAGTAATATGACTAATTGTGTTTCATGTTGATGTTAAGTCCATGCAAAGGTCATGAAGAGCAAAAAAGAATGAGAACTAAAAATACCAACCAATCAGTGATCAGATACACACCTGAGAATTCCCCTAGGGGCGTGGCCGAGAGAAGCACACACAGGAAGGAAGCACAGAGAGGGGTCAAGGGTCAGTGAGTGAGACGGCCAATCAAAAGAAAGATCCACCTTCACACTGAGATCAAACAAATCAACAGCTCTACCTTGATAATGAAACAAAACAAATCAGAAAACTGCCAACATAAATAACGGGAATTACTCAAATGAAACAACTCAGGATAACTTCATCAGACCAACATGTGCTTAGGGGCAGGAGATACAGCCATGAAGCAAGCATGATATCCCAAGAGACCTTGCTTTGGGGATATATCCAGCAGTGTGGCTTCCTGACAAACGGCATGCAATTCAAAGTGTAGGGAAGAAAGGCCCTTAGCCACTGTACGCTTAGCGATGGTACTTAAAATATAAACAGAAAATGAAATATCATTACATATAAATGCAGGTTACATATAAACCAAAGTAACCTGCATTTATGAGAAACTGTCAATCAACTGCGGAGGTAAAATGTTCAATAAAGGGTCATCATTTGAACGATGAAGCTTACCGAGAAGTTCCGCTCCTGCGTCCACATCACCGATGATGTCCGACTTGGCGTCTTTGATCTCATGGTACAGAGAGTCTGTGTTGATGCCGAATGCCTCATTCACTATGCCCTGAGAAGGACTTCAAAGGAACAAGAGCTTTCCTCATTATTTCTGTGCCTTATTTCACTTCAAATCTTGAATGTTTTTTGCTGAATTCTTTATATTACACAAAGCCACTTTCTAAACAGCATTTTTTAATGATTTAGAATTTTAACTTTGATGGTCTTTTTGTATTGATCGGGTGTTTTGTGCTTTTATTCAGTATTTAATTGTGTGAATGATATGTATCTGTCTACCTGTTTCCTCCTCCGAAGATTCGAGGGTCCAAGCACATATCTAGCTCTGGTGTTGAGTCTATAATTTCCTGAAACTCTGACCATTCATCACTACTGCCCATACCTACAGACACACACACAAATGAAAATTAAATGAAGAGTCATCTTCCTGTAATGAAAAATTGGACTTCTGCAATCTGTAGAATGCACACAAATGCCTCATGCCTTTATTTGGCATTGTCAAATCATGTTTGGATTTAATCAATGCATTATGTGTGATGCACATGAAATGTCGGTACAAATTGTTTCTTTACTTATAATGCAAGTAACTGGAGGGGTTTCCAGTAGTGGCCGGTCAATTTATCAGCAAGGCTGATATCTGACATTTTTTACCTATTAGCATCAGCTATACTATAATAAGATTACAGAACAAAATCAAGGAGAATATTTATTACTTGTCAAGTTAAATTACTGTTATCATTATATGATTACTATATAATCAAATTATTATATGATTAATTTTAACTATTTAAAATGAATTAAATATGTGGTAAATATCTAAAAAATATTCAAATTATTAATTTTATTGAAACAATGTGCTACATGCAATGTGCTACAAACAATGTTGCAGATGTGCTATTTACAATCTTTAAATTTCCCTTCAAATATAAAAGTTTAGAATAAAATAACATTTTAAAACATTTAAAAGTTTGGAGTCAGTAAGATTTAAAATACTTCTATTCAGTAAGGATGCATTAAACTAACTGTGTACAAGTGACTGTAAATACTTTTCATTGTTACGAAAAATCTATTTCAAATAATATGATATTGTATTTACTGTATTTTTGTTCAAATAAACGCAGCCTTGGTAACCAAAGGAGACTTCTTTTAAAAACATAAAAAAATCATGCTGACCCCAAACTCTTTAACGGGAATATGTTAACATACATCGATATATTGATGAACATCAGCATTGGCATCTGCCTTTTTAAAAAAACTTCATCTGTCAATCACTAGTTTTCTTTGTTCTTTTATTCAGTGTTTATTCTTTGTCACAGTTCTTCCTTTCTCACCAATGCTGACGTTCCTGGTTTCCTGAGAGACCTGCACCTCCATGTTTCTACTAAGACGCTTTGCATTCTTGCAGCCCGGCCCCCGGGACATGTCGAACCCTCCCACCAATACCAGCCCATCATTCAGAGGGGTAACTGTTGCCGAGGGAACAGACGAAGTGGGAGTGTTTGATTTGCTCCCTGTGCTGCTGGGTGTGGCTGCGACCGAGTCTGAATCTGAGCCATCCTCCTTAACACAGAGAGAACAACATATCACATACATATTTTAATAATTAACACACTCTGCTAAACTTCTAAACTTAACCTTCTAAACTAGTTAATTTGGTATCGCTTTCACTAGTTTGATTGATAAACATTTATACTTACTAGCAAGGCTTGTACGGTACAAAAATATATTGTAATACAAATACATTTACATTAAATACATTAAAACATTTACAAATAATAAAATATCTGTGAAGTACCACTACATCCTTCCAGTTTCAAGATATTTATCTTTACAATAACTCTATGGCAACATATAAGGTCCACAGATTAAAAAAACATAAGCTTTGTCAAACATAACTCAAACTGCTTTATACTCATGTGACTTGAGTCATTTGTAAAACAGGAAGTGAAGAATCACGTTTTTTTCTCTTCCTTCAAAGAACAGATGTATAGTTATGTGTGCACAGCTGACAGATGCTTCATGTAGGTGAGATTCAGTTCATTAAATCAGCTTTTTAAAAACACATCTGTTCATTTCAGATGGCTAAAATAAGACAAAGACGTCACAGGACAAGGCAGAGGATGGACGGCCAAACCAAAATGATGGACCCTTGGAGGTCTGCTGGTGTCCATCAAAAAACCACCCATGAACCTGATCTTGACACAAGCAGGCATAAGGGGGCGTGGCTGAGAGAATGATGATTATCATGACTCCTCCCCTGACGCTTTGGGGCGGAGTCATATCTGTCACACCTGGTAGCCAGGGGCGTAGACAGGTCTGCTGAGATCGCTGGAATGCCAGATGTCTGACGAAACCATTCTAGCCCCCCCAGGACCCCCACGTACCATGCCATCTCCGCCAGGAAACAAACTCAGTGATGGGGGGCGCTCTGTTTTACTGCAGAAAAAGAAAGAGAGACAGGAAAGGTTAAATATTTCAAACAATAAACCAACACTAGCACATCAACATGAGCATAAATGCAACGGACAGGATGAAAACACATATAGACACAAAACCACATAGGAGAAAGAGGTACAAGTTTCTCAGTCTCTGACTTCAAGACTGTTAAACTGGGTGTTTGGGTGGACGGCAGGTTAATTTTTTATTTTAAAGAGTAAAATGGGAGATATAATGACTGCAGGGAGACGCAGAGGTTTGGGGAGCTGTCAGAGATTGCGGGGCATTTTTACCTTTTCCTCCAGTTATGTCGTTGACTGTAGAGACACACACAGCGGCACACGCACAGAAAGAAAGAAAGAAACAAAAAGAAGGTAAACACACGCACACTCACAAACACAGTCACACTATACTGACACAGGACATAACATCACATTACGTACAGTATACACAGCATGGAACTGACTTATGCTGAAATTGAAAACATGATGAAACTGCAAGCAACACCTTGATTGTCGCAATTAAGGACTGTGCAACTGGATAACTTATTATTTCATAATGTTATTTTGTATTTCATTATGATAAAGTATGTATATGTACAAAATAGGGGTGGGCTATAAGACCAACATCTTATATTTATATATATTATATATCATATATATATATATATATATATATTTATTTTTATTTTTTTTTCATGGTAACAATATATATCATGATATGAGTAATTTTATTTCACTGTAACAATATACTGTATATCACAATATAGTTATTATTGCTTTAAATAAGGTCTTTATGATATCAACATTTTTGATACCATAGAAATTTCATAATTCTTGTCACCAGTGTCAATATCACAAAAAACTAATATTAGCCTAATTTAAATATAAATAAATAAATAAATAAAACAAGCTCACTGAAGACAAGTAAACAGTCAGGAAACTAATAAGAAACTAATTACAAGCAATAGGACAAAAAACTACAGCAGAACAAATAAATAAGAAATGCTACACTGTATAAAGTAATCAAATAAAAACATTTTCTTCACTGTGTAAATTAAATATATATTTCTTCTTATTAAAGTTACAAAAGTGATTTAGTCAAGAGCAATGAGACATTTTCTCTATTTTGTTGTTTGATTAACATAAATGACAGACAGCAAGAATATTAGACTGCTGTTAACCACAGGATTTAGTTGTAACAGAAAATAAGAAATGGCATTACATAATCCAAACTGAAAGATGAAATAACTCTGTTTAAGACTTCCTAAGATCATAAAATTAGAACGATTATTGAAACTTTATATATGTGATTATCACAAATTTCAGACACACAGGACATGATCATACATTGCATAAAGTAATCAAATGTATAAAAACACTGCATATTCTTCACGGTGTGAATTAAATATATATTTCTTCTTATAAAAGTTACAAAAGTGATTTAGTCAAGAGAAGTGAGAGATTTTCTCTCTTTTGTTGTTTGATTAACATGAATGACTGCTGTCACTTTAAGAGCTGCCTGGATCCAATATACTGTTACACGTGTGTTTTCTTTCTCAGCTGTTTGCTTTCACTTAAGACCTGAATTACTGTGTTTAAGAGGATACTTGCAAAGATGGGCATTTTTGACACATACAAGTGTGTGTATTTAAAGGGGTCATCGGATGCCCATTTTCCACAAGTTGATATGATTCTTTAGAGTGAAAAAATGTCTGTAACATAGTTTGGTTAAAATTTCTCAATGGTAGTGTAAAAAACACCTTTTTTACCCTGTCAAAAAC
>NW_015537938.1:837083-839314 GCF_001515605.1 Sinocyclocheilus anshuiensis | reverse complement strand
TCTGTGTGACGTCACACAGACAGGCATCTGAGATCGGCTCGATTTGAGAAAGGGGTAAAGATTTTAGTAGATTAAAAAAAACACTGGGTGGATTTTTATCAGTATAGTTGTATAAACACACTGCCAACACACATTTCAGTTCAAACTACTTGTAAAAGTGCATGTAGCATCCGATGACCCCTTTAACCGTTCAATGACTATAAAGAGTCAAAAATAACTCCGTTCAATGAACAGATGTTCCGCTCTATGAACACAGTCTTCACGTGCGCGCCTCTCTGACAGCACTCAGAAACAGTCTCTCAGACTGTTTGAGTTCTTTTTCGCTGCTGATTGGGTTTCAACGGCTTAAAATGACTTGTTTTTTAACCGCAATACTTAAAAAAGCACACAAACAATCAATTTTCCTGACCACGTAGCACAGCAACATCACATGAGTGTGTAACCACTATAGAGACGATAGTCCAAAATCTCTACTGGTTGACAAATTTCTACCGGTTAATCGTATATCGCCCCCACCCCTAAAAAACCAAAATATTTCTTACATTCTGTGGGTAAATGAGTTATCAGTGCAGTTGACTCTCATTCTGCTAGGTTATGTCGAGGTTAAAAACCTAAACCCATCTAAAATATCTGTATCTAATGATTTAGTAAATTAGTAACATTAAATTAAGTAACATTACATTAAGCTTTGTTTTTCTTAGGCAAAAGGCATCACTTCTGACTCTCACAAATCTGTACCAAAATTGAAAACTGCAAGTTTGTCTATGGCAATGCTTAATCAGTTGAAATCAACTGACTGTGTTTAAATGAAAAAATAAATGTGTGAAATGTGTGGAGATGTGTTTATAATTGAGTTTGACTACAAGCTAGCCACAACTCTAGCTCTGACTAAGCAAGACATGACAAACTGTCACTGAGCATCATCACCCAGTGCCTAGCAACACTGTCTCCAAGACAACTGTCTTAATAATGGACCATTTTGTATCATCAAAATCTAAATCATCCAATACCTACATCCAAACTGCAATATACAGTCACAGCTGATGCTCCAAAATGAAATTGCAGTTCAAAATTCTAAATATTAATTCTAAATATTAAATTCTGCTTAGAACTAATCAGAGGAATTCTTCCAACTGATTACCAAAAAAACATGTCTATTTAATAGCACAAAAGAAACATGCAAAACACAAATGAATTCCAAATGCACATTCTGAACTCTTCGTGTAAATGAAGGCTTGGAATGGCCGTTACTCACGTCCGTCCACAGCCTGTAGACTCGGACTGATTGCTGCCTGACTGTTGCATCTTTGAGCGCTCAATGTGTTCCACATATGTCTGTATCATCTAAAGAAAAACAAAAACAATGTCAGTGTATATGCTGACATTTTCAAGAAGTGGAGCTTTGTATTTGTAACTTTCAAGTTATTGCTAATAGTGTCCCCACAACTTTAGACTAATGAATTTCCATTATGTTTCCACTCATTTTCCATGCCAAAAAATAAATGTATCAAGATCACAATCACAAAAAGCTATTTTTAGCAGGTAAAACATGTTTTAAATAAATAAATAAAATAACTAGAAAAAAGTATATCCGATATGGAAATTTCCATTCACTTTCATAATATTTTATTTATTTATTCCGTAACTTTTCCTACATTTCCTACACATTTTTTCATCCTTATTCCCAGGTTTTCTATTATCATGGAATCCCTGTGTTAATTTGAGTTATCATTCTGTGCTGGGGGGCTTTACTGACCTCCGTATGGCGCTGGTGAAGGGCGTTATACTCTTTCTTCATGTCTGATTCTCGTTCTTCCAGACGAGAGACTACAAGAGAGGAACATCACAAATGCATAATGCAAGAAACTCAAATCTCTGTTTGTGTCAATTTGTGTGCATGAACGAACGTAGTTGAGTGCACAGACTCACTCTGGTCAGCATAGTTCTTGGTCTTCAGCTCGAGTTGTTTTGTTTGTAGCTCCAAAGTCTCCACCATGGTCTGCAACTCCTTCTTGTCTGCCTCCAAGGCATCTTCAAATTCAATGAACTTCTGTTAACACACAAACACACACAAGGTCAGATCCTTTATCTTACAGCCTGAATTGGAGGGATGGATGGATGGATGGATGGATGGACGGACGGACAGATAGATAGACAGAGACAGACAGACAGACAGACAGACAGATAGACAGATAGATAGATAGATAGATAGATAGATAGATAGATAGATA
>NW_015537938.1:830579-836755 GCF_001515605.1 Sinocyclocheilus anshuiensis | reverse complement strand
CAGAAAAAAAGACAGACAGATAGATAGACAGATAGATAGATAGATAGATAGATAGATAGATAGATAGATAAAACAGACAGATAGATAAGACAGATGTATGTGATCTTTGAGATATAACAATGCAGAGTGTGTGTGTATGTAAACTGATTTCAGTGCAAAATTATCCATAACCACATTATGAAGCAGAACAGCACAAGGTCAAAAAGCATTTTTGAGAAGGGACTGTTCTTCGAATACAATACAGTCACATTTACACACACAGTTTTATACACACACACACTCCAAGTGCAGTGTGTGGTGACTTTGAGCTGCAAGGATTTAAGTGGAACACAATAGGCTCTTGCTGCAGTGCGGCCCAGCCACAAACAGCCTCCTGGAATTCAGTAATCCTAGCACTGCAAAGAGAGGGAAAAACCAAATGCACTCTGTCTAACACTATAAATTTCAAATCTGTCTTCAGTGAACACATCACACTAGGCCGATCATGTCATTCTAATGAGTGTTTTGACTAGAAGTCATTTCTAGAGTACTATATACACCTCATATCAGAAGCATGTCTACATATGGGATTATAGAGGCATTAAATGTTATGTAATGCTTTTCATAATGTAATTCCAGAATGCTAATTTGAGTTCTTGCTATACCTTGAGTCCTTGACATAACAATATCCCTCATTCAATACTGCAGTTTACCATTAAAGGTGAAGTGTGTATTTTCTGCATCACTAGTTAGTTACACTGAATAGAATACACAAAATAACGAGTGTTTCAAAATAGATCTCTCTGTCTGCAACTGGTTCGCCCAAAACTTGCGGCATTGGATGAGATTATATTGCTGTGTCAGGCTGGTTGGGATGCCACCAAAATAATGACTAATATGCAGAGTCACAGTGTTTACAATCTTGCTTGCGTTTGTCTTGCATATTAAGCAGGGATATGAGATTTTAATGAAAAAATGACATGTGACAAGCTGGAGTAGAGCCAAGTGCACCGGTCATGCCACCATACATCAGAAAGATGTGAATATGAAGCAAAAACATTCTTATGCCTTGTGTATGTCGTAAATAATCAGTATTCATTAAGCTTTTATACTTTTAGGCATCACTTTTTCTAAAGCTAAATAACAGCTAAAATTCTAAAATGCAAGTTCATTGTAAAGATGTTCAATTAGAGTTATTACACACTGATTTCTCCAGTTTACCATTAAAGGTGAAGTGTGTATTTTCTGCATCACTAGTTAGTTACACTGAATAGAATACACAAAATAACGAGTGTTTCAAAATAGATCTCTCTGTCTGCAACTGGTTCGCCCAAAACTTGCGGCATTGGATGAGATTATATTGCTGTGTCAGGCTGGTTGGGATGCCACCAAAATAATGACTAATATGCAGAGTCACAGTGTTTACAATCTTGCTTGCGTTTGTCTTGCATATTAAGCAGGGATATGAGATTTTAATGAAAAAATGACATGTGACAAGCTGGAGTAGAGCCAAGTGCACCGGTCATGCCACCATACATCAGAAAGATGTGAATATGAAGCAAAAACATTCTTATGCCTTGTGTATGTCGTAAATAATCAGTATTCATTAAGCTTTTATACTGTTAGGCATCACTTTTTCTAAAGCTAAATTCTAAAATGCAAGTTAATTGTAAAGATGTTCAATTAGAGTTATTACACACTGATTTCTCCCTTGAGGATCAATAATTGTATTATATCAAACTGTTTGACATTCAGAATATGTCATTCTGCACATGGATGCACATGGATGAGACTGTATGAGAGGAAGACTGCAAGAAATAGTGAGGTGGATGTTCTTACTGTGGCCATTATAGTCTACTGCCATAATCCCACAGGATGTGAAACTGGAGAATGATGTTTACTCCCTCTCTCCCTCCCTCCATCCCTCCATCCCTCACTATGTCACTCACTCTGTGCTTTCTGTCCATCTCATAACATGAGAATCGGGTTACAGCGTCAGCCAGCCTCCTTCTATGAGAAAATTGATTACCCATAATCACCCTCCCTGCCCATCATCCTCCCACTTTTGTCCTCTGCACCCCAAGCAAATAAGTCTTTGCATTGCTGCAATAAAGCATAAAAACACCCATCCCTAACACTTAACTATTTGATTTAATTAATTGTATTATTTTAAACCATAGCCTATTTCTTTTTGCAGTAGAAACAAGCCTACTAAATGCAAAATTCCTTACTGGCGTCAATTATTTTAGGACAAGAGGCTGCAACTGGGAAAATGCACAATAGACTTGAGTGAACTGGTCATTATACAGTTTATAATATTAATATATTTTATGGGAGCATGTATAAATATCGTCTAGAAATAAATAAAAAAAATGGGGGGAAAAAACATTTAAAAATGCAGATTCTTTGGAATAAAAATTGAAAAAGAAAATAAAAATAAATAATTTTTTTTAGAAAAAAAAAATAAAAGAGAAAAATATCTTTAAAATAAAGAAATAGATCTAGAAGAATAAATAGTGTGGCCGGCTTTCATGTTGAAATACCAAGACAAAACGGAAGTAATCAAGAAATCATCACTGCAGTTACTGCATTTCATAATCACGCTCCTTCTCTGTAACATCTACGATACTGAAAAACAGCCTGTACTTTCTCTTTTTTGTACTTTTTACTGTCTTCTGATACAGTAAGCTCTTAAAGTACATTGCTCAGTTATGACAGATCTATCATCCCTTACTCTCCTTTATATATTCACACACTAAATCTTTACAATTACAACAATGACATGCGCTTAAAGAGGAAACACACTCACATTTTGATTACATGCTACAGTCTAAACTCTGCTATAAAGCTTAACACAAGAAGAATCCCAATAATGTTCCCGGGAGTGCAGTCGATAATACAGTTACGTTTGGAAAATGTGTTAGCATGTAGTGACGATGCATGTGAAGAGTCATAAAGGGCATCTGTTCCCTGTAGCTGTCTAGTCATAGTAGCAGTGCCTGTGCTGACACCCAAACAAGATGAGAGTGTTTGTCTGCTTATTACTTATGTATAAACGTGTATGAGATAATCTTTTGTAGGAGATTTAGAGATTTGTTTCCAGCAAGTATAGGCTGAGAAACACATACAATTTTCTTTACAGGACAAAGCAGAGGAGTTGATGGAAGAACTGTAGTGCATATGACTATAGTGCATTGTTGGCTTAAGTTTCTCAAGTGGACATCCCAGGTTCAAGGACAATGAACTGACCAGGTCAAACCACAATAGCTGTTTACAACACGAGTTTCTGTGTGTAAGTAAAGCAAGAAGGTAGCATTCCATACTAATGTGTATAGATAGAGGCTTTAACCCTATAAAGCCTACAGTATCATATTTTCTGCATGAATTTCTATGGCCTCCAAATTATCAACATGATCAAAAATTTGCACGATTCACAAATGTGCCTTCTGTAATTGATTATGTAATTGATAGTTTACACTTTTTAATAAGTAAAAGGCCTTTTAGTATGATTCTAAAAACGTAGGCTAAGTATCAAATATGATACAACAGACTTTTGAGGAACAATTATTTATACATCTCTCAATCATCATTGTTGCATTGCATTATGTTATGGACCCAATAATTAAAACTAGAGCTTTGAGCATAAAACCATGCATTTAAATATCATCTTACAAAGTCATATTTTGGGGAGATTTAGGCCCCGTTTCACAGACAGGACTTAGACTAAGCCAGGATTAGGCCATTTAAGTCATTTATTTTTAACATGCCTTAGAAAAAACACTATTGGTGTGCATCTTGACACAAAACAAAGGCACTGATATATTTTAAGATCAGTCAGCGCAAGTTTCTTTCAGTTGAAACAGCTCAGAATTACATTTTAGTCTGGGACTAGTTTTAAGACTTGTCTGTGAAACCAGGGGAGAGAGTTACAGCTTATATTTTTATGTCTGTTATACCGTCATAAAAACGTAACAGATTTACAAGCTATCAGAATGTTCATCTTCTATATAGGTTCTATAAGCAGCTCCATTTCAACAAAATTCACTATTATGTCATATGCCAGGCTTGACAGGGTTAAAGAGCCAGTGTCAGTGTTTACAGGGCTCTTGTAAATGTTTACAGACCCCGTTATGATCAAATAATACGAAGAGAATGAAAGGGTGTGTGATGAAATTATAATACCGTTATTAGAGTTTACCTCCTCCGCCTGTTTGCGCAGCGCTTTCTCCCGTTCATACTGCGTGATGAGCTGCTCGTTGTCCTCCTTGAGGAGCTCCAGCTCCACCTCGTGCTCCTGGTTCTCCGTTAACACCGAGTCGAGGTTCTCCAGGACGTTCACCACCAGCGGCATCAGCTCCTTCACCACCTCCTCGTCGTAGCTCTTGATGAGGCGCTCAAACTCGCGGTAAATGCTGCTGGCCAGGCCCGACACCCGCTCTGACATGACGGACACGGCCCCGTAGTCATCCTGGTACACCACCTCGTCGAGCTCCATCATCCTGGCGGCGTTTGGTCGGAGCTCGTTACTAGAGAAAGAGTAAATAACACACCGGCGACGCGAATAGAAATGGCGAAACGGCTTCTATGAGTTCATGACAATGTCATCAGGTGCACATGATGCCGCTTCGCTCCACGGCCCGGTTGCACCACCGTGTAATATTCAGTATTTGTCGATCAGACGGAGCTCACGGGACGGGACGAGCCCTCTTCGCCGCCGGTGCTCCTGCGCCACAGTGTCGGCGGCTCGATCACACGCGCCTCGCCGCTGCTGCTCGACGATCCTCCGGTTGCGTCCGTCTCATCGCTGCGCTGGAGCCAAACCCATCGCATCGCATCACGCCCAGCGAGCGTCTGTCCGACGATGCACCTGCCGCTCAACAGCCGCAGCTCGCGAGCACAGACATTACCGAAATATCAATGGAGGAAAAAAATACCCGAGTATAAATAAATAAATAAATACGAGAATAAATAGCTACCGTGCGATGTGCCTATGGGCTCGCGTTGTCATTGACAATCGGAGCGTTATGCGAGACTGATCATTTTTGGCATTACAGATCGATCCGGTGGCTCGTGATGCTGTTTCCGTCGGTGACTCTCGCAGACTGACGATGATGATGGTGATGATGATGGAGGGGCCAGCTGACGTCACAGCGCCATGTCTCATCGCTGCTGTGCTCCAACAACCATTAACGACATGAATTATGCTATTTAATGTATCCTATGCCGTGAACAAGTATTAAACGCAAACATTAGTGCATTGATTAATACACAATCCTTCTTTGACTTGAGTTTTTTATTATTATCGAGCACTCTGTGTAAACAGTAGCCGATAAATCAGGGGCCCAGGGAATCACACATGTGAGGTCACTTTCCCCGGTTGAAGATAATCGGTTAAAGCATCACAGAAACATTTTTTAGAGCCGTCCGCACAAGTTCTTGCCAAACCCATCACAGATTGCATCATGTTGCTCTCTAGCACCCACGCGTCTTCAAATGGGATTGCGATTAACGCAATTGGCAGTGTGTGGCACAGTCTGCAGCACAATTCATTCAAAAAGAAACTGTACATTTAAATTAAATTCCTGTGTGAAGATTTTGCTAAAAATTTGTTGTTTGCGTTTCTGCACTGATTATTGAACAAAACTTATAAAACTATCACAATCACATATCAACAACATTTCAACGTAAAGGGCATTTATTTAGCCCTCTGGTGGTCTTTGATGGTCATTTAAGATACATTTTATTTAATTTTATAAGAATGGTACAAAACTTTTGTGAAAAAATGTTGTGGCACTTGTCATATTAACATACACAAAAAAGTTAGAAAACGTTAAATGGTCCTAAAAATCGCCCCTATAAGAAATAAATAGGAAATGTCCAAAATATTTAAATGCAAAATATAATAAAATTATGCCTGAAAATGTCTAATAAGCATATATATATATATATATATATATATATATATATACACATATGTATATACACACATAAAATACATATTTATACATATATATTTCATTTTTAATTAGCTTTTGGTGACATTTATCACATTTTACCCTCTAACTCTAGCACTCTCTATTCTAATTCTATTCTTACAAAAAAAACTTGTCCCTTTTAGACATGCACTCTATTCATTTACTGCTTGTTTTCTTAAAAAAAAACTAACACTAGCTTTTCTAATCTTTTCGTATTCTATT
>NW_015537938.1:778665-830318 GCF_001515605.1 Sinocyclocheilus anshuiensis | reverse complement strand
ATGTCTATATATAAAATATATATATATATATATATATATATATACACACACACACACACACTCTCTCTCAGGGCTATATACACCCAGGCATCTAGGACTTTCCAGATGGCACCAACCTGACTATACCTTTGCTGTAGTTTTAATTAAACACTGTATTAATAAAGATTTTTTTCTAATATTTAATATAGAAACAAATGGTGAATAATTTACAGGTGCCTAGTACCATGAAACCCGCTAAAAATACAAAACATTAAAGAACAAAAAATACTCAAATAATATACAGTACTTTCATTTCATTTCAGTTTTCTCTTTTGACTGCAGGAATGAGGAAATGAGGAATACCAGAGGGCTAAAAAAAAATCAAAAATACATATACCGTTTATAATGCTACACATACTATAAAATCAGGGAATATCAAATTCAGCCTCCACCCTGAAGGTCCTTTTCCCGTATTTTACATGTTATGAAATAAGTAGGTTTAAATAGATTTTTATATATTTACAAATATTTTACATGGCAAGTATGAATTAATTTTGTATCTGACAGTGATGACACTGAAAAATTAGACTAAGACTTTGCACAAAAACATGAATCCAAATTAATTCAGTTACATAAACCAGTTAAGTTGTAATTATCTAGTCTGTTTTGTACTCGAATCATGGATACCTCCTACCTTGACCAATATTGACTTGACTCCGTAACCTAAAAAAAAAAAAAATCAGCAAGCACATCCACACGAGTAACTTTTCAAATGAAGATTTCTGTTAGTTTATTTCAAGCAACATGGCAAAACATCCTTTTGTCATGGAAAAAAAAATAAGCAATACAAAACAGCATACAAATGAACAATACAGAGGTGTATTGTACGAAACAGGCCTCTGTGACATCATTGCAGCCAGTCACATTGCCAAGCAACCACTGAAGTATTTTGGGCAGGGATGGCACCAGTAATGCGGGAAATGCCCACACACACACACACACACACACATATACACACACAGATGTGTCATATTTGACCTTCCAACTGCCATGTAAAGAATTAAGCAGATGGCTAATGTGAGGAAAGGCCAAATTCAACAGAAGTATTAAAGAATCAATGGTGCAGCAACTCTTCTCAAGTACAGAATCAGACGATTCTCTGGAGTTTAAGGGTCTCTGGTTACATTCAAATGCATGTATGGACATTTTAATAGGGTGATATGTTAAAGATGCCTGATTGTACATATTCTATTCATTGTCAAACGTGTGCTTTGGCGATCATCAGTTACAAAAACTGTGTTTGGTTAGCCATCTAAACTACTACTTTTACATTTGGCTTGGTGTCTTACTCATAAAAAATAAAAAAAAATGCAAGAGTAGAGTAAAAAATGAGAAATGAAGTCACCTTATTGCACAAAAGAAACACATTCACTGGTTTTCAAAGGAAGATCTGAATACGCTGATACTGAAGAGTTTGCTTTGGCGACCAACAGTGGTACCAGTTGAACACTGCATAGACCGTGCTGAGTTTCATGAGGCAAACTTGTATTTAATACATTAGCAAATTGAGAGAACATAATCATATAGAGAAACAACCGTCAATGCAAACCATTTGAAAGGAAACCTAACCATTCAGTTTTTGGAGCGACAGCAACAGTGATTCTAAGTAGATGGAAAGGAAAAAGGAAAGTGAGGAATGAATAAAAAAAAAAGTGCAGAAGCAAAAAAGGAATGAAGAGTGACAGACTTGAGGGAAAAACAAAAAACAAAAGAATGAGAAAGGATAAGTTTTAGTACAGGTTAAAAGCAGATGGAAGAAAGGAAGTAACCATGATGGCTATGGCTAATAGAAAACCACACTGGACTTTCCACCTGGTGGGTTGAGCACTTTGTTGTGAGAGCGAGGGCGGGGTCCGAGGCGTGGCTCGTGGTCCTTTTCTGTTGATTGCTGTGTGGCTGGCTCAGAATTCTGATTGGCTGCGGGTGCAGGGACTGCTGGCTCTTTTTCAGGGGTTGGTTGAGGGGGCACTGGCTCCGCCTTCACTTCCTCAACTACAGTCTCCTTCTTAGGCACTGGGGCTGCAAGAGAGAGAAAAACGGTGGGAAAGGGAACTGCCAGCCAACAATAAACACTGAGGTGAAACAAACTGGGGCATGAAGAACAGATGACTAATGTTTTCTTTACCTGGTGGATCTGGAGTAGCTGGAGTAGCAGGTACACCCACACTTAAATTGTCCTACAGAGAATGAAAGGGCATTAGAGTTTAAATGGGTGGACATTTTCAGATTTTTAGAGTGGGAAGCATAATAAAAAAAAAATAATTATGAATTTGAGTCACATACACTCCCATTTAAAAGTTTAGAGTTGGTAACATTTTTTAAATGTTTTTGAAGAAAAAGCTCACAAAGGTTGCATTTATTTGATCAGAAATAGTTAGAAAAAAAAAGTAATATTGTGAAATGTTAATTTAAAATTACTTTCTATTTAATATATTTATTACTCTGATGGCAAAGCTGAATTTTCAGCATCATTACTCCAGTCTTCAGTGTCACATGATCCTTCAGGAATCATTCTAATATGCCGATTTGCTGCTCCAGAAAAAAATACAAGGTGTAGGCTAATGGGTTTGGTCTACCTTTGGTTTGTTGGGATGTTGACTTTTCACAGAAGGTGGGGTCGACTCTGAACCCGCAAAGATGTTACTGGTTGCTCCACCAGGGGGAACTGGCTTGCTCTGAGTCGAAGGAGCCACTGGCTCCCCAAATATCCCACTGCTCTTTCCACCTGAGACAATAACAGACACATACATCAGAGTTTGTTGAGATACACCAATGCTAGTACACATGATGCACATTCCTAAAAAGGAACAAATACATACATTCTTAGACCTTTATAAATAGTTGTGTTATCAAAATGCAGATCAAAGGTTCCTTCTGTAACTGCTTAAATTTTAGAGCAAGATGGAATTTACTAATTTAAGGGAGAGCAGTTTTTATTGCAAACAATCATGTCCGATTATATTCTCAACTAGACAACCATATACGCAAGACAATTTATCAGCTTTGCAGCACTGTTCCTTTAAATGTCATTAAGATATTGTTCTAATTTTTATTATGTTATGTTTTTCATATAAAGCTCTGGAAAAGATTAAAAGACCACTCGCAGTTTTTCTTAAATCAGCATCTCTACATGTATGGCAGCCGTTCCATTCCAGTGTCTGTTGAATTCCAGCATCCTTAAAATTTCAAAGGCAGCAGTTCATAAGGTCAAGCTGCAATCTAGACATTGAGGACAACAAAGCTACAGACGGGCAGAAAGCAAAAACAACTCCCCATTGATCGTGATGACAGCCAACTCTTTCGAATGTCACCCAAACAACCGTAGGATGACATCAAGTGACCTACAAAAAGAATGGCAAACAGCAGCTGGGGTGAAGTGCAATGCGATGACGGTTCGAATTAGACTTCTAGGGCAAAGCCAGAAAAAAGCACTTCAACAATGAGAAACACAGCTGAGGTTGCAATAGACCCTAAGGACTGGACCTTCTCTGATGTGTCCAATTTTCAGCTTTGCCCAACACCTGGTCGTCTAATGGTTAGACGGAGACCTGGGGAGGCCTACAAGCCAGCCACTGTGAAATTTGGTGGAGGATCGGTGATTATCTGCTTCAGCAAAGCTGGAATTAGGCACATTGGGCTTTGTGAATGGCACATGAATCAAGCCACGTACAAGGTTGTCCTGGAAGAAAACTTGCTTCTTTCTGCTCTGACGATGTTCCTCAATTCTGAGGATTGGGGTTTCTAGCAGGACAATGTTCCATGCCACACGGCCAGGTTAAAAAAAAGCTGTGGATGGAGGACCACCAGATCAAGACCCTGTCACGGCCAACCCAATCTCCAGACTTAAACACCTATTATGTCAACCAACAGCAATGTGAAAGACTGGTAGAGAGCATGCCAAGATGCATGAAAGCTGTGATTGAAAATCAGGGTCATTCCACCAAATATTGATTTCTGAACACTTTTAAAACATTAGCATTGTGTTGTTTAAAAATAAATATGAACTTGTTTACTTTGCATTATATGAGGTCTGAAAACACTGCATCTTTTTTGTTATTTTGACCAGTTGTCATTTTTCGCAAGTGAATGCTGTAAATTACAATGTTTGTTTATTTGGAATTGGGGAGAAATAATGTTCATTTTACTTGAACGCATACCTATAAAATAGTAAAACCAGAGAAACTGATCATTTTACAGTGGTCTCTTTTTGTTTCCAGAGCTGTATATATTACTCCGTTTTAATAATTTTAACATGTTTGTCTTCCATATGTGCATTTGTGTGTCGGTCTGTATAGCTTTATTATTTCAGCTTAGTTTTATTTCAGTACATCAAGTTTTTCTAATTATATTTTATTTCAGTTAACAGAAGTAAGATTTTTTTAATGGTTTTATTAGTAGTAGTAGTAGTAACAACAAAAGTTACCAAAAATACATACAATAAAATAAACACACAAAATGAAGAATACATCAGTTAAGATTAAGATGCAAGATGTTTTACATTTGCATGAAATAAAAATTCAGAAAACTTGAAATTGAAAATGACCAATTCCTTGAGTAAGCTTGGTTTTAGTTTGAATTAGCATTAATAACCCTCCTTTGCCGGGCCAGTTGTTAATTTCTAAAACCATAGTAATGATACCACAGTGACATAGTTAGTTTGTTCCTGGCCAATTATAAAACACCAGGTATAACAGTGAAGGAAAAAACAAAGAGACATTCTCAGCACCTGCTCCCTCAGGGCAAAGCATGCAAATAGCATGAAATATTATTACAATTCAAACAGAAGAGGACCACTTAACCAGGTCAGTTAACTGATCAGTTCAGTCGGTGTATGATCTCACAAAGTTAACTGACTGGTTAGATAGACTGAGGTAGAGGTTTTGATGTTGCTTTTAGTGACACGATAACATGCAAAGTGCCCCTGTTTGCATAGTGGAAGAGAGAGTCTCGAACGCATAAAACGAAGTAACAGTGTGGTGATGCTTTTCACTCACAGTGCAAGAGGCCCCAGACAGAAAACACTGTCTGCTGAAAGCTCACCTGGGGGATTGGCGCGTTTGGTACTCCCCTGGGTCTCTTCTGGAGGTGCGAAAACAGAGGAGGACATTTTGTTTGGCCGTCTGGAGGCAGAAGTGTCTTCTTCATAACCACCGAAGAGATTGCTTGACCCTCCACCTGGAGGTCTTAGTACCCTACAGACAACATACAGATATGTGCATGAATTAATGCGAATATTACACATTATATCTCATTACTGAAATGTAGATTAATAAAATGACCTAAAACTACAGCGCCACCCTATCTGTGAGGCGGAACATCGCAACTGCAGTTATAAGTTTAGGCGGTCAGGCTTTTATGGGCCACCAAGTTGTACCTAACGTCAAAAGCTGAATTTTAATAATAATTCGTGGTTTTCTTTACGAAAATTAAAGCCCTGCACATTAAACAAAACTAAAACCTGCGGCATACTTTCGTTTCCTATCAACAACACTTTAAGGAAATGCGCCTATTTCGAAGTCAGAAGTGTGCATAAATTCATATCTATTCATAAACTCATTTATTTTTAAGGCAGCCATCATTTCAACGTAGAAATACATTTCGGATTAAAAGTAAAACGTCTATGTAGCTCATAAAACTTATCTTTGAGCCTCGGCACAAATGCCGCTAACGGCTAACAACTCATTTTAACTTAACCACATTGAAATCAGCTTGTAATATCATATTTGAACAAAACACACTCCACGGCACTTTATTCATACAGTTAAATCCAGTACTTTGACCTCACAGTGTAAACGTAATACTAGTTTAATCGCTTAACTAATAAGAGTTAGCTTGTAGCGCTTAGCCATGCTAAAGTTCCTCTTTCATGATTGCCGACTCAGATAAACACATTTAAGTGTCAACACCAAACCAACTACAAACACCGGTTTGTTCCAGATAAACTATCATCACACAGTCCGTACCTTGAACTCGGTTTGCCACTACTATCAAGTCCCTGAAACATATTTGTTGTAGTCATGGTTGCTTGTCTCGGTCTGCTGCGGCGTGACCCAGTACCTTCAACAACAGCCCTCCCTGCAGAAAGTGTCCTGCCACACCGCTAAACTGCACGACTATGCCAAAAAACCTCGTCAAGTCTGACCGACCACGCCCAGAAAGGCTTGGACAGCTCATAAGCATTTAGGGCAGAACTGCACATATGATTATGTGAATGGCTCTGTTAGAAATCAATCTGATTGAAGTAGCATTCTATTGGCTGTAAGGTTAATATGGCCAATAGAGTGTGTAGAGTCGGATGTTGATTGGTTAACTAAATGCACTTACTTCCCAAGTAGTCTTGACTGCAACCTCAATTATTACAGAGGTCTTAAAAAATATGAGAAGTGATAAGGCCAAGAAATTATTTGATTTGTTTATTCAGTGTGATTTTGCTTAAACCCCTATTGTTTATGGTAGAATGAATGTATTTTATGTTATAAAATAAAATAAAAGGACTTAAAGTTGTACTTATGTTAGCCTATTGTTTTGTTAATGTTGAAATGCAAAATAAATAAAAAACTCAATTATAAAATATGAAAAAAAAAATCATATAGAGAAAATATAAGATTTTTTATGATAAATTGCGATAACATTTTTGAAAACAAGGCACGTGTTTTTTATTATAGTTATATATGTATTCGTAGGTATAAATTTATCAAACAAAACAAGAAGATATTTTCTGTATAATTTCTGGAAATTCTATCATGATGTACAATCTTGTGCTTTGTATGTTCTTGTTTAAAAAAATAAAAAATATTTTAAAAAGTATACACATTATAAAATATTTATTGTATTTAAACATATAATAATAATAATAATAATAATAATACACATTGTATATAATACATGGCAGTGACTGTAAATATAAGAACAAGTTGTAAATTACATTTATTTTCAGTAACAATACATTTCGCTCATGTTTCCTTCGCGTCTTTTTAGGGTGGGACCGTTATTTTAAAACATTTGCCAGTTGAATGAAATTACGCTCGGCGAACGTAAATGTTGATTGGCTGCTTTGAAAAAACGCCCCTTCTGTCTTTCGTTACTGACTGAATCACTCGCCCTTCAATCATTTTACGCACGCGGTGACGTAAGTGCTATTGACCAATCAGAGCGTTTGTTTTTGAGTTGTGGTAGGCGTGTCTGACAGCCGAGGAAAACAGGAAGGGATGCAGTTGTCAGTGGTTCTCCTGCTACCCCTCTGCTCTGGTGTTTCTGGATACCGTGGAGTTTCTCAAGGCCAAAAATAAACCTCCTAAGCAGGTACAGAGCTTGTAAATGTATTTTTTGCCAAGACGTAATTATTAATTGCACATCTGAGCTGATTATATGACTTCAGCAGAAACGGGACGGTAACTGTTTAGCTAGCAAGTTAGCGAAGCGACTTTTTCAACGACTGTGCTGCTGGCACTGCTGGCGAGGTATCAGTTGTTGCATTCGCTTATGGTGTAATCAGACTAACAGTCCCTCCGTGATGCAATATATTATGCCCCCAAAACACGTTTTAGGCTTTTTGTGGGCTGACAAGCATCTATAATCAAGCAGTCACCCACTGACAATGTGTCTTTAACAGTTGACAACTTATCAAAACTAACCCCAAGTTTAGAATTAGGATTGCTAAATGACCTGGATTTACTGTCGAACAGTATCCACAATTGCGCATGTGATACTAAATCAAGTTGTCATGTGTCTTAAGCTGTTTATTCGCATCTATCACTGATGGTGCTCAGTCAACTGAGGTTATTTATTTGATCATGCAGAGCTTCATGCTTCATGTAAATTTGCTGTTTAGCTTGTTGCTTGTAAAGGCGTCTACGCTCGTGAGCACATTTCACTGAATGCTCAAGAGGATGAAATAAAAACAGTTAGTTTGATCTGAATGCTCCCCTCAAATAGTGACTGGACACTGGGGTATTGACAGCTGCAGCTGTTGGGAGCAGTGGTTGAGCAGCTGAGGTCGGCATTGCCTAGCTGTATCTTATTTCATAAAGACATTATAACCATGTTGTTCGTGAGATAAATCAAGCTAAATGTTGCTTCACACACAATATAGAGTTCTCTTTCTTGGCTGCAATAATGTTTCAAATATAATAGAAAGCAACGGACCTCTAGCATCCAAAGCATGCACGATTGCTGTTTACAGCTAGATTTATAAAGTAAAAATTTTTGATTGTCCTTCTTGACAAAGTCAAGTGTTGTGTTAAAAAACATTTGAGCTCTTATGAACTGAAGACACCCTAATCAAGCAAAACATGGTGTCAACTGACTATTGCAGACTTTTCTATTTTAATAAGCAGCAAAGATGCATGATTCGAGAAGGAGTCACGGTCATATGTGCCGTTACTAATGTTTAATGTTGATTTTTTTTGCTGTGTATGCAAAGCACCATACCACACCCCACTCTCGTGTACGTGATCTGTATGTGCTCTATCAAGTCTGTTGAGATGATTAAATCAACGCACGCTTATCTTGGGATAAATTGGGACCGTGGATGTCACTGAGCGAAATTTTAATTTGAACAATAACAATTATAACTGCTTCTGCTCTGATAGTTACGGTGACGTAGATAGACTAAGCAAAGTCCAGAGAGAGCATAGCGACTGCGTTGCGGTTGCATTAGGTTTGCATTGAGCGAAATGCCTCAAAAGCAGATCTGGATCCAAACTTAGCGTCAGCGTGCGTTGTTTTATCGCAAACACGCGCTAAATGACAGGTGTGCTTGTTGTGATAAAACTAGAGAGTTTGTGAGTCAGGGTTGCTGTGGCTACGAGAAGCTCCCAGTTGCGCTGCGCGGAGTTGAACCCCAGTAGGAGCAGCAGCCAGGAGAGGACGACTTTGCCTGACCTCGTTTGCGCTTCGAATATGTTCAGATTCCTCAAGTTTTGCTCTCTAAAATCTCCGAACTCATGGTGAAGAGAAAGAAGACGCCGTCTGCTTCCGACGAGCTCGAGAATGGGTAAGAGTGCGTGAGAAACAAGCACTTCAGATAGAGGTCGAATGCGCGAAAGATTTGCGTTGTCGTCTGTCGTTTCTGCAGGGCGCTAAAGTGAAGGCGCTCGCGCTTTAATTTCAAGGCAAATAAAGGGCTCGCTCGCAACCAGAGCCACGCGAAACTACACAAAAAAGGAGGCTGGGGTGAAAGCGCGGTGTGTGTTTTCGGTCACGTTCATTGAATAGTCGAAGGGTTGTGTTTCGACGCATTTTGTCGGGACGGTGAGAGGGAATTTGAAACAAACAGCGGCGGCCATGTTGAGTTGAGCAGAATGTCGTCTTTCCAAGTTGATCGCTGTTTTTGCGAATGTTTGCGATTATGCTTCGTTTGTGTTTGCGCAGGATGACAGTGGGCCAAGGGGGCGGTTCGGGAGTCGAGGGGCCGAGCAAACCGGACCGAAAGCCCGACGGAGGTGAGGATGGAGAGAGCGCAGATCAGGCGAGCGAGGAGACGAGTACAAAGAGAGTCGGAGAGGAAACACTTCATCCATCAAGCGCGGCCAGCCCCGTTTCGGCTCCGACTCTTTCCAGCCAGACACCAAGCCCAGCCGGAGCCCAGGTGAACCCGACAGCGCTTTCCCCATTCCTGGCCGTCCCGAACAACCAGGACCAGCATCATTTTCTCCGCTCCAGCGTGCGACCTCCGAGCAAGCGGATACGGAAAGATGCCTCGTCCGCGGCGCTGAACGGTCACGGCGGTGCGAAAGCGAAAGGTGAGTGGCCATCTCGGCGTGCGTCCGCTGCCCACCTGTTAGTGCATCCCTTTTCTGCACTTTTATCTCACTTTTGAACGTGTTTTGAGGCAATCTGGGCTGCTCTTAGTTTGACAACGCGGATAAGCTCTCATGCTTTCTTGAGTGAAAGTGACTTGACAAACTGCTCACACTGAAGCCTCTCAAATCTCAGCACTGGGATGCTTGGGTTGCTTGTAACCACATTAAATCACTTAATAAGATGTAGTGCACTATTTTAAATCAGCAGGCTCGGTGATTATTTGTTTATTTATTTGCCTTTCATATCACTAGTTTAGCTGCCACCCAGCAGCGGGTGACAAATCACTGTCAGGAGTTTCATTCTGATGCATCTGTTCAGGAGATGGTCACTCTACATTGAATCGGGATCACAAATCAGGAATCTGTACACAGGGGCTATAAAAGGGAATCAGTGTTTATTTTAAATTTAGACAATAGGCTTGCATGCTGTAATGTATTCTGGTGTGCTCTCATTGCATGCTCTCTTGTGTAAGTGGGGAGAGTTATTGGCATCTCCGGTTCCCCACGTGTTGTTTTTGGATCAGTGCACTGAGCAGCAGGTCTGGATGCCCTCCGAGGGACTCCACACACTTCCTGACACTCTTCTTGACATACCTGCCGGTACGAGACTCGAACCTGCAACCTTTGGGTTACGAGTCCGACTCTCTAACCATTAGGCCACGACTTCCCCTGATCAGCTAAATAGGCTGATAATCTGTAGGCCTTCCTAATCGATAACAGAAATTTAATATTTTTCTATTAGGTCTCAGCCTGATGTTATGATATTTTCAATATTAAATTTTATTTGTTTGATGTGAATATTTGCTTTTTAAAAGAGTGGTGTTTGCATGGTTTCGTAAATCTCTAATGTTCAACCAAAAATAAATTTAGCAGCCCAAAGTATTATAAATAAATTGCACCGCCATTCAAATTAAGCTTGCTCATTCCAGCACTCTTTACTGATATCTTTTGCGTATGAGTGACAGCTGTGTTGTGTGTGTGTGTCTGTGTGTTTCCTTTAATGTTTAATCTTGTTTTTTTTGTTTGGTGTAGATATGCATGGTGAAAGTGATATACCATAGTGTCAATTAAATTAATGGTCAACAGTGCTCAGTAATCTGAAAAACCGTGTATTTTTGCATTAGGAATACGTCTGGAAAAAATGAGTATATATAGATAGACTTGTAAAAGCAATCCCTAAGTATATTTAAGCACAATATTGCATAGTTGGTGCTTTTATAGATGCACATTATGATATTATTGTTTCTATATATTTTTGTTTGTGTGTGTGTATGTATATATAAAACACTTGCTATGCTATTCTCAGCATGTGTTCAGAACTGACATACTAACCCTCTTCCCTTTCCTCTCTGTTCCTCAGGTGCAGAAGCAGGTCCCTCTGTGTGTGTGACAGCTGCTGCAGGTTCAGCCGGAAGCTCTGGGGCAGGTGGGACTTCCAGATCGGCCCCAAAGGTCCAGGGTCCTGCAGAGAAGGAGGAAGGGGGGAGTCAGAAACGAGTGCGCAGACAGTGGGAGTCTTGGAGCACTGAGGACAAGAACAGTTTCTTTGAAGGACTTTATGAGGTGATTTGTCAGCTTTAATGATAATAAAACTCACTGAAAGTTATTGGCGGATGTTTGGACTTTTAGTAAATTGCAGGTTTTTTAGTGGTGTTTTGAGAATTAGTACATCATATGGGACAACAACATCTCCAGAATTACTAAGTGAATTCCATTATCAACGTTTCCATCCCTCCCTGACTTGCCAGGGACAGACTGATATTTAAAAGTCCTAATAGGTTTAATTTATTTACATGTCATCTCTAAAGGTATAATTGAGGTCTGTGATGTCTTTTATTGATTTATTTCTTAGTAAGGTGTAATTTGTCATGCACCTAAAGGGTTTTTGTATTACATTGAATCTTTTGGATAAGTCATTCTCTCTCCTGTCCTCTCATAGCATGGGAAGGATTTTGAAGCTATTCAGAACAATATTGCTCTTAAATATAAGAAGAAGGGTAAACCGGCAAGTATGGTGAAGAACAAGGAGCAAGTGCGGCATTTCTACTACAGGACTTGGCACAAGATCTCTAAACACATTGATTTCAACAACGGTGAGACTTACAGATGCACAGTTTATACTTTGTATGACATTTACAGGCTGCAGTGGAGTCCTTTGTTTGATAGGATGGTGTTGTCTTGTGGAAAGCCATCCTCTGTCCTGCTGCTGACCAGACTGTTAGTTGTCAAGATTAGTTCCTAAATATATTCACTACTGTTCAAAAGTTAGTGGTCAATAAGATTTTTTATTTTTTGAAAGAACTAAAAGTCGCAGTAAATACATTTCTAATGTTACACAAGATTTCTGTTTCAAATGAATGCTGTTCTTTTGAACATTCTATTCAAAGAATCCTAAAAAAAAAGTTTTTAAATTTAACAATTTTCATTCACGCTAACAGACGCTAATGTGAATGCGTTGTTTTATTATTTACCTTTACCATTATTAAACTTGAATGTCGAAGGTAATGTACACATAGGTAAGAAATATCAGGTGCAAACAAGTGCTAATTTAAATAATCTTTTTTTTTTAAACTGAACAATAACTGAGCTAGTTTTTTCATATTATTTATTGACTTGCATTCCAACTGAGCCTTATTCTTTGCATGAATTCTTCTAGGATGGTGTACCTGCAAATACATCTTCAAGTTAGCATTTTTTCCACCAATTTTCATAACGCATGGCTCACATTGGCTTTTGTTTCCCATCAGGTCACACATAATTTGTTTGTTCATAATTCAACTTACCACAGCAAAGATATACCTGTCATCCAATTTAAATTCAGTCTGTCACCTTCATCTTTGGAGTTGAATTTTCTCGGCTACCATGCTACCTGGTTTTTGTTAGTCACGCATTATCAAATCATGAGTGTGCCCACACCATGCACATTTGCTTGTATGTTAATGATTATATATCATATCCTTATTCTGATGTAGTAGCATACTTAAATGTAATATAAACAGCATTAACCTCCACTGTGACATTCCACAATTTCTTGTATTTTATTGGTTGATTCAAGGTGCACTACCATTCAGAAGTTTGAAGTTTTATACTTCCATTCAGCAAGGATGCATTAAATTGATCAAAAGAGACAGTAAAGACATTTATAATGTTACAAAAGATTTCTGTTTCAAATAAACGCTGTTCTTTTGAATTGTCTATTCATCAAAGAATCCTGAAATAATGCATTATGGTTTCCACTAAAATCAGTTACATAATACATGATAAATTCTTAATGCTCTTATTCCTCCTTTTTCTGTTGCTTCCTTTTGTCCATCTTTCAGTGTATTCACGTGTGCTGAAAAAGTCCTCCCAGGAGCTCTATGGCCTCATCTGTTATGCTGAACTCAGGAAGAAGGTTGGAGGCTGTAAGTATATCAGGCAGTGGGTTTTGTTGATCAAGGGGGTACATTTTAAGTGTTTGCACATGGGGACATTTTGAATGTAACATTCTTTGGTGTCTTCCTGTTTCTTCTAGTGATGGATGACAAAAATGTGGCCAAACTAAATGAGCTTATCCAACAGGGGTAAGTGTGTATGTTTATTTGAGAGAGAAAGAGAAATGTTAATAATGCACAGTACTTATTATTTAGGTCATGTCTAATGGGAGCATCTACTGTATATCTCCGTAGGTTATGATCACATTGATCTATAATTTTGTTTGTACATTGTTTCAGGGCCACAACAGTGCGTTCCAAAGGCAGAAATCTGAGGATCAAAGCTCCCATGTGTCGCGCGCTGAAGAAACTCTGCGACCCAGATGGTGTGTGTGAGAGAGACACAGAGAGATTGCTTTATAGACTCTTAAAAGATTGATTTTGTTAGCAAGTTAAACAGACTGAATAGCAGTAAGAAGAGAACGCTGACAAAATGGAGCACTCTGGGTATTTAGGTGGACCAGGGTGGTGGAGGAGTGTGCCATGGCTGCTCTCCAGGGTGTAGGAGGAGTGGTTTGTCATGATTTCCATGGTTTCAGGCTGTGGGGCTGATTGGGAAATGGGCGGTGATGCAGATTTAGGCCACCATCAGCATCATGGAGATGGTGATGCTTCATGGTATTTTTTTCCTCTTTTTCTCTGGTTTAGGTGTGAGTGATGAGGAGGATCAGAAGCCTGTGCGTTTACCCTTGAAGCTGGCTGTCGAACTTCAACCCCGGAGCAACCACTCCTGGGCTCGGGTTCAGAGTCTAGCCCATAATCCTCGGCTCAGGTGAGCTTCACTAATGCGCACACATGACCTCTCTCGAATTCCTCACTGATCCACCTCCTTCACATCATACATTATTATTATTTGTTATTTCATTGCTTATTGCAAAATGTTATCTATCTATCTATCTATCTATCTATTAGGGGTGTAACGGTTCACAAAATTCACGGTTCGGTTTGATACGACACAGTGGTGTCACGGTTCGGTACGTTTTCGATACGGGAGGGGGGGGTAATTTGTTACATCACAATGTTACCATGAAGGCGAATCAATGGATATCACACACAAGCAACGTGCAAACTTTGCACAAGAGTTATGTCGGTGAACGTCTTAATATCGATCAATTCACTATGCAGAAAGTGAAAGTAAAAACGGAATGACGGAGTAATGATGGAGCTTTCGGCATCTGTCGCCGCATATTCTCTCAGAGACGACAAGAGATCAATCTACTTTAACATATGCTGATAATGGTATATAGCTACCTGTTTTAATTTATTCCCTTAATATTTCTCTTGTGGCCCATACATAGTGAAAAATGAGAAGAAACTTATTTAGTGTTAAATGGGTTGTTTTGAAGGTCGGTGGTTGAAATGGGCTAAAGCTTTTAATTTGATTGATTACTGCAGTCTTAATATTTAATTATAGGCATATAATTCATTGTATAATAGACCTGTTTTAAAATACCTTTTTTAAAGCATTTTAATTTAGGAGTAAATGGCCTAATCTTATCCTCACAGCGCATCAGTTATGCGGTAGCCTAATATTGCATGGCAAAATAATAATAAAAGCAACTTCATCATAATAATAATAATAGCCCTAATAATAAAAATAATGTAACAGGCCTACATTAATTGGAAATGCCAAATTCTCTTAAAATTGGCAATAATTTATGTTTTTGACAATATCTCTGACTATCGTCGATACAAAATCGTCTTTCGATGCACTCCATCAAGGGGAGGTTATTGCAGGGCCGCTGGGCAGACAGCACGTTGCCCATTACGTCGTTTGGGCTGTCTTGTTGAGCGTAGTGGCACTGAGAACATTATATTTCACACACTTTAAGCTCTTTTATTTTCCAACTTTAATAGGATTAGTCCAACGAATCGTTCGGTTTGTAATGCGTACCGAACTGAAAGCCTCGTACCGAACGGTTCAATACGAATACGTGTATCGTTACACCCCTTTTATTTATATATATATATATATAAACCTCGCTACATGTACTACGTTAAACTAACTGAGACCTGTTATAGCACTTGCATACCATTGCTCTTTTGTTGATTTTGATTGCTTCCATTGTCCTCATTTGTAAGTTTATTTTTTTGATAGTATTTCAATTTAAGTTTAGTTTTCATGCTGTCAATATAATTTTTTGGTTAGTTTTAGTATTTTCAGTGTTTTTTTTTATTTAGTTTTCAGTTTTATTTAGTCAATTAGTATTGGTATACTTTTTGACTTTCATGTTGAATTAAATAGTGATTTTATTTTATTTTAGTTTTGGAGTCATGAAAATGTATTTTCATGCATTCTCATTTCATATTGACTTCATATTGACAGTCAGCATGAGATGAAAATTTAAACTAAATTTGAAAATGTATGTATGTTATTGATCTTATTGTGAATGAATCATCTATACATGTTTTATTTTTTGCCCTTTTTACCTCACAAGTTTTAATCAAAATATAGCTCGATCTGCAGGGGAAATTATAGATTTGTCTCTGTTGACATATGCCAGACTTTTCCAATCATTTTATCTGCTTTAACCCACCCCTGCAAGCTTGTGCTCAATTGCTTCTATTTTTCCTTCTCAAAATTCAACTAACAAACAATACATAGAACCAAGTCCCTCACATTATTTTTCTTTTTTGATAATATGTTACACTCCGGATGTACACTTTAAAATCTAATTAATTAATTCATCTTAAAAAAAAAAGCATGCAAACCGATTGCCTTAAAAAACTGAGTGAAAACACTTTTTAGTTTCAGCAACTAATTCATTTTAAGTTATATATACCAACTGTCCAGATAACAATAGCACACATGCATGTGCTAACATAACCAAAAGAGAGACTATCACTGCATCAACAACTGCAGTTAAGGCTTTTGAAATAAATCAGTCTGTAGTCTTAATGCTTATAGTTCCAACCTCGACCTAACCACAGGCTTGGTAAAGTCAACTAAAAAGTGTTAGTTAGGACATTTGTTTGGCTTTACAGTGTGCGTCACCATACAGAAGAAAAGATCTGTCATTTCATTGCGACATTAAAGGTACAACAAATTTGGCAATGCTCATCGCTGTTCTGTTATTGTAGGATGGTTGTCGAGTTGCACCGGAAGGTCTCCACTCTCATTGAATTCTTGAAGCAAAAGTGGGCTGTCCAGGATCAACGCATCGTATCCTTGCATTCAGATCTCAGCCAGAGATCTCAGCATGCACAGTCAGGAATTTAATTTCCTTCCTTTTTCCTTCCTCATCTGTTTTATGAGATACATTTGTGATAGATTTGGTTGTTTTGTTTGGGAGACATGTCAGAAATGCCTATGCTTAAAGCAGTACCCAAACCTATGTGTTTTATAACAGTAATTTCCCTTAACTTGTTACTTGTAGCTTAAGAGCCTGGCAGAGCGAGAAGCTCTGGACGGCCTGGCCCAGTCTAGCGAGTCGGAGGACCTGTTCCTGTTTCCTGCAGAGAACAGCCCGGTTACTACTTTGCCAGGTGTGGCTCGTGTTGTGCACTCAAAAGCTTCCTGCACGGTACACTGGCAGGAGAGTGGGCGTGGCCGGACAGGTATTAGGGACTTGCCCGCAGCTCACATTTTGGGAATTCAGCCTGCAAGAGGAAAATCAGGCAAGTCTGGTCCGGTGGGAGGAGACCTGAAAAAAAGCGACGGACATCCTGTTGACAGTCCTGATAGCAGCACTTCAGCTCCAGGGTTGGAGACCAGTGTAAACACAAACCTGAGCACTACCTCTCCAGTCAGTCCAACCCTTGCTCCATCACTCCCCATTGGACCCGAGGGAAATGCAGTGGGGACTCTGGAGCAAGAGGCAGCGAGTCAGACTCAGACTCAGACTGATGCTAGTGGGTGGGACAAAGAGACTGTGACTCAGGGAGACCCCGCCCCAATCGAGGGCCGGACTGAGGAGCCTGGAACGGCAGGAGGGGTTGCATCAGAAAAAGCACCGCCACAATCAGAACCTCAAGGGCGTGGCGAGGAAGTGAGCGGGACTGGACGATCTCCTCAACAAATCCAAAACGAAGGTTGGAACTCACAGGGCTCTGAGAATGTGACACTGGCAGAAGTCTACCTCATGCTGGGCAAGCCTGGGAAGCTACTGCTGGAGTATGAATGGCAGCCTAAACCCCAACCCTCAGCTCTGCCCACCACTCAAAGTGTGCTTCGGTGTCTCCTGAGACTTGTGTCATCAGAGGTCAACCCCAAACCAGTGAGTCTGTTTTTTTTCCCCTCCCTCTCTGACCTTACACTTGACCTCTACCATACGTCAAGGCAACTATAAAAAGGCACAAAACAAGCTTTTGTCAGAAATGTGTTCATCTGTGGTTCTGTTTGTTTATTTATTATTAACATTAAATTGTTTTAAATTTAATTGTAAATTAAAATTTTTCATTTTGTTTTTTTTGTTTTGTTTATTATTATTTAATTACTTTTTTTTTTTAATTCCTAGACCCCGGAGGTGTGTTCAGTGGGCACTTCACCTTTGAAATCAGGTCAAGAGGAATCGTCTGTGACTCCTCCAGGCAGAGCTCCAGCTGGGGCGACCCGCAGTCCTAGCTGGGGTCGACAGCAACATGCAGCACGCTCAAAAATACTTCTGAATAATGCAGTCATCACAGGTACACTTAGACAGAATTGTGTCTTATTATAAGTTGACACTAATTGGAATTGCAGAAATAATGACAGTTTCTCAAATATCCCCTAATTTACCTTCTTGATGGCAGGTAGTTATGCCCCAAGCTCACGACATTGGTCGATCCATTGTTACTATCTTAGGCTGTTCGCATTGCTCACAGACCAAAGTTTTAGGGAAATCAGTATACAAATGGTCTATTTATAGTTGCACATTAAACTGGGATAAAAGAAAAATGTTTAGTATTTAAATATTGAAACATTTCACCTTTAAAGCCAGTGTAATGAACATCCTCCCAGAACTGAGTGAAGTTTATTGCAACAGATAACAGCTGGAAAAGCCTGAAGTTTCACCTCTTCCTGAACCAAAAACATCATATTGACTCAATATTGTGACAAAATTGTAGTGTTGCTACTCTGTATCAGTTTGACCAGCTGGAACTTAAATAGATGTGTTCTCCACAGGTGGGAGAAACCTGCCACGTTCTCTGCTGGCCTCCGGAGGTGACAGCGAAGGGTTTGCTGTCCCGACGACCCTGCCTCCTAACAGCTCCCGCCAGCTGCGGATGTTCTCTCCTAATAAAGAGGCGGAGCTAGCCTTTCGCCAGCAGCTGGACTCCATCAGTGTGAGTTGTGTCAGTGTTTCTAAAAGGGAATAGAACATGAGGGACATGCTTTTTCATCTTAAAATGTAATCGTGAAATTTATTTCAAGTTGTCAGTTGGCCAAATCATATACACTACCATTCAAAAGTTAGGGGTTGATAAGAATTTTTTTTTGAAAGAAGTCTCAGAGATATTATTTATAGACATATTATTGTTTAATTATCATTTGTTACAATTTAATGTAATAAATTATTATTTATTACAATTTAATCTAACTGTTTTCTATTTTAATATATATAAAAAAAAAACTAATTTCAGCAGCCATTACTCCAGTCTTTGGAAATCATAATATGCTGATTTGGTGATCAAGAAATATTTCTTATTAATATCAATTTTGAAAATGTTAAATTGTCACTATTTATCAGTTCAAGGCCTTTTTGCTGAATAAAACTATTAATGCCTTTAAAAAAACATGTAGTGACCCCAGACTTTTGAACCATACATATATATGGTACAACAATCTCACATGACGTCAGCAGGGTTTTTGATTTTTTTTTTCTAATATACATATTTCTTCATCAGCAAATTTTTCCTCTAATCATGCTTTTTTTTTTTGTCTTTAGTCCGATATATTTTCAAAGCAACGGAAAATAGGGAGGGGGCGTCCACTAAGGAAACCTCTCGTGGTTCAGGTGAGTGTGGACAGAAGGAAAGTAAGAAGTGGGGCTTCTTACCTTTACCTAGTTGCTTCTTTTCACATTGAATCTGTTCTTTTGTTGTTTTTGTTCTTAGAGCTGTCAAAGGATAAAAATGTATGTTGTTTTTTTTTTGTTTTGTTTTTTTCAGAGAACGCTGCTGCCACGAACAACTGGAGACACTTCACCTCATGTTTGCTCCTTCTCTATTCTCTCCAATTCATCTGCTGCAGGTAATAAACGCACACAAATGCGTAACACTTTACACATGCAGTGGCCGAAGTATTTGGACACTTATGCCACACTTGCATGAATGTCATCATATAACACAAAATCACACCAAAAGAAATGTTATTTTATCAAAAGTTACAAACACTCTTTTAATGCAAAACATTTCACGAAAAGTCAATTTTTATATATATATATATATATATACACTGAACAAAATTATAATGTGTACTTCGTCCACCACTGCTAATCAGCATCTTGATATGCCACACCTGTGAGGTGGATGGATTATCTCGGCAAAGGAGAAGTGCTCACTAACACAGATTTAGACAGATTTGTGAACAATATTTGAGAGAAATAGGCCTTTTGTGTACATAGAAAAAGTCTTAGATCTTTGAGTTCAGCTCATGACAAATGGGGGCAAAAACAAAAGTGTTGCGTTTATAATTTTGTTCAGTGTATATATAAACAAGATGTACTACTATTCACATACTTTCATATTTTGGCACCAGTTTATTAAAAGTAGTTTACAAAAATTTCTCAAATAAGCGACTTGAGGTCAAGCAGTAAAACTGTTTAATTTTTAACTATTCAGGTTTACTGTATCTGTCTGTTTGATTTCAATGCAGTCGCTTCTTTTTAAATATTTTATGTATCTCTTTGTCAGGAACTGGTTCGTTTCGTCCAATACAAACTCGTCTCGCCCCATCGAACCGCCAACTTTCCTCAAAAGCTCCGTCCGCTACAGCCAGTTCTGCACCCGCTACTCAGCTGTCCAGTAAGAATCAAATCAAAGCTAAATGATAAAAGATGTTTTTATCCACTGAACATTTGAAACCTATATGCTCTTGAATTTGTTTCAGGTGCAATTGACCTGGCTGCAAAATCTGCAGGTATTATCCCTGGCAGCCCCTGTCGGGAAGTGGAGGCCCCCAGTATAGATAAGGCCATTGTGGAGTCTGAGGAGGCCATGGACTCGGCACCTGCTGCACCTGAGCTAGAGCCAGATCTACTTGATCAGGAGCCTTCTGAAGTAAGAACTAATTCCCTTCCTAGATCCGCTTTCACTTTTGGGTGTACAATTAATCATATCTGGGTCTGTTCTCATTTTACTCTCGTTGTCTGCAGGAATCCCTGCAGAACGGTGTCTCTCCACCATCTCCAGGGGGCGGGGACTCCCTCTTGGCTCCTCCCAGTGTTGCTTCCTTATTGGATATCTCTCTACCGGGCCCCCCAGAGGAGTCTCTACCTTCTGGAGAGCCACAAACTCAAATCAGCGACTCTATTATTGAGCTCGCCATCAACTCGCACTATGGTATGGTGGGATTGAACCTGAGTATTAGAGGATCTCAGTGGGATCATTTTGTTTTAGTGGTATCTACTCGCTCACTTTTCGCTCTATTTCTCAGGTGATGGATCATTGCTCTCGCCTCCTAAACTCAATGGGAGTGATAGATCCAAGCTCCTTCCCTCTTCATGTGACAGCTGGATGCCGTCCCCCACACACGACCCTCAGTGGTACCCCAGTGACTCTACTGATTCAAGTCTTGGCTGCCTGCTCTGTAAGTATCAAACACATCTCAGTTCCCTGTTAGCAACGGATGTTCATTATAGATATTATGTATATCAGGAAACAAAATGATAGTGTTAAAATTATGAGTTTGAAACTAATTGATTGAGCTTTCTTTAAATTTATATATACACTAGCATTCCATAATTCTGTCAGTAAGTGTTTTGAAAAGAAATTAATACTTTTATTCAGCAAGGATACAATAACTTGATCAGAAGTGACAGCTAAGACATTTATAATGATACAAAAGATTTCCATTTCAAATAAATGCTGTACTTTTGAACTTTATATTCAAAGAATCCTGAAAAAAATGTATTAGGTTTTCTATAAAACTATGATGTTTTTGACATTGATATTAATAAGAAATGTTTCTTGAGTGCCAAATGAGCATATTAGAAAGTTGTTGGGATGGATCACGTGACACTGAAGATTGGAGTTATGGCTGCTGAAAATTCAGCTTTGCTATCACAGGATTAAATTACATTTTAAGATATATTAGCTTTGAAGACATGTATTTTAATTTACATTTAGTCATTTAGCAGACGCTTTTATCCAATGCTACTTGCAAATAAGGACATTAGAAGCAATCAGTACCAACAAAAGAGCAATAATATGTAAGTGCTATGACAAGTCTCACTTAGTCTAACGCAGTAAATGTAGAAAGTTGTTAGAGAGTCAAGTGTTAGAGAGTCAAGTTTTTTTTTTAAATGAATAAAAAGAAAACAAGTAGATAAAATAGAAATAGAATAGAGAGTGCTAGCGTAAGAGGGTCAAGAGTAGATGGAAGAGATGTGTTTTACCCATTTCTTGAAGATGGCTAAGGACTCAGTTGCTCGGAATATTACTGTTTTTACGTTATTTTTGATTAAATAAATACAGCCTTGGTGAGCAAAATAAACTTCTTTAAAAAACAAAAAAATCAGATAGATAGATATGTATAGGTATCTATTCAGTATTGATACAGAGGTAAAAGAGGCTGGCTTCAGACAGAAGTCAAAATGTCCACAGTTACCTGTCTGTGTTCGTACTGCAAACCTCCATCAGTCTCAGCACTATTGACAAATCCATCCTTGTTTTCCTGATTTGCAGCAAGTCTGGCATCCCCTGATAAGACAAGAAGGACAGCCCTGCCTTCTTCAAGTAACACAGCCTTACTTGGACCCAGTTTACTGGACAGCAACTCCCACGATTGTTTTCAGTCCCGCGGCCTGCCGGATGTAGCCGAGGTGAGAGGAGACACACAAAGTCCCCAGCTGCTGTCTGGTAGACTAATGTCATTTGATATGGCACATTATCACCAGGCGCTCCTGTATTTGTTTTTTCTCATTCTGGCTTGCATTGAAGATAAACAGGAAGTGAGCGGGTTTCAAATGGTGTATGCAAATTAAATCAGGCATCCTCAGCTTTGAAAGTGTTACACATGCATTGTTGTTGTCATTTGGCTGTTTTCTCACTGCAGGTGGATACCCAGCTGGCCTGTATGATGAGCGAGAGCAGTGTCGACTACATCGCCCGCTTCAATGACCTCGCACAGGAGCTCTCTGTTACAGAACCGACCCTCCCACCTCCTCCAGAGGACTGATGCAGGGGGCGGAGCCTGTCACTGTTCGCATTGGACAGAAGAATGTTAACCGGAGTGCAGTTCAGCTGTAGGAAGTGCAATAGACTGGCAGGGTCCACAACAGCCTTTGGGCTCTAATGTGTGTGTGTGAGAGCATTTGTGTATGTTTGTGTTGATTTATTCTGTGGCTGTCCTCTTATGAGCCACACCCAGGACACTTAAACAATAAAAAAAACTCCAGTTTACAGCGCAACCTCATGTACAGAGAAAACAAGACCTGCCATATCTGAACAAATACTGTCTTCTCATCTGTGTATCTGTCTCTGACGTCTTTGTCTCACTTTTGTGTGCGTGCATGTGCATGCATCTGTAAGTGGAGCTGCAGATTGTCTTTGTGTTTTCTTTCTATTGTACACAACGCATTTGTGCGAAACCCTCTAAAGCCATAGGAGTGCGCCTGCGCACACCCTCCGTTTATGAGACCTCAGATTCTGATTGGTTTATTTTCATTTGAATGTTGTAAGTTGGTGAAAGCCACACTACGGAAAGGGACAGGGGCTTCTTTTTGTGAGATTATTACGAGGACTGAATATCTAACACACACTAAACAAAATGACTGATAACACAAATGCAGTGTAGTTGCATCAAAAGTGAGATTGAATGCTATTTTTCCCCACAACACTAGGATTTTTGTTTCCTGCCGAATGAATATGAAGCCAATAATTTGCAGATTCTAAAACTGAGCTTTCTTATGTGAGACTCTCAAATAGTTGCAAAGGCGACATTTCTCATTTTTCATTTAGTTTATGTACTGAAGTAAACTATATATATATATATATATATATATTTAGTTTTAGTTATATTAACCTAAAAGAACACCGGTGTCTGTATCTTATTTGTCCTTTATCATGTCCATTGTTGTGATGTGTTTGCGTGCTGGATTCTGTAGAGGGCGTGATAGCTTCGCCCCTTCGGAATTTTATTGGACAGCCGAAATCACGTGAGGGTATTGAGTTCTGGATTCTCCACGCACTCAATCGTATGGGTCTTATTTTACGGTAGGTAATGTGGTATTTTTCCTGCCAGTTTATTTTATCTCCCGGTGTCACAGACAAGGCTTAAGCCTGGTCCCAGACTAAAATGCATGTCTGGGCTGTTTTACCTGAAAGAAACTTGCACTGATATCTCTTAAAACATCTTTTGTGAGACTCTGTGTGTGTGTGTGTGTGTGTGTGTGTGTGTGTGTGTGTGTGTGTGTGTGTACATTTATGTGAGTGTTTGCACAGATGTAAATAGACAATAACAGACCCCAGTATTTACTGCTTTTGTAACATATTGTAAATTATTGTCATTTGGATTTATTTATTGATAACTCACTGAGACAGTGTTTTTTGTTTAACATGCCAGATGCAGGCATTTAGGAGCTCCTCTCCGCTGTTTTAAGGAGTTCTGTGTTGTTAAAAGGGGGTTTTAATCCCAATGTGTATAAATAGAGCTACAACAAACCCTTTTGTGCCTGTCAGTGTTATTTTAGTATACTTGAGATACTTAGAGTTTTTATTAATATTTGTAATTTGAATTTATTTTTTATTAATGTTTTACCGAAATCACGTGATGGTGTTGAGTTCCGGATCTCCATTCAGATTCAGTCATATGGGTCTTAGTTTACGGTAGGTAATGTGTTGTTGTGTGTGTGTGTGTGTGTGTACATTTATGTGAGTGTTTGCACAGATGTAAATAGACAATAACAGACCCCAGTATTTACTGCTTTTGTAACATATTGTAAATTATTGTCATTTGGATTTATTTATTGATAACTCACTGAGACAGTGTTTTTTGTTTAACATGCCAGATGCAGGCATTTAGGAGCTCCTCTCCGCTGTTTTAAGGAGTTCTGTGTTGTTAAAAGGGGGTTTTAATCCCAATGTGTATAAATAGAGCTACAACAAACCCTTTTGTGCCTGTCAGTGTTATTTTAGTATACTTGAGATACTTAGAGTTTTTATTAATATTTGTAATTTGAATTTATTTTTTATTAATGTTTTATTTTAATTGTAACGTTTTTGTTGTCATTTTAAAAATTTCAATGTAGTTTTTATTTTTTAGTTAATGTTTAGTTTTAATTATTTCAGTAAATAAAAGTAAACTAAATGAAAGTCAGAAATGTTGCCTTTGCAAATATTTTAAATAAGTTTGTTTTTTATATATCCATTCAGATTCAGTCATATGGGTCTTAGTTTACGGTAGGTAATGTGTTGTTATTCCTGCCCGTTTATTTTATTTGTTTACAAAACAGTACATGCAGATACAACGGCCTTAGAGATACTGATTATTAGAGCTATTAAGATTGTTTTGTGAAAATAAGCTCGGTTGCATAGTGCACTGAAACGTTTATACGTGACTTAATATTCAAGATAGTTGCTGTGGATTAATTAGTGTAACGTACTATATACATCAGTAATAACGTTACTCTATTATCGAACAGACTAAAGGATGTTTTAGTAATAAATCAATCGCGTAAATGTCTAAGCGACACTTGACCACTGATGCCCTGTTTTTTTCAGCATTTGCATAATATATTTATTAATGTTTTGAACTAATTTGTTTTTGTATTTCAGCTTTCATTTTAGTTTAAAACATACTAGTAATTTTATCTTTGTCATTTTATTATATTTATTATATAAATATTTTAAAATATTTCAATTTTGTAATTGTTCATCTTATTTCAGCTTTAGTTCAGTTAAATTTATATTTATTTCAATTAAAAAGGTTATTGATTTTTGGTGTGTGTGTGTTTTATATTTGACTTAATTTCTTTTAATGTGTAAGGTAAAAGTATTTATGTGCTTAACTGGTCACCTTTTTAGGTTTTCACCTTTTTTTTTAAATAATTTTTAAAATACACATTTTATGCTGTCTCGAAATGTGAGGTCAAAACGTGAGTCCAATGGTGTTTTCACAGAATGCTGCCATGTTACATTTAGATAAAGATGCTAGGCTGAGTTTTAATATATGTGAATTAATATCTGCATATCTCTGCATGTGTGTACAGACAGACACATGGAGCGTGTGTCAGGTTTAGGCGTTGGGCCACTGGCAGCTGGGACTGTGGGGCTGCTGATTTTGCTGAAAGTGATCCAGAGATTGAGACACAAGCAGAGTGTACAGGATAAAGTGGTGGTGATCACTGGAGCCAGTTCAGGCCTGGGCAAAGGTTACATGAACATAAACTCACTTATTATGCTGATCATAATGTCTTATCAATGGCATTTGACTCTAGATATTACATCATTGTTTTAATATTCTCAATCTGTCTTTTGTGCCTCAGAGTGTGCGCGGGTCTTCCATGCGGCGGGGGCCCGACTGATCCTGTGCGGACGGGACCAGAAGAGACTGCAGGAGGTCGTGGAGGAGCTGGGGAACAAAAACAGTGTGATACAGGTGAAAACATGTCTTGCCAGTTCAGATTGTGCAGTCAAAGTGAAGTTATCTCTTAAGTCTAATTTAATCTTTAAAGCCGTAATTTATGATAAAGATATGGTGTTATATATATGCAAGCATACATATGTCCAGTCTCTTAACTAGATTTATTTATGACTTTCTTTTTCAGACTTACACTCCCTGCACTGTCACCTTTGACCTCTCCAACACATCTGTGGTTTCCAGCGCCGCCGAGGAGATTTTGAAGTGCCACGGTCATGTCGATGTCCTCATCAACAATGCAGGCATTAGTTACCGTGGCAACATCCTGGACACCCATGTATCAGTGCAGCGAGATGTCATGGAGACTAACTACTTCGGTCCTGTTGCTCTTACACAAGGTTAGTAGAGAAGAGTCGCAGAAAGAGATCAGCGGAACGAGTATATATCTGTTTATACAGTAACTCACCAAGGCTGCATTTATTTGATTAAAAAACAGTAATATTGTGAAATATTATTACAATTTAAAATAACAGTTTTCTATTTGCATAGATTTTAAATTGTAATTTAGTCCTGTGATGCAATTACTCCAGTTTACTTTTCAGTGTCACGTGATCCTTCAGAAATCATTCTAATATGCCCGATTTGCTGCTTAACAATAGTTTCTTAGTATTATCAGTGCTGAAAACAGTTGTTCTGCTTAATATTTGTGTGGAAACCATGATACTTTTTTTCAGGATACTACAAATGATAGAGAGTTAAAACCCAACATTTGAAAATAAAATCTTTTGTAACACTACAGTCACTTTTGAGCAATTTCATGTGTCATTGCTGAATATTACTTAAAAATAAATTAATAAATAACTTACTGGTCACCAACTTTTCAACAATAGTGTATGTATATTAATGTAAAAATATGTGAAATGTTAAATGTGAAAAAATACAAAATTATAGACCTATATAATGTGCTGTAAATTATATAATTTAGTATGTATCACATTAGATACAGTCAAACCAAAATTTATTCAGACACCTTCAGCATTTCTCGCATTATCACAGTTTATTCGCTATAGTTTAGAAAATGGTAATAAAATGTGACAAGAACTCAGAGTTAAACTGTGTCAGAACAAAGTCATCTTGATAATGTCAGATAACTTTGATAGAAAGGTATGTAATGAACTGCTAAAAACATCTGTTTTGGTTCTGATTATCATGTTTATCGCGCTGAAATCATGCGGTTTAAACCATATGAGTTTAAACTTCTGATATACGGTTTTCTGAGCGCACACAACCGAAGCACACGCACAGAAAGCGGCTGTCACGTGGCATGTGAGTACTAAACTAAGTTCTCATTCACACAAGTTTACGTTAAAGACACACAAGTTACAAAAACAGTCAGTTATGTCTGTGAAGGTAAACAGCTGGGAAATAAATCGCATGTTTATATTAGGTCTGTGTGGCAGCAGCGTAATTATACAGTAAATAAATCAATAAACGCACTGCTCTCTTGTCTCCTCTGAGGCTGAGACTCTAAACAGTGTTCTGTGCTCGTCTGTGCAGCCAAAGACAGAACAGTTAGTATGTTTTGCTCGAACTTTCGCCATGGCATTAGAGCTGGGGCACTGTTGTCGCTTGCAAAATCAAAATGATGGCGTCGTGAGTGGAAGTTTACAGATTAAGGGGCGGTAATATTATAATGAGATCCCTTTGCAACGTCACTAAGGGAGCGAAATCAGACGCCTCTTTTTTCAGAGGCTTGCAGAAAAAAACTTACCAGAACAAAGTTACTGGGTTAATCTTTTTCACGTTTCCTTGGTTGGTAGATGCACCGGGGACCTGATTATAGCACTTAAAACCTGGAAAAGTCAGATTTTCATGATATGTCAGCTTTAAGCAAAACATGGTCAGGTCAAAGTGTCTGGATAATTTTTAGTCCCAAATGTTTGATCAATGTATCAGTCATGCAGTTTTACTGTATGAAGAATTTTTGGTCAAATATGTAACAGTTTACTTTCATTTGCTTTCCTCACTTACATAAATGAACTATAGTGTCCTGCACCCACTAGTTAAAAAAAAAAAAAACATCAAAAATTATATCTGGTGGCTGAATAATTTTTGGTTTGACTGTATGACATTATGTAGATTTTTATTATAATTAAGAATTATAATTTTAATTATTCTAATTTAAAAAAATTATTCCATCCAGCCATTCTGCCTTCGATGGTGAATAGATGCAGTGGACATATTGTTGTCATCAGCAGCGTGCAGGGAAAGATCTCCATACCGTACAGATCTGCATGTGAGTACACATTCACAAAAGAAGCTATTTCAAGGGAATTCAAAGATTTTTCTGCATGAATAAAAACAGTATTACATGTGACCCAGTACCTTGCTTGCATATCTGAATCGTTTTCTGTCAGATTCTGCATCTAAGCATGCGACGCAGGCCTACTTTGACTGTTTGAGGGCAGAGGTCGAGCGGTTGGGCCTGCAGGTGTCAGTCATCAGCCCTGGTTACATCAGAACCAACCTGTCCATCAATGCAGTCACGGGGGACGGCTCGAAATATGGAGGTGCGAGCATGTTGTTCTTGTCAACAATCTGAGTTATAAAAGATGTTTTGGAAAATGAGTATCATAAATATACAAATTTTAATATTATTAATACGTTTAATTTTGTGTGTGTGTGTGTTCTTTTGGATCTGAAGTAATGGACAAAACCACAGCGAGGGGGTCGGATCCGGTGGACGTGGCACGTGCCGTTCTGAAAGCTGTCTGTCACAAACAGAAAGACGTTGTATTGGCTGGACTGCTGCCTACTGCAGCCATCTATCTGCGCACACTGTGGCCCGCTCTCTACTTCAGACTGATGGCTTCACGCGCCATAAAAGAACACAGAGTGAAGGAGGAATAAGAGAAAACAGTATCTTTGCATCTTTCTTCTAGTCGAAGTTTTATGTCTAAAGGTAAATACTCATGGAATGTATTTAATAAATATTTAAAAATGGACTCAGTTGCTCAAATCACCCCTGATCTTTGAAAAACACACCAGTGCTTAGATAAGCAGAACACACGTTCATCATACAAGAACCAGATTACATCAATTTAAATCAAATTTCTGCTGGTCTTAAACAGGTTTAATTTGCCCTTCCACAAATTAAGGCCTTGAAAGGTCTTAAATTCATAAAGTCAAAAGTCAAAAATGTTACATGCACTGCAAAAAATGAATATCTTTGTCAGCATTATTGTCTTGTTTTTCAAGACAAATGTCTATATTACTGTTTTAGTTTTCAATACAAATATCTAAACATCCTTAATTCAAGATATATTTACTCAAGATGCAAAATGAAGATATGAAGTCTTGATTTTTAATACAATGAACAAAATTGAGTGTTTATCTTTAAAAATGTTAGTGGGGTATGAAAACTGGTTTTCCCTTTGAATTAAGTTGAAAAAAAGCTTTTTTTAAAACATTAATTCACTTCATTTTGATAAATTTCTCAGAAAATATGACGACTTGTCATTTTTGAATCTATCTTGATTTTTGTTTGTGTAAAATTAATTGGAAATGGAGATTTTACATTTCATTTTCAAACTTTGAAGTGCTGCTATAGCAATTCATCTTTACATTTTTTTCACTTGGTCTTAAAAAGTCTTACATTTACCTTCATAAAACTCACAGAAGGCCCATTATGTTGTCCTGTATTAAGTCATTTGTTACTTTATTGTAGGGCTTGCATAGAGTAGTCGAGTAGTCTTCAACCACTAGTCAGCGCTGTCGGAAATAATCGACTACTCGAGCATTAACCATAATGCATGCACAGAGTTTGTAAGTACGACGTGAATTTTAGGATTACAATATTGCGTGTAGCTGTTACTTTCTATGACTTTATCTATGTTGCATGTAAAATTAAAATATATAATGTAATAATTAGGGGTGTGCCCGAAGCCGAATACCTTATTCGGAATGGCACGGATAATGGCTTCAAAAACGGAATAACGGACAAGGAATAATTCTGCCTGAATATTCGGCTGAGGCTGGCACAGTCTGGTGTTTGCTAGATAACAGTTGAGCCATATTATACACAGACCTCTAAAGTCACGCAATAATGAGTGTGAAGTGAATGAATGTAAACTTTATGAATGAAAAGAGTGCAAATCAAACACTGCATTGCTGTTGCCTCTCCGTGCATCTCTCAGAAATCAGAGCTTGGCCAGAGTAATATCCCCTATAATAATACATCATACACGTTCTATTATTTGTATATATAAAAGGCAATGATTTAAACCTTAGGCTACGATATGATACGAATGAATGGAATAAGCACAGCGCGCTCACCAATCAGTCTCTCAAAAACCAAACCAGCTCTCTCAAGAGTAGGCTAATAATCAACTTGGATACAGATACATTTTCTACTAGGCCTACATGTTTGCAGCTTTATCTTTTGCTGGTTTGCGTGGCACATCATAATGTTCAGGTGGCCCTTATTACAACAGGAAGTTGAAATTATCTGAACGTTTAATGATTTGTTTATGTTTTAATAAAGTTCTCACCTGCCTTCTGCCCCAATTATATATTACTTGAAACATTTCCATGACAACAAAAAAAACAGTAAGAACACATGTGGAGCATCACTGCAAGGACCTCATGATAATCTGGTTGTGACAGGTGCTTATGACTCGTTTTGTTTTTTTGGTAGAGATGCGCCACACATATGCGGCTCTCAAGAAGAACCTGGGAAATGAATGTGGATGACGAAATGGTTGTGCTTTAGAGGAAAAGCAATTTCTAAACAGTGCAATAACTGACATATAGAACTGACATATTTTTGCTTCAAGAAACATACCAATGGGCCATGTTTGTCCAAATTAAAGCTGTCCATTTGCAACTTCCTTGCAACATTTTAGTATTGAAAAAAAAAAAAGTCTCCAAATAAGATTGATACTGGAAACTCAGCAGACATTTCTGTGACAGCAATGATATTTAAATGGTGTTCAAACAGTTAGTCTAAACACAACGAAAATCACTGCCTCATTCAGTCCTTAGTTTCCACCGGTTCACATACAGCTCTAAACTCCCAGATATGAAGAGGTGTCCATGTGCATGAAATATGTGGTATTTTGCCCGATTCTTCTTCCACAAGTTTACCTTTAAGATGCCTTAAGATGAGTTTCACATTCTCAGTTTTAAGCCTAGTTTCCTCTTAAACCCAGTAAAACCATTTAGAGTCAAATGCCTCACGACTGAAAAGCCCAATTCCAGTTCCCTTAAAGCCCTGCTCATATTTTATTAAAACCTAGCTGAATTTGATCTGTGACAAGCATATTTGAAACTGATTTTTTTTAAACAACATATGGACTCACCTTCTGACCTGAGATCATCACAGACATGAACTATAGAAGAATTTCCTCACATGACCTAGACATGAACTTGGTCTTTGTGTTTAAGCACTAATCTTAATAATTTCTTAATTCCTAATTAATCTTGAATTAAGCATAATTTCTTTACGTGGTGTCACCTTTTAGGACATTCTAAAACAAGCGTTTTTGATGAACCTGAACAATGTTTTAAAAGGCCCAAAAAATGCAATTTTTAAGAATCAGACACGAACCATGCATCTGACATGTCAAAACTACAAGAAGAACTAAGCTTTTCTATCTGGCTTCTGAATGTGAAGTGTTAACCAACTGCAGACAAGAGGACTGTTTAAAAAACATGTTTGACAAAACATCAATTTTGCAATTCTAGTGAGCAGAAAATTACACAAACACTTAAAGGGATAGTTCACCCAAAAATGAAATTTCAGTCATTAATTACTCACCCTCATGTCGTTCTAAACCCGTACGACCTTCATTCATCTTCGGAACACAAATTAAGATATTCTGATGAAATCCGAGAGCTTTCTGACCCTCCATAGACAACAATGCAACGGACACATTCCCAGACCCAGAAAGGTAGTAAAGACAACTGCAAAATAGTTCATGTTACATTATTGGTTCAACCGTAATTTTGCGAAGCTACGAGAATAATTCTTGTGCGCAAAAAACAAACAAAAACATTCTTCTCCTCCAAATCACATATTTCATCTTCGTAAAATTACGGTTGAACCACTGATGAACTAAAACTTTCACAAAGTTGTCTTATGCAAACTGTTAAGCAATTGTTATTCAATTAAACTGGTTTATCTGCTAATTCAAGCTATAGAAATAGCAAAAAATGGAAAAAAAAAAAAATAGTCTGGAACATAAGTAAATGATAAAACATTAATATACGAGTGAACTATGCATTTCAGATGTTCCCATTTACTGCTCATCTTTTATATTTTTTTATATTTAACTTCATAAAAAGAACTGGATTTATACTAATCCATTTACTGCCACATTCAGTCCTTTGTTTCAAACACAGTTACAATCTCTCTGATTTGAAAAGGAGTCCATGTGCATGAAATATACTCTTATTTTCCTCTATACACCTCTAGTTTCCTGTAACAGCATATATGGGTCTAGATCATCACAAATGACCAAATTTTAGGGGTGAAGTGAACTTTCCATTTCAGATGAGTTCACATTTTCTGCTCACCTTTCATATTTACTTTTCATAACTTCCTAAGAAGAACTGGATTCAAACTGATCCATTACAAACCACGGCTGAGCATGAGCTCTGCGTGAAGGCTAAAACGCAGATGTGCGCCAAGAAAGAATCGGAGCCCTTGAGGGTCAAATAAAGGTGGTCAGAGATGCCAGTGAGGTTCAATCTCCTACTGTTTAATGAAAAGGTGATGCACCAAAGGCAGGGTACAGTAAAACTACACAGAGGGAGAAAAGAGAGGATTCAAAGGTCATTCTTAAAACATGATCCGTCCGTCTTTCTACCACACGTTCAGTCCGACAGGTCGCTGCCCGGGTGCGGAAGCTCCATGTGGGTGGCAGGTGACGTTTGGGGAGGGCCGCCGGGACAAGGAAGGGGCTGGACAGGCGCAGGGAAGGAGCGGGAAGGGGGGCTCAAGTGCACTGGTGATATCACTTTTAAAGTACAGAGAAAAGGGGAAGATTCATTCAGAACTACAAGCTCCCCCCCCAACCCTTCCTCTCATCCATCCATCCATCAATCTGTCCAATCTTTAACCGATTGAAAGCAAAACGCTTAAAAGGCGTAACAGAGAGTGCACCGCCTCCTTTCGTTTTTCCATCACTCTCTCCGTCGGTCCATCCATGTTTTATTTGGTGTGTGTGTGTGTATCTGCCAGTGTTGGGTGTTTAGTAGTGCTTCTCTCCTCCCTGCTGCGTGTTTCTGTGTGTGTGTGTGTACACGTATGTCAGTATCTGTATGCGTGTGTGTGCATGTGCAATAGCGCTCATACGGCGTACAGTTCATAGATCTTCTTGGCACAGTACGCCAGGGCCGCCAACGCTATCGTGTTGTGCAGTCTCTTTCTGTGCACGTCGTCCCGTCGAACCAGAACCACCGGCGAGGAGGAGGTGAGCGTGTGCAGCGGCAGCCGCGAGAGCTTCTGACTGTCGTACTCCACCTGGTATTTGCAGCAGGGGTCGAACTGCCAGGAGATGCCGTAGAGCGTGGCGCAGGCCAGGCTCAGAGCGCTAGCGGGGAGCGCCACGTAGCGGGAGTAGTCGGCGGGAAGAGCGAGCGGCGTCAGGAGGCACGCGGCCCCTGCCAGAACAGCGGTTTTGTGCAGGCAGTTTCCCACGGCCACCCAGCGGGCCGTCTCGTCTCCGATGCGCGTGGGTTCGATTACGATGTAGCGGTACTGCGCCTCCAGAGCCTGCTCCAGCTCGTACTCAAACTGCTCCTGTGCATTCTCGCCGTTGTAGATCTCGTGGACGATGTAACACTCCGTGGCCGCCATCACTCCCCTGAAGAGAGCGATAGAAAATGAGAATTCGTCAATCGAAATTAATCCAATCCAGATTCTGAAAATTCTGTTTCTGAACCCTAAACGTTGCAATCTGATTTACATATTAATTTACATGCATCACATGTAATCGAAACAAAACCCAGTTGGCGCAATGAGAATTGGAGAAAACCAACCTGATATTTTCACAGAAGCTACGGAGAGTATTTTTAGCAAAAAAACGGACAATTTCGTTAGATTAAAAAACACACACACGTTCATAAGATGTAAAACGTATGTAAACAGATGCATCATGGCACTGTGCATGAGGTATTTTTGAATTTGATTGAGAAAATTGTTGTATCAAAGCATTTACTTTTTCCTGTTTATCAGATTATTTCAGGTCTACATCAAAACCAGCGTAATAATGTCAATGGAGCTACCAAGAGTTGTTTTTGCATCAAACCACTACTGGCTCTGCTCTCCCCTTTACCTAAATTCATTACTTCAGACTTATGTGCCCTCTAGAAGCTTGCGTTCTGCAAGTGAACGTCGCTTTATTGTGCCATCCCGAAGAAGCACAAAATCACGCATGGACTTTTAAATTAAATGTTCCCTCCTGATGGGATGACCTGCCCAACTCAATCCGAGCAGATCCTTAGCCATCTTCAAGAAACGACTAAAAACACATCTGTTCCATCTTTATTTGACCCTCTAACTCTAGCACTCTCTATTCTAATTCTATTCTTTAAAAAAAAACTTATTCACTATTCATTTACGGCTTGTTTTCTTCAAAAAAAAACGTGCTTTTCTAATCTTCTTGTATTCTATCTATTTGTTTTCTTTTTATTTATTATACAATTAACAAAAGTAAAAAAGGCCTCTAACACTAGCTTGCTCTATTCTTTTTCTATTCTATCTGTTTTCTTTTTATTTATTATATAATTAAAAAATACCCTTGCTGTGTTAGGCAAATTGAGACTTATAGCACTCACATATCATTGCTCTTTTGTTGATTTTGATTGCTTCCATTGTCCTCATTTTTAAGTCGCTTTGGATAAAAGCTTCTGCTAAATGACTAAATGTAAATATGTCAGAAGAGCTTTTTAGCTAATATTTAGTAAATATTTAGTCTCCTCTACTGACCAGTTTGTAGGACACAAGTAAACATGCTCATGTTCGTCAGACTTATGTAAACATATTAAGGTATTATTGAATCAGATTGAGAAAATAGTTAGATTGAATGCTTCATTTCTTCATATTGATCATTTCATGATTATTTCAGGTCTACACCACCCCTACCAAACTGAAATCAACTGGGACATTTACATGAAGTCCGCTTTTCAGTCCACTTGAGCCATCAATGTATTTATTTAGTTGCATGTAAATGTAACTACTAAGATTTACTGTGTGGAAAAAAGCATAACTGATTTCATAAAATAGATACTTTAAGAGCAGCCAACATCTCTTCAGATGGGATGGCATGCTTTTTTTTTTTCTTGGAAATTTTATGCGGAATTTTTCAAAAAGCATTTTAAAATGACTATAAAATACAAAATGACCGTATATCTGGTGTTTATTAGACACAGCCGGTTTCGCGTTATCTAACCCAGCCAGACCATCTGCGGCCCGAGTTCACCGTCAAACAAGAAACTTTTGAGCGATGCTATAGAAGCATAAAGGCTGACGGGACATTTTCACGGGCACAATGAAAGACACTCTGCTCTGGTTGGTATATAATTAAAATCTTATTTCAAAATGGCCATTATTTTAGAAAATCCTGAGCTGCTAAATAAATCGACAGAGACAAGTGAGAGCGGTCCGTCTTTTGCAACGGTTAAATAAATGTAACGCATACTGTCAGTTTAACAAGCAGTGCATTAAACAGCCATATTATTAGGAGGAAAAATACAGTTTCTTCCAGTTGTCAAGACATTTGCGGCAAACACGAAAGTTGGTATAAAAACTATAAACCCCTGCTAACTGTACACATCTCCTTGAAACCCGCTGTCATGGCTGTGAAGCGCTATTTTAACTTATTCCTCTCGTGTCAATATGGGTAACACATACTGCAAAAAAACACGAGTGATCAATGTTGAGACTTCAGAGGTAACTGCCATAAAAACACATTTTTGCCGGTCTTTGCACTGCTAATCAGTTGAGGGACCACAGAGTCAGTAAGCTAATCAAAACAACACATGAGCTCTATTCGAACAATATTTTCTAGTGTTTGCGGCTGTACAAAACTCCCAAAGACTTAGTATTTTAAGAATACTAAAATAACTTAAATTCTGCATAAAACTAAAAAATGTCACGTCTCGTTTTATGAAATAATGACTGGTTTTAGTCTAACTGACCTCTCCCTGTTGACTGGGACACCGCGCCTCCTTCCCAGCGACGCCATCTTGAAAATGCAACGGACTAGACTTGACGCAAAACCCGTCGCGGTGCACTGTGGGTAATGCAGTTCTATGCTCCTCATCTATTGATTATGTTTAACGTTCTCGAAAGCTTCATAGAGACTACAAATCCCGTGAAACAGTTTAGTTGGGGACCCTACCACCTGAACAGAATGTGTAACGATATTAATATGTGCTTTGTTTTGTTAAAGACAGTTGTTTGTAATACATGAAACACATTACAGTACCAATAATTGATTTTGACTATGGTTTAATCCGTCAGGCTATATAATTTAGGCTTGTGTTTTTGAATAGCGGAGGTGACCAATCGAAAGCAAGGACAACACTATGGGGCTTTTAATAGGACAAACCATTCTCAAAGCGAATGCAAACGTTGCACAAAGAATGTGGTCTGACAAAATTATTTCACTGTTTTGTAGCGTGTCCAAAACTTTCGGTCATGTTGTGAACGTGCATGCGATCAACAAGGCACTCACCCATAATGTGGTCGGTTCTCGTTTATGCGGTGACTCCCGTCCTCGTACGGCGCTCACGGAGCTGGTGCATAGGGGGTGGAGGGGAGCCGTGTTATAACAACTACACGGTGCTCGGTAACACGTGCAGGCTTTGCGCTCTCTGTCTCCCCCAATAGTGATGGATTGCATAACATAAACACGTTGGAAACAATAACTTGATATCTGCATGCATTAATATAAGTGAGGAAACAAAGTGAAATAAATTACAAATACTTTTAAGAGAGAGAACCATGGTAATTATAGTCAACTAAAAACTTAGTTGACTATAATTACCGTTACTTGAAATAAAATATGAATTAAAAAACTTGTTGTATCTAACCTATATTTGCCAAGACGTTGTTTTTATCTTGATGTATTAAAAAAAAATGAAATACAAAAAAACCCCCACACAATTATAATAAAAAGACAAACATTTTTTAAATGACAAAAACAATAACATAACTAAAACTTAAAATATAAAAATAAAGCTATAATTGTATCCTAACCTCTTAATGTGTTCAAATTCCTTTAGAATAAATTTAGATTTTACAGAAAAAAAAAAATTTGAATATTCATGAGAAAACATTTTTAAAAATAGCATTAATTACAAAGTCACTGTAACTGTACTATAAAAACCCAAATTGAGTACAATTCACTGTTTAGCTATTTAAAGGGACAGTTAATCAAAAAAAAATAAATAAATTGTCATTATTTACTCACCCTCATGTCATTTAAACCTGAATGACTTTTGTTTCTTTTTATTTGTGAAAAATATGAATATATCAATTGTTCACCATTCAATAAAAGTTGTCTAGATCCCAACATTCTTCAAAACATCTGTATCTTATCATTTGTGCTCCACAGAAAAATGTCATATGGGTTTGGAACAACGTAAGGGTTAATAAATGCACCGTTTATGAAATGCTAAATATTAATTATATATATTAGGACCATGTGATATTTCAGTTTTTCTTTTTTAATAAATCTGCAAAAATGTCAACGATTCTGTGTTTTTCTGTCAATATGGGGTGCTGTGTGTACATTAATGAGGAAAAAAAATTAACTTAAATGATTTTAGCAAATGGCTGCAATATAACAAAGAGTGAAAAATTTAAGGGGGTCTGAATACTTTCCGTACCCACTGTGTATATATATATATATATATATTCAAAAGTACACACAATGATAATGCTAAAATTATGACAATGATAACTCATGGACATAAACACTCATAAATCAAGTTTTATCTTAATTTCTTTTTTTTATTCAAAACCATGGATAGTAATATTAAAAGTACGTAAGTGTGTAAAAACAGATGAATTTCAGGCATCTTTAGGCTTTATTACATTACAATTTGACATATCAGAGCCCAGTTGCTTTATTTAAAAAAAAGGCAGCCTTCATTATCATCACCAGGAATATCATGGTCATCAATGGTGTCAGCACAGAACATGGCACGATGGTCTGCTCTGTGCGCTGCCTACCCTGCAAACAACCGATCTTGCTGAAGGCAGTTCATCAACTGACTTTTAATAAGACCCCTGGGAATTTTGGGAGTAACTAACATACACTGACATTCATACGCTCATATTCGGTTATTCAACGCACACACACGCATCCAACCACATGTAACAGAATCCCCTATGCAGAGGTGCTTTATTATTTTTATAAAGTGTGCATCCTGAGAGGTTCAGCCCTGCAAATATATGGGCAGGCGATTGTCTCCAGAGTCTGAGCTCTTCACTGGCCATAGTATACACAGATACACACATGCAAAAGCACAAGATCAGCCTAGAACATGCACAGAAGAAATAGTAATTTCTGACAGGACGGTTAGATTGTGTTGTCCCTAAAACGCCACGCCAGGCTGAGTGTGCACGTTCTGCGCATGTGGGAACACAAGTACACGTGTAACTCTCTCGTGAGCACCACTAAATCTGAAGGTGTAAGGCCAGAGAGGCATATGGAGTCTAACGTCACTCTTATGATCATATCAAACAGTCGATATTTTGAGTTCATAACAGGTGTCATAATCCCCTCACTTCTCTGGATTGGCTTGAAAGTCCGCTCGAGTCACTGGGAAACTAGCCCACCTCAAAGTCCACACTCTTATCTGTCCTAAGAAAACGTTTTGTATTTTCAGATCTCTCCCCTTCTTAAATTGAACTCACTCGCAAACAAAAAAATAAATCTCTTTCTTTTGTGGAGTTTCAAGACCAGTCAGACAGATTAGGGAATCCCAAAAGATACCCATCCCACCCAATCCCAAATCATCCTATTAGAATGGAGATCGTCCCCATCTCTGGCTCTCAGTGGAGGACGTGCTCCAAGTAATGGGGGTGAGGGTTTTCTTTGACGTATTTCTGGATGTACCAGCAGGTTAAATGGGCTTTTAGGTCCTCCTCTACCACAAAGTCCATTGCAGCCTAGCAAAACCAATCACAAACTATATTATTTAATGCACACCAACGAACAACATAACGTAATATCATGATGTACTGTATAAACCAGTTCACACTGATCTTGAGTAACCTTCTACAACCTTGGCAAGATGTTTGGCGATCTCTCGTCCTCGGTAAGCTTCAGGAACCTCGGTGTGCTGCAGATCCACTGTCTTCTTCCCCACATATTCATACAGCAGAACAGCCCTGTCATGGGAACCTTCAATAGAGATGCAAAAACACTAGTCAGCGTACAGTAAACAAAGTTATTCCTGACCGTGAAGAACTGCTCCGTCAAACAGGATGCATGTCTGTGCTTTGTTTTTCATTTTCACCGTCGTAAACGAGCGCTTTACGGGGAAATAGTCGCATAGTCGTGGGCTGGGTTTATGTCTCTATGTTATCGTCATTTTTGTGAATGCAAACCCTTTATTTTCATGTGAAACCCCGCGAGTAATAAGCGCAAGTCTGTTCCTGCTCCTCCGCTGTTGCTACAGAATGACATAAACGTAGCGACATGAGTTTGCTTTGTACCGAGAGAAAGATGATGGAACAGGAAGTAGCCTAAAACAAAGTATGGATGGGATGGCTAGCAACATAGTTACCGATTCACACAGAGAAGAAACAAAGCTTGCGTTAAAGCAAGCGCACGAACTGTGACTGGTGACAGACGAGGTTTACTGCAGCTCAAAACAAAGCTAATAATTGCTGCATGCGTCGGATGAATCCGACACATTGAGCGCTTGTTAAAAGACCTACAACGCAGAAATATAAAGAATAAGCTGATGGCGGGGAAAAAAAACAGTTCCATTCTTTCCAGCAAAACAACTAGTTAATGTCATATTGCATTAACTACTGGCCTGGGATCAAAGCATGTAACGATATTTACAAGGTAATGCGTACTATACAAGTAGAACGGATTTTATTAGATAACGTGTTTGCCATGTTGAGAAGCGAAATATAATAAACAAAAGGCACATTTTGCAGGCGAGCGCACGGTGGATTGTCCCCTTCCCCCCGCGACCACCATCTCGTTATATCTGACGCATTACTGACCGTTCAGTCGGATGCTGAATTGTCGTCTTTTCTTGTCGTGCTCCACTCGGAGAGGAGTGTTGATGTCCAGGACGACGTTCATCTGTGCAGCCTGGGCCATAACGCCTGTGGGTCTGCTGTGTGTCAGTGAGCCACGGCTGATGCGGCGGCGATGAGAGGCGCATTCATGCCTCGCCGAATTGAAGACGAGCATCCGATCCTGCGAAAACACGCCATCCGCGGAAATCAGCTGTGGAGTCACGTGCTCGCCGCCGACCAATCAGGACAGGCGCGTTGTTTAGACACGCGCGGTCTCTTTAAAAAGAGCTAGATGCGGCCGCCAGGTGGAGATACATGTGTGCTGTTCAGTTTTTCTTTATTAGCGATAATTTATAAGGCATGTTGGGAACTTATTATATAATCGAGTACAATATATTACAAAGGTATTTTAGAAAAAAAAATAGAAGGTTGTTTTCTATATTCTTGTGTACTGCCTAACCAAAATCAAAATATGGTGTTGTATTTAGTTAGATCATTTCTTTTTAGCTGTACTTCGTCCTTAAACAGGCTTAATGTAAGAGTGATAAAAAATGCTAATTTAAAATGAAATAATCAGTTAGTTTAATCTCTCTCTCTATGATGTTGTGATGATGTTACAGTTAAAGTTTTGCATCAAAACTCAGAGGACAAAAGATCTCAAGGATCTCAAGTTTTGTCTCTCTCTCTCTTCAGTGGCGAGTGTTACATTATAGCAGTTAACGCTTTTATTTCAGTCCTGAATCCAACTGTGCAAGATGAATGTCCTTTTTGTGCTGACAGAGAGACCGTTTTTCACTGTTTCATGCGTTGTGAGAGATTGAGATCTGTTTACAATTATTGGGTTTATTGTTGGATTTAAGTATTGTAAAAACAAAAAGAGGAAAGGACGCTTGTTAAACTTCATTTTAGGACAAGCAAAAATGGCGATATATATTAGTAGAAGGTACAAAATCCTCTATGATACAAGCTGTCAAGTTGAACTGGTTTTTAAAGGGCCTATAAAAGCAAGGGTAAGGAATGTTTATTTATTTATTTTTTTTATCTATGAAGGAGTTGGATAAGTTTGAAGTGCAGAACATTTGTTGTGAGTAAATGGCTTTATATCCATGCTGGTGAGGTTCAGAGATCTCAGATCCATAATCTCAATTCCAAAGTTCACAGACTTTGCATAAGAGAAAGGAACAAACACAAAACCAAACACAAATTCTTCTAATCACAGGTTAAAAACTACAGCACATCCTGCCAACAGAGGATGGGTTCAAGTTTACTAATAAAAACTATAGCATACAATACACACAGTATTTCAACGAGTTATTTCTCATTAGTAAGATGATCATTTTAGTGAATCACTTTAGCATTTTTCACATAAATAATCACCTTTAGCACCTCTCAGATTTGCATCTTTAAAACTACAAAAAGAACAATATTTGAATTTATGTGTGAATGACAGTACAATACAGAAATTGGTCTTAAGCATGATAATAAAAATAAAAATAATAATGCATTTAGGGATAGACACCACTGGCCAGTCTGCAATCAGGTTTAAAAAAAAGTCTAGGCTCAATCATACACACACATACACATTATAAATTCATTCTCGTTTGGATGTGTCTGTGTATTTAAATGTAAGTTTATAGCGGTGTTATTTCATCTTATTAAAAGACCCTTAACAGCCTGGCAGTTTCTAGACAGAACTAAGTTGATGCATATTTGGCAAAACCAAAAGAGTTTGGAATGTACTCTAGAAAACCCTACACACTATTAGGGCCTCATTTAGGTGTATGTATATATTTAGGGCCTCTCTAATATCTTCCTCAGGGTGTTGATGACATCCTCTCCACTGTTCCAGGGCACCACACTGGCCTTGAACTCTCCAGGTTTGGCTTCCTCCATCTCTTGGATCAGTTTGTGCATTGGAAAGTCCCAGCGTGGGAATGCTATATCGCCCGGTGACAGTGTGAGTGACGGGCAAAAGTCATTGGCCCCATCGCCCACGTACAAAACCTTCTGGTATGGCCGTCCGCCCCTCTCTCGCACACGCTGGGCCACGTACTGCCTCACCACCACCGCTTTGCACATGTTCACAGGGCATCGCAGGCACTCATGGGAGTGGAAGGGGCGAAGCTGCAGCTGCCCATTATCATCAAAGTGAGCTGGGTTGGTGAAAATGCGCAGAAAAAGCGGGTGGAAGCCCAGGTGCTGCAGCCACGTCTCGATGAAGACCATATTGGCGTCTGACACACAAACGACTTCAAAGTCCCTTGAAGGCTGGGAGAGCAGGAAATGCATCAAAGTGGGGATGCCTGGGCAGGGAGGGAGTTTCTCCACTGTGCCTCGAATAGCCGCCGGGGTGACGCCTTGTTCGGCGAGGTAAGCCAGCACACGCTGCATGTACTCATTGTAGCGGCCGGGACGGTAGGTGTCCTTCAACCAGCCAGGCAGGACTCCACCAGGCGCCACAGTAACCATAGAGTCGTCGCTGCACTCGTCCACCAGGGTCTCGTCAAAGTCAAAGAATATAAGGAAACGCCTGCTATTAGGGGGCGGAGCCTGAGCTCTGCTTCTCTGTTGGGGCTCCTCCACTCCACCAGGAGGATGGGGTGGAGAAACACAGCAGTTAAAGACAGAGTCCCGCATCATGGATGGGAGGGAAGAACAGCACAGATGTCTTTTACGTCTCTTTTACTCTTTTTGCTCCTCCACTGCAAATGAAAAGAGCAATCCAGTTATGCCAGAACTTCGAGCAGACAAAAGAAAAAAAAGAAGAGAAAACAAAGAAAATTGAAAAAGATAAACAAGCAGAATGTGGTTGCAGAAGGAAAAACAAGCCAATGAAACACAGCTGTGAAGTAAATAAAACTTTAGCCCTAATATTGAACAAAATTTAATATTTACAAAGTCTTCATCAATTCATTGCAGAGTCTCGTGCATGCTCCTTCAATTAAAAAAAAAAAAAAAGAAAAACAAAAAGTTTTTCCCCCCAGATACAGATACAAGGCCACATATTTATTTTAAATATTGACAAATCTGGCATTAACTTGACTGAATTCATGAATTGAGACTATATTTAAACTGAGTTTCTATGTATGAAACTTTCTTTCGAGTTGTCTCAAAAGTTAGAAAATCTTGTTCACAGCTCACACTGTTAAAATATAAACACGTATTTAATATGTAGTAATATTTTCTTTAAAAGACAAGTCGTCTTGTTTTTTCTTAAATTTTATATATTTTAATTTATATAAAACGTTGATTTATTGTCTGAGGACTGAGTTTTTATTAAGTGATAATCTCATAAATAAAAAGAAAACGATTAAATTATACATTTGTGTTAAGAGCATTACTGATCATCTCTGATTCCTTTATTTGGAAATGTTGCCATTTTAAAAACTGATATCAGGTTGTGGAACGTATTGTGTCTCATGTCAACCAAATATCAGTAGGTCGATTCACAGAAGGAGTTTTTTAACTTTTAGACTTGTTTATCTATATTTATGATGATGCGACTCGCCTCTTTTCACCTTAAGCTCGCCTCTGCGTAGTGTCAACCTATAACAGAAGAATACAGAGAAATATGACTTTACATTTACCAAACTATAGCCTACTCACAAATGTTTCCATTAAGCGAGAACAGTCTCGTTAGCAGTGAGCGTTCACAAAATGTGCTGTTAAACGATATAGCCGACTGTAACAGAAGTTAGATGACAGCGTGATTATTTTTTGTCTCGCTCTAATGGCTTGTAATCAAAAGCAGTTACCTGGTTTTTCGTGCATTTCGATACTCGGCTCAAGGTATAGTTTTAAAGTTAAGCAGAATCATAAAATTGCAAATTAATTTCAAATTAATTTCAAATTTAACAAAAAGTATGTAATGTATAAGGTAATGACACCAGAAAACCCACAGCATATAAACGTTCACAAAATGTGCTGTTAAACGATATAGCCGACTGTAACAGAAGTTAGATGACAGCGTGATTATTTTTTGTCTCGCTCTAATGGCTTGTAATCAAAAGCAGTTACCTGGTTTTTCGTGCATTTCGATACTCGGCTCAAGGTATAGTTTTAAAGTTAAGCAGAATCATAAAATTGCAAATTAATTTCAAATTTAACAAAAAGTATGTAATGTATAAGGTAGCCTAATGACACCAGAAAACCCACAGCATATAAACAGCCAACAAGGACAGGGCTTGGAATAGCCTAATTGTCAGGTAAAACAGCAGAATACCTTGAGCAGGACGTCCAGTTTAGAGGTTCATCACTACTGATCGCTGCCTCCTGCTTCTTCCTGGCTTCTCAAAAGTGCTGGAGATTTAAGGTCCGACCCTGTCTTATGGAGCCACAGTGACGCGCATCGGATGGGCCCCGCCTCTCATCCATCACTGCATCCACTGACAACCTCAGCGACGCGCTACTGGACAGATCATCTACAGCTAGAGCTTTTACAGATAAAATACGATACTAATCTAATAAAGGTAAACAAATTGGTCAAAACTGGACTGAAATGTCGCAATGTAGCCTATTTATTTGTACATATTTATTGTACATTCAGTAGGCTACTTCCATAAGAGCGTGAGAATGAGATGATGAGGGGTTTTTCAAATGTTTTTGCTTAATTTTAGCACATTTATGTACGTATGCACTTTGTTGCATTAGTATATTTACACGTCACTCGCATTAATACAAATATAGCCTACAAAAGCCCATTAAAAATTTACGGCAAAAATGTGCTGCTATAGCGCAGTAGGCTATTGGATGGTTCATCATACACATAAATAAATAAATAAATAAATAAATAAATGCACATTCTGTTATTATTTATGACTAAACTATAACTGAGAATGTTAAATGGTTTTTAATGGGGGTATACTTTAATCCAAGGCGAGTGCAGTTTGTATTCAGAATCACTACCGTGTTTAGTCTTGTAAGAACATCCCGTACTTTATAGTTCCTTCTGTAGAGAAATGTTAATGACAGCCTGTTAAAAAAGGCTATTTTGGGAGGAGTGGAAAAGGGAACTGGTTTGTCATTATCACCATCCCTAAACAGGAGAGTCTTGATAGCCTACTTGATGGGATTTATGTTTGTCTATATAGAATACTCTACATTCAAATTAACTCTTCTGCAGATCTATTGGGCAGAGGATACAAAATGAGACTACTGATTTATTCCGAGAGCATAAGGGCATCTGTTAATCAGTTGTAACTCTATACAGATAACGATATCAAATCTGTGACAATGTGAAGAAAAACACTGAATGCAAATGTCCTTTGTTTCATTTTCATCACCAGAGTTCAATGAGTTCAGGACACTCACCGATGTATTATTTCTGCATTCAACACACACACACACGTCTGGTCAGCTATCCTTGTGGGGACTCTCCATAGGCGTAATGGTTTTTCTACTGTACAGACCGTATATTCTATTGCCCTACACCTAAACCTACCCCTCACAGGAAACTTTCTGCATTTTTAGATTTAAAAAAAAACTTCATTCTGTATGATTTATAAGCTTTTGTACCCGTGGGGACCTCAATTTATGTCCCCACCATGACACGAGTTCCCATGAGTCTGTGTAGTCAGGTTTAAGTCCCCACCAGGATATATAAACCAGTACACACACACACACACACACCACACACACACACACACACACACACACACACACACACGAGTGTATTTTTTTTTATTTCAAGCTAACCTTTTTATATTAAAAATGTTTAATTGTTTCACATTTAAAAGTGCTTGCCTACTTTTTTTTTCTTTTTCAAATCAGTGCAAGACTAAAACAAAAGGCACTTGAATATAACTTTATCTAATCTTTACAAAACAAGATCAAAGGTATAAAGAGATTAAGGTCATACTCACAAAACAGGCCCTTTCTAGTCATTAAAAATGCCCCACTTCCCATACTGCTTTTAGTCTCCCCCAAACACAATTACAATGCACACATACACAAATTCAGACAAGCGAGTTGTGCTTGTGGCTAATTAAATTTTACTTCTTTAAAGTTAGCAGAAAGTGTTAAATGAACAATATAAAAATAGACCAACATTAATGCAAGTCCATCATGGTGTCTCAAAAACAGGAAAACAATACAAAACAGATCTCAACAAAGGTCAGATGTTTCTGTACCAGACACAATGCTTAAAATTATACACTGCTGAAGTCGAGAGGGTAGAGACGTTGAAACAGACTAGCTGAGAAGAGATTTGAGTAAAAACCTCACAAGAATAAACATTATTATGGTCTGCTTATTTTTCTTATCTAGCAAGGTTTTATTAGAAAGTGCATTCCATCAGCTGATGGAGAATGGAGAGAATCAGACAAGTGGCCCAAAATACACTGAGTTAAAAAAAAAAGAGCATATGATTGACAGCCACCTGAACCAATAAGAGTACTTCTCAGGTGAGGAGGGCGGGGCATGAAGGCAAAACACTTCATATGGGACAAACTACAGTTCTCTGACGTATAACAAAGAATCCCGACCAAATCCCCTTGCGATTCTCCCCATTTTCCAACAGCCAGCCATCTTTCACATGTCAGACACATGATAAACAATTCTTTGTCAGTTGCGCAAACCTCTTACTTGGGAGTAAAGTGCAGAGAACAGATGCCTTTGTCTAATGAGAGTGAACAAAAATAATTCACAATCAATCAATCAGCCGAGTCTGATTGACTCAAGACTTTCAACCACTTTATCTGTGCTGCTCCTAATGTCACTATTTAACACTCACTCACACACTAATCATCTGCATGATGAAGAATCAGGAAAAGACAGAGAGCAACTAAAAAGCAGCTTTTGATACCAGCACCACAGTCATAAGATCAGTCAAAGACACACACACACACACACACACACACACACTCCGCTCCTACATTCGGTTGAATACGATTAGAAACAAACCCTTTCTGCATCTTCCAACCCTTCACACAGACTCTCACAAGCACGCATCTCAATTCAACATAGAAATCCGATTTCCTTTTTAAAAAGTCTCACAGAGCATCTACTTTATACAAATAAAAATAATGGTAAGCGAGTTAGGTTGTATAGAACATACAGTAAAACTAATAAATGATCTTGTTTTGCCTTTAATTGCAGTCTTCCTATGACACATCACAGCATTGGTCTTCCTTAACAGTCTCAATCTCCGACTGAACACGCCGGAGAGCTACAGGCATTACCCAGTAAGCATATTTGTATTTTATTTAATAAAAAAAAAAAAGAAAGAAAAAGAAAGCAAGAAAACTCCAATTATCTGAATAAAATCACTGACAATCACAATCAGGCAACAGAAACGTTTCAGTCATTTAGACTACGCTGAGTTTACCGCTTAAGTGCTGTATACTATGTTTTGTGTAATGACTTGTATATGATTCGTTATGTAGAATAGGAATATTTTCCGTTGTCGGGAAGACCTGCATTTCTAAAGAGGTTACACTGCATTTTTTTGAAATCTTTTGAAACCTTTAACCTGTGAACGATTAAACCCGTAGAACCTTTGCAACAGCAGCTGAGTTGATAAAGAGTTAGAGAGAGAACCACGTTTGTGCCACTGAAATCCCAATGGCCCATCGTTTTGATCGTTGAGACGGAGTTTGAAGCGAGATGAAGTGAATCCGAGTAATGCTTTAGGAAGTTTGCGCTTGTGTTCTTGAGATCAGTTCACAGAGATCAGTCCTGTTTGGTCACGAGTGCTAGTGGCAAGTTGGTTTGTAGTATATCAGTTCTGTATCTCAGACACACAAACACACACACACACACATAAACATTTCATTGCATTTCACTGAGTTCCAGCTTTCTGATTCCTGTGAGAATTAGATGCATGTTGTCCATCCGTCTGCTCTGTTCTCCAGCAAGCACCTGATTTCACATTAGTGAGTTTGTGTACGAGACACTGTGTTTCAGTGGTGTTGCGGAGCGGCACCCTGTCGCAGGTACGCATCCTCATGTGCGCAGTGGTTTATTGGCTCGCTCTTAAACAGGGCGGGGGGAGGGGGCAGGACAGAAGGCTGCACTGAGATCTGCTGAGGGGCGTGGCTGGTCATGGGGGCGTGTCCTGTGTGATGGACAGGAGTGTGAGTGTGTGCAGGGTGATGATGCGTGGGCACCGTCTGCATGTGCAAATGAGAGAAGCCGTGGGCGGTGACTACCCGTTGCGGTAGGGGCCCCACCGTGGCAGGACTGATCATTACGGGGCCCACAGGCGTCGACTGAGTGGGCTGGGTTGGGCTAGGCGTGTGGCTTGAAGAAGCCGTGTGGCCGGTAAGGTGAATGGGAAGTGCCATGCTGGCAGGCTGAAGGGTCACCGGGCTGGTGACCCGGAAGCACTTCTCTCGGTGCGCCTTGAGCATGTTGGAAAAGCGGAAACGCTGGCCGCAGATTTCGCAAGGGTATGGCTTTTCCCCCGTGTGTGTGCGCCGGTGCCGCTTCATGTTGGGCCGACTGGTAAAACTCTTCCCACAGATCTCACAGATGAACGGCTTCTCACCTGAAGAGAAAGAGAGAGATGGGAGAGAGAAATTACATCTTGTTTCCTTCACTGGAAATAAAGCTACACGGGCAGCAGGACTTAAACATGTTGTGTCTGATGTTATTACAGAGAACGTCTGGGAGTGTTTAACCACAAGAGTTTAAATGCGTCCGCTACAAGGTTAGACTTGAAGAACCAGCTGGAGGATATGGGAAAACATCAGAAAGACTCTAAAATGGAACATAGAGAACAACTAATACACTATAATGACAAATCTTCAATAAACCCAATTGAATCAAGGAAAACAATTATTCAAGTCTTTAGAATAGTTCAAAGGAATAGTTCACCCAAATTTTTTTTCATTATTTACTCACCCTCATGTCATTCCAAACCTGTATAAGTTTCTTTCTTATGTTGAACACAAAAGAAGATATTTTGAAGAATTTTGAAGAACTAAACAGTTGTTGGTCCCCATTGACTTCAGAAGGAAAATAAATACTATGGAAGTCAATGGGAGCCATCAACTGTTTGATTACCAGCAATCTTCAAAATATCTTTTATGTTGAACATAAGAAAGAAACACAAACAGGTTTGGAACAACATGAGGACAATGATGGGCAATTGTGATGAGAAAAAAATAATTTTTAGGGTGAACTATCCCTTCAAGTCTTTTCAACAACACTAAATAAACAAATTAACCTATTTGAACAGAACTGTTCTACTCTTGTAGTATAAACTTTTTTTTAGCATTAAACATACATCTTAAAATATTTTACAACTGCTTTTAATTGATATGTTTTTGGCATACAAAAACCATACTTACTATAACCATATTTTAATTTAGTAAAAACTAAATGGGTTTATGTTATATTAAACAAATAATGCTCCAATACATTTCCAACTTGTTTGTGTTGGTCTGGTGAAAGTTTAAAAAGTTTAAAATGTTAGTATTTTTCTCACACACTTATTTGACTTCAGAAGACACTGATTCATCAACTGGGGTCATACGGATTACCACTATGTTAGTTTTGTGTAATTTAACTTAAAAACTTTAAGAGACCTATACACTTGCATTATACGGACTCGTAGAGATGGCTTATATTTCTAAATATCTCAGTTTGTGTTGCACAGAATAAAGTAAGATTGTTGTGAAATGTTCTGCTTGAAAAGTGTGCTTGTTGCAAATTTCATTTGAATAGTTATTTTATTATCTAAAGCAACAGCATTTAGATATTTAAGTGTGTCCAAATGTTTTTTGGGGCCACTGTAAATTAGAAAAATTATTATTATAGTAAAACTCCCAAATGTGTGTGAAAGATAACAAAACAGACAATCTATTCATTCACCACTGGGGTCAACTCACCTGTGTGTGTCTTCATGTGCTCGTCGAAATACTGTTTCATGTTGAAGTCTTTGCCACACCACTGGCACATAAACTGCTTGTGTCCTATATGGATGCTCATATGAGACCGCAGCTGGTATTTGTACTGGAACCTCTCGTCACAATTCTGCGCACACACACAGAAATAGACAGCGTGTGGGTGGATGCTGTTTCAGCCTCACTTCAAATCAGGGCCAGACTGAAGCAATCCCAACTTTGTAATGCGAACATAATAACCTGTCATTACGGTTCATAAGCCTGTCATTGACATACTATTTATAGGAATCAGGCCAATCCCACTCATTCAGACTCTCTCACACTACACTCTTAAGTGAAGCCAATGAGCCCCACCCTGACCACCCTCACAGAGCGTTAACCCCCGATGCATTTCTAAGGAAAAGACGCCTCAACGAACAGCTGAGGGAAAAACCAAAAGAGAATATTAGAGATGCAAAATGAATCTACACCGTGCGAACTGACTCTGACACTGGTCTTAACAGTGATGACGAGACAAGTTTCCACTGACAAGCAGTTCGTCCATCCACACTAGAGCTGCTTTTTTCACTTAAATATTTGCAAAAATTGAATTACATTTGAATTCCAATAACAATTTCAGTTAGAAGGAAAAGATCAGTGAACACAAGATTTCTAAACCAACAGTCCACAAGAGGGCGCCATAAATAGAAATTAAAGGGGTCATATCCTCCTGACTACCAGCTATGGAGTTTTGTCTTCTGTAGAGGACATGATGTTTTAGTGATTTCTCTGAGATGTTACATGTCACAGTTTTATCTGGATGTCCTGTACAGAGCACATTCAGGGCTTTTCAGAGATACCAAATGATTGGATGTGTCACCATGACCACTCCCTCTCCTTGGTCTTTAAAAATGGCTGACATTCATTTATTGATCAAATGTAACACCCTAATGGAAATATGATATTTTGTAATTATCATTTAAATCTGACTAATTTTCAAATTGTTTGTCATAAATCAACATCTCAGGAAAATGTTATGGGGTTTCAAATCAAAATATGACCTTCTGTTATGAAACAGGACGTCGATTTCATACATGTCCACTGTAGAGGACACCAGGACTTAAAGCATGTTTATTACACATTTTGGGAGACACAACAACTGAATAGAGAAAAAAATATGTATCAATATTCCTATTAAATATTAGATGTTATTATGAAAATCTTGCTAATTATTACTCCCATTATTTCACTTATTTGTTCATTCTATGTTGCCCCAAAAACACATTAATATGCAAATTAGATACAGTTTATAGATACATTGTATATAATGGAAAAACTTGTTTATGGCCATTTTACATACATTTTGCATAAAGAAAAATGTTTTTTAAAAATAGCTTTCATAGTTGAGAATCGTCTTTATATAAAGTTTGGTATAAAAATTAAAATTGATTTGTGATTAAAACAAAAATCCCACTGTTTTTGCCTTTTCATGTCTATTCATGTCTTTTTATTTCTTAA
>NW_015537938.1:767382-778396 GCF_001515605.1 Sinocyclocheilus anshuiensis | reverse complement strand
AATAATGTTCTTTTTAGCAACATCATATGACCCCTTTAAACAACAACGTATCATTGTTTGAAGAAAAATTTTTTTTTTAAACTAAAGCACATAGAATTAGTGAAAACAGTTAAATTGATGAGGTAAAAGAGTTTTTGTATTTTGACAAAAATATTCTTTAAATTTAGTCTATATTTTGTCACACCATACTCATTGTGAAGAAAATAACATTCATCTGGTTACAAAAATTATTTTTCTCCATTGATGACCTTAGCTGTGTATTTTGTGTATTTAATCAGCGAAACTACCACTGAAATAAATGGGAATGTTAACGGATAGTTTTCTATCCTAACACTGGTGAGGGCAGTGTCAAAAATACAGAGAAATTAGTGCCAAACGAGTCATTCATGCTGAAATAACTGATATCCCAAATGCTAAAAGGAAAAAGTGAGCTTAAAAAAAGAAATGCATTTTCTGTTGTGTATTTACACACAAGCACACAGAGGTTTGGTTACAGACTGACAAACAGCACTTTCAGAATAGCTCTAGTCTAATGGCAACACTGCTGACATAAATGAGCCAAAAGGCATCAGTAAACAAACGTAACAAACAAAATGCTATGAACAGTAATAAGCAAATCTTTATTCACTCCCTTATTCAAATATACAGAAATATAGTGTTGTTTGTGCATGTCAACATCCTGCCGTGGATGTGGCATTTTACAGCATTTGCCAAAAACAAATTAAAGCTGTAAATATGGGCCAGCTGGAAACGCACACATTTATGAATAAAATTATAATTTTAATATTATTTGCTTAATACTCTTTGACTTTTGGAATGTATTTTAGAAAACAGTCAAAGCCACAAATAAATGGGGGTTCAATTTGGGGAAACCATGGTGCCAACACGGGGATATAAATACTGTACCAAATGCAACAGCCTAGACGTGTGCCAGTTTAAGGAAAAGGAGGACTTTTCAGAGGAAGAAAAAGGGTTTATGTGGAGCAGTGGTTTGTAACAGGTTTTGGTTCAGGCCCCAGACTTTACACTGGACATCAAACAAGGATTCAACCTGTACCAACCTTGTAACCGGTATTATATCTTCCTTTACCTTGTGTAATCAGTTTTTTTTATTGATAATTTTGTAATTTATGGTTTCTAGGATAAGCATCTCACTTAATCAGTCTATGATCTGTATGTCTATTAACATTAACACATAACAAATGCATGATTTATGAATTTGCATTGTACTTTATGGATTTCCTTTCTTTTTGCGACATCAAACCAGACCACTTGCGTATTGTGTCATACAATGTGTTCATACCTCACAACGGAAGGGCTTCTCTCCTGAATGCTGCAGTGAATGCACTTTCAGTGACATGCTGCGCTTAAAAGACTTTCCACAGGTTTCACAGGTAAACGGCATGTCCTTTGTGTGAGCTAGAGACAAACAGAAGACCTGTTGTATTAGATATAAAAAATATTTACAAAAATGTGAGGGGTGTACTCACTTCTGTGAGATACTGTATGTTTCACATGCATTTTGTGTCTGTATAGACATTTAAAAAAATATATCTCGATATAAAGGGTTTACTCGCACAGTGCTGAAGTGTGTCTGTGCACGTTTACTGTACGTACCAACCATGTGCTTACGGACATGAGCCATGGTGTAGAATTTCTTCTCACAAATCTCACAGGCAAATTTCTTCTCGGCAAAGCCATGGACAATCTTAATATGCTCGTGGAGGGACCACAGCTTCTTAAAGGACTTACTACATGACACACACTGGGGCACAAAAAACATACACACTGTTATACAGTACAAGAATAACATATTTAGTGGTATATCAACTCTCAGACCCCTTTTCTGAGTCTCAATGGCCCTCGAAACATGAATGAAGTCTCCCTCTGCTGGTCAGGACTGATTTTAACATTCCTAACCTTTAATGTACTTCATATTTCAAATCAGATGTATGCTTCAGTTATCAATTTATTTGAGAATTATATCATTTGGCTGATATTGGACATTCAATTGCACGTTAGTTTAACCTGTTTTTACCTTTGCCATCACCAAACAAATACCTTTGCCACTGAAAACAGTAATAATTTAATAACACTGCTAAATGTAATCTTTAGCAAATTAATATAAAAATCATTTGAAAAATTAATATGCATCCTTCATACTGTACATTATTAAGTAGTAATGCCTAAATTCAATGCTTAATTTATGATTATTATTATTTTTTTTTATTTATTTTTTTTTTAATCTACACTTTCTGCATTTAGCAGACAATTTTATCCAAATCTACAAACAATAAAGGAACAATCTACTGCTTTGTTGGTATTTTACGTTACATAATTTAAATATTGGTCATTTATCAGCCATAACATGAAAACAATTATTGGCATAAGCAATAATTTTAATATCAGTGCATCTCTAATTACAATAATCATTATTGAAGTACAAAGTCATATACTTTTAATTTTACTTAAGCATTTAATATGGAAAAGAAAATGAAACCTTTTTAGCTGTAGTCAATGTTAATTTAAAGGGGTCATATGATGCTTTTTTAAAGATCATTATTTTGTGGCAGAGTCTTAACTTTGATAAAGAATATCTCTTTGGTTTTGAGACTTTAGTCTTTGCAACTTCAGGGATCTTATCTATTCACGAACAGCTTGTAACACTCCAAAGAGAAAGGAAAACTTGAAATCGCATCATATGACCCCTTTAATATTATATTTTGTGTCGCACATACACTAACATTCACATGTTTGGGGTTGGTAAGATTTTTTAATGCTTTTGAAAAAAAGAGTCTTATGCTCACCATGGCTTCATTTATTTGACCAAAAATACTATAAAAACATTAATACTGTGAAATATTATTACAATTTGAAAACAAAATTATTCTTGTGATGACAACACTGAAATTGCAGCCTTTCAAAAAAAAAACATGGCAGTAAATTTCAGAACTCAAAACTCTCATTAGTCTAAAAACAGCGTATATTGAAGGCAGTTTGCCAAACCCACAGCTTGTGGAATGTGCCACTCTATGATGTAATAGTGTGGATAAACCCCACCTCCACAGAGGAAGATCAATGCTTGCTTCTACATCACTGCTTTAGCCCCGCCCTCTGATTCACGCCTGAAGTGTTAACGAGAGAGGCAAACACAGGTCTACGCAGAAGGCAAACGATAACATTTATTTGATGGACTTTATTTTTAATGAAGTTCCAGACCGCAACAGTACGAATTTTTGTTCACTTTATTTTACGGTGGATTTGTTTACAAACAAGGCACAATTCGACAGGATTTTCAGAAAGACTGAAACTAAAAGATGATGCTGTGCCATGATCACTATTGCTTTGTTTCTTCTTACAGTTCATTTGATATGCATTTATGCAGTTATTTATGCAATTTTGACCTAAATCACAGCAGCGTCCATCTATGAGGAAAGTACACTGTCAAACACACAACTATTAGCCAATCATAGCAGTGGGCGTTTACTTCTGAGTCTACAATCCGCCACGTCTATTCAAATGGAGTGTTCAGATGAGGGGGTTAAAAACAGGACAGAATAGTGCTGGGCGGTATGACCAAAAATTTACATCACGGTATTTTTCTAAATTATACCGGTTTCACGGTACATGACGGTATTTTTTTTTTCATGCATGACCAGGTGTTAACCACATTTTCTACTAATTGAGAGAGGAAATACTGCAGTATATTGACTTAGAATGCCCTATTTTACTGTCATGGTGAGTGAATATTGTCAAAAAATACCACACTAAATAGTGACTAAACACAACCCCTTTTAATACATGTTAACCAGGAGTCACTATCATTTATAAATCGCGGCATCGTCTGATAAAATCAACATGCATCTACACTAAAGAGCGGCTATGCGGTTGTTTTGGCTATATTACTTTTTTGTCTCATGCTTATCCAAAAAAGTCGCTAGGTTTGTCAGTATGAATATTCTATGGAAAAAATCTGCTAAAAGGGTCTGAAAGTTGCTCAATCTAGTGCTAAACTCGTGTGTGTGAGAAGCGGGATCTGATGGCAGGGGGCGGTGGATATTTGTGGCGGTCAATGTGGATATTGTGGTCTGGAGTTCTTCTGTGTCATCACGTTCTATTAGTTCTACAGCTTCAGTTTCGGAACTTTCACGCTTAGTAACACATACAGCTGTTCCCTCACCACAGTGCAACAGTGAAAAGGGACCCCTTTCAAACAGTGTCGCGTTCTGAACGTTGTTTAAGTGACATACACCGGTATTGCGGTATTTTAAAAATTCATATCATAAAAAAAATAAACACCGGTATTCGGTATGAACCGGTATACCACCCAGCACTAGGACAGAAAATACCCTATAATCTCTAAATTATGTTTTTGATGTAAATATATTGATAACATTATAAGTGGACCTCAGGGAACAGTACAAAATAACAAAAAAAAGACAGTTTATGACCCCTTTAAATATGGCCTCTGCTTGGACTAATGTCTATTAACAATACTTGTACTTCACCAAGCATGTGGCTTTTCAATACAAGTTTGGGAAGATGCTCTCACCTGGATATTCTTCTCGCAGTCTGTCTGCTGGTGAAGAGCCAGTTCACTCTCCAGCACGAACTTCTTCCCGCACTTGTCGCAGATCTGCATGCGTCTGTGCGTCACATTCATGTGCTTCTCCAGGTACCAGCGGGTGTTGAACACACGTGGACATTTTTCACACGCTAGCGTCTCTTTCTCCTCACCCTCGGCCCCTCCTCCTCCTCCCGCGTTTGTTGCTCCTGAGGTGGAGGAGGCGGAGCTTTTGGGCTCCTTGGCAGGTCTACGCTTTTGGGGCGGGCCCTCTGCATTCTTTCTCCGCCCCCTGGTCATAACGCTGGCAGTCGCAGTGGTTACGCTCCCAGTTGATGAAGGGGCTACGCGGCGACTCTTTCGCCGTGGCGGAGCAGTGGCTCGACCCCTGTGCGTCCGTTGCGCTCTTGTTTGCCGACTGTGGTTTTCTTCTTCCTCATCATCTTGATCCTCCTCATCCAGATCCTCCTCAGCACTGTAGTCATCTTCCTCCTCCTCCTCCTCTTCTTCTTCCTCCTCCTCCTCCTCCTCACTATTGCTCTTGTCGTCTTCTGCGGTGTTTGCATTTGCTGCGTCGTCTCCTTTGGACACATGCAGGGTCTGGTTATTGAGGTTGACCTCTACAATGATCTGTCCTCGTTTGAATTCGTCCTCCGCCCCGGCTCCCTCTTCGGCTTCAGAATCTTCCGACGTCCCACAGTCTCCGCTCTTCGTCACAGCTGCTCCGGACCCCTCCCGGTAAAACGGTTGAGTCGGGGCAGGATGGGGATTTAGGTCTGAAGGCATCTGTGACTCGGGCACCGTAGCCATCATGTTGTCAATGACCACCGAGTACGGTTTGGCCACAGTTTCTCGCTTGTACAGCTTTGCTGACAGCTCGGCATCAGGGGCAAAGGTGTTGTGGAAGTACATTTGGGAGGGTTGAGTCATTTGCCCCTCCTCTTGGGACATCGCCTCCGGGCCGGACACCTCCTCCTTCAGTGTCTGGCAGGACTTCATCAGCACCCGATCGCTCGGCTAAATTGGAGTGTTTCCCTCTTTATGTTTGAGAACAACTACTGTTTCCTGTCAAGGACGATACAGGAGGCAATGTACCCCTCCTCTCGAATGAATGAGAGGAGGGCAAGAGAGTGTAAAGGAGGAGAGATGAAGAGAGACACCTTAGCCTAGCCCAAACCGAGCCTCCATTACTTTCACTAGGGCATGAAAGAGAAAGAAAAGGGTAAGAGAAAAGTGAGACAGGAAGACAAAGAAAATGAATAAGACAAATGTTTTAGAGCTGCATTATTAATTGAACTAAAACCAAAGTTGAGATATGGCTTAGTGTGATTCTCAAATTACAAAGGCTGTGATTTAACTGAATGAATAAATGCAATGCGTTTTTCTAGAGTGAAGCGCGGCACTGCATTCTTTTACACACGAGCAGCTCATGATCCGGTGATTTCAGTGTCTCAGAGTGGCTTGTTTCGAATCTTTGCATCTGCTCTGTGTTCGGTAGCTTATAAAGTGCATTAGAAAACACAATATACACTAATAATCTTTCCAAACTTGGAATGAAAAGAGCTTATAAAGCGGTTGCCGTCAACAAAAAAAATATAAGCTTTATTGTCTCCATACAGTTTTCCACCAAGATAAAAGCTTGCTGGTTTAACATGTAAAAATTAAGATATTATTGTAATTTTACAGTTGTACTGAAAAGAATTAGACATTTTCTTAACTCTTTTTCTCTCTCGGAATTTTCCAGGTTTCCGCGTTACACGCTAGGGGGCGATATTACACATCTCCTGAATGAGTCTAGAAAGTGCCGATCAAAAACACAGACCAGGAAGACGCAGAAACGAGCGATCTCATATGTAAGCATAAGCATAAGAAAAATAATGCCATCATCAACACTAACCGCATATAAAAGCAATCTGCCTAATGTTAGAGTAAAATGTCGATCCAGGAAGTGGTAAAGGCCTGTGCAAGCTTTGTGAGTGCTGATGGAAGCCATCTACTGCATCTTTGCTTTGAAAATATTACTGAATATTGTCCAGATGTAGTATTTGGTAAAAATGTGATTCTCAGCTTTTTGCTCAAAATGTTGCTTTTCTAATGAAACCTACCTACATTCAAGGTCAAGGTCAAGGTCAGTTTATTTATATAGCACATTTAAAAACTAGTGTATGCCAAAGTGCTGTACATATACAAATAAAGTAAATATAGAGATTAAGAGAATAAAAAGAAATTACTCAAAAACACAATCAATACAAAACACATTAACATACACAAACATACATTTCATCCAAAAGCCAAGGAATACAGATAAGTCTTCAGGCGGGATTTAAAAACAGGAAGGGAAGGCGCAGATCTAATGTCCAGAGGTATGCTGTTCCATAGTCGAGGACCGGCTACAGAAAAAGCCTGATCCCCCTTAAATTTCGAACGAGAGCGAGGTATATGCAAGAAAAGTTTATCAGAGGATCTGAGAGAGTGAGAGGATTGCTGATAGCTGAGAAGTTCAGACAAGTATGATGGGGCTAGATCATTTAATGCTTTATACACAAATAATGAAAATTCAAGTGTTGATAAAAAAAAAACAATGCTTGAACCTAGAATAAAACAGATTTTTTTTGTTTGAAAGTAGAGGGTTTGATCTTTATTTTGATGTACGGCATGTTCAGATATTCATACAACAAAATATTCTGGGGGCCAAGAAATTTTAGTGAAAATCAGTAAAAACGCTGGCGGTGGCTGGCAACTTTTTTCAAAAACGCTGGCGGGAAAAGAGTTAATATAGAACGGTGATTAAACTGAACAGTTTTAATGCACAATTGGCCTTGTTACACACACACACATTCAGTGGTGTTCAGTACAGTCACGTTGTACATCTGTTATTAAAGAACCTTGGAAAAGTTTACAGTGCCCCTATTATGGGTAATGAAAGGGAGTTAAAGGGATAGTTCACCCAAAAATGAAAATTTTGTCATTAATTACTCTCCCTCAAGTAATTAAAAAAAACAAACAAACAAAAAAGAAAACAAAGAAAACAAAAACAATTATTTTATTCACAATTTCTTCTCTTCTGTGTCAGTGTTTGACACGCGTTCACTACAATACCATGACACATGCGTGTGCATTCCTCTGCTTGCAAACAAGACGCAGCACATCCGGTTTCTACATCAGAACGCCGGCTCCTGCATCAGCAGCACCACACGCATGCGTGGTTCTCTCGTGAACGTGTGCCGTAGACTGACAGGGAAGAGAAAAAATTGTTGAATAAAGTTGTTATTTTTGTTTTCTGTGTGCACAAAAAGCTTCAAAAGAATTCAAAAAAATTCAAAAAAATTACGGTTGAACCACTGATGTAACATGGACTATTTTAACAATGTCCTTACTACCTTTCTGGGCCTTGAACGTGATAGTTGCTGTCGATGGAGCATCAGAAAGCTCCCGGATTTCATCAAAAATATCCTAATTTGTGTTCTGAAGATGAATGAAGGTCTTACAGGTTTGGAACGACATGAGGGCGAGCAATTAATGACAGAATTTCCATTTTTGGATGATTTATCCCTTTAAATACTATAAATCTGAAATACTATTTGTATTTGTTTTGTTTAATATTTTAATTTAATACAAAATAACACTGATAAGAACAAAATAATAAGTATTATTGTTATTATAATTTTTTAATGGTCACACTGATATATTACATTTTTTGTCTACAAATTGAACAGCCTTAAAAACAAGCATGGCAAACCTTTCCACAACTTATGTAGTCTTAAAACTACTCACATCCAAATGAAACTCGTCTTGGCTTTAGATCCAAACTTCAGTCTCTCAACAGCATCTCGGTTTCAACTTGGAAAGACAATAGCGGCACCTCATCTGCAAATCTCTGCTGATTCAGACACAAAAGCCGCCTCCTCTCTGTCAGTGATGTGACGGCGTCTCCGTGCCGTTAAACTCAGCGCTTAGATCTCGTAGTCATTACCAGCTGCTCCGAATCAGCACCCTGCAGCCAGATGTTACCTGAAAGAGAGCAAGAAACAATGTGAAAGGTTGCGAAAGGAATGAAAGAAAATTGAAAGCAATTATATCAGGTGTCACCCAAGACATCACATTTAATTCAGTACATCAAAGCAGGTAAATGAACCACAACTACCATTGAAACAAGAGCAGTGTGTCATCAAACACAGATATTCAAGAATGAGTACAACAGCGCTCCGTACCTCAACAACACCTCTGAAATTATAGTCAGTGCAATGACTGTTACCTGGTAAAACCTTCTGGACTTCAAATCAGGTGCCATACATCCTTTATATGCATGTGTGTGTGTGAGAAAGAAGCAAGCAAGTGAATAAGAGAGGGAAAAAGAAAGAGAAACGAAACTGCAGCCTGGTTAAGGTGTAGACATCTAGAATCTCACTACTAATCAGATACACACACCAAACCACAACCGTTTCGTTTTTCAGTGTAAGTGTGTGTGAGCAGCTCAAAATTAAACCACAAGAAGTTATGTACAGAAAACACACTCACACAATGGGGAAGAAAACCTCACATATTTTCATATTCTGTACATATATTTTTTTTAATATTGCCAAATAGCTACTGGACAGTCTCACACACTTCATTACTGCCACCTAGCATGTTAACAAGCAACTTGCCCCGTGCTGAAGTAGGTGGCTGGAGTGTTGCTTATTTGCCAAGTAGGCCTGTAGTGATTATTTAATCTGATCATGCATGTTTAACTGCGATTATTGTGCACTTTTAATTCCAGTCCCATATTCCAATCCAACAGTTTAACAAATATTGAAGCACAAATGAGCATTTTTATGCTTCTATTTCTAGTGCAGTAGTGCATAACAAGGGCACATGAAAGTGAATATTTTAGGACAGAAATGTTATTATTGCATAAAATAACATTATATTCCGCTTTAAAACAGATGCATTTTGCACCTCAATCAATAAGACTTTTCACTGCCTCTGAGACTGTAATTTCTAACATGTCATGGCTTTGATATGATGCAATATATTCTAAATGTCAATACCACTGATTGATTGAGCTATTTGTCTTTGATCTGTATGGCTTTCACTCAACAGAGAGACAGATTCAACTGAAAATTGAGACAGTTACACACTGATGAACCAAAACGAGACCACAAGTTTCAGTGTGAGTGATTTGAAACGGGTGTGGGGAGGGAGTGTGTGCGCTCAAGGAATGTTCTTCCCCAATCAATGGCTCCTTTATATGCCAATATGTGACAACAGACTAAGAAAACAAATATCAGAGTGACCCTGTTAATTCACCAAGATCAAAACACAAGACTCTACCTTACATGCTGAGTCATCACGATCAAAAACAACACCACCTAAACAAGTAAACGGCAGCCACAAACAGGAAAAAATAGCTGTTTTTGCATTGTACTCTTTAACGGCTTCGACCTTGACTTCCTGGCTCTCTGTGAACATCTCTGTTCTGTTCGAGTGTATGTGTGCCAGTCATTGTGTGCGTGAGTGAGCTGAACAAATATTTCTGTGAAACATATATGGCTCTTTCAGAACAATACTGCATTGTAAAGCACTGGCTGTGTACAACTTGCATTACATGATAAAATCTAAAGCCTTGTGACTACCAAGATAATTACCGTCTAGTCAGTTTGCTGCATGCTGCACCTGTGAAGAGACCAACAGCGTGACTCACATTAACCCACCTCTTTAAGCCATGGTGGGAGAATATACCTACACATTTTCAAAGAATTTCATTTGAGTCAACTATGGGGTTTATTTGTAAAATTTGCGACAACTATCTGAGAACTGCACAGATGCAGATGTCAAATTTTGTATTGAGAAAGCTACAGGCATTTTCATGTGTCACAAACCCTTTTGACTCATCAAGGTGTGTGTGAGCATCTAGAAAAGAAAACGAGTTAATTCTATCCCGTGGCAGCAGGAAAAGGTGTCTGACACAGCGTACGCATACATACAGTGAGCTATACTGTGAATGTATGCAATGCTTGAAAGGTCATGACTATCATGTGTCTGAGGGTGGGGAAGCATCGTTTGAATGATGAGAAGCGAAAAAAAGTAACAGTTAGGGCAGTTACAACAGAAATGTGAAGTCAGAAGAGAAAGGGCATAACGTTTAACGTATACAGTTCACCTTTGAGTCACCTTTAGGACAGATGAGCCTACTTTAGGACACATTAAAGTGATAGTTAATGCAATAAATTAAAATTCTGTCATCATTTAATCAACTTCATGTCATGCTAAACTTGTGTTAAAAATGTTTAATCTATTTTTATACATAAAATTAAAAACGTAATGTCAAATGTTGTTTTGGGCCCCATTGATTTTCATTGTACGGACGAAAAAAATAAAATAATAATTTTTTTATGGGTCACAGAAGCAGGGGTGGGCGATATGACCAAAATCTTATCATAATATGAGTAATTTTATTTCATGGAACCA
>NW_015537938.1:752295-767117 GCF_001515605.1 Sinocyclocheilus anshuiensis | reverse complement strand
AAAAACTACAGTAGAACAAATAAATAAGAAATGCTACATACATTGTATAAAGTAATCAAATGTATAAAAACACGGCATATTCTTCACTGTGTGAATTGAATATATATTTAAAATTACAAACGTGATTTAGTCAAGAGCAGTGAGGGATTTTCTCTCTTTTGTTGTGTAATTAACAAATGACAGACAACAGGAATATTAGACTGCTGTCACTTTAAGAGCTGGCCACGTAGCACATCAACGTCAAGTAACTGCGATACAGAAGACAGTCCAAAATCTCTACAGGTTGACAAATTTCTACTGGTTAATCATGTCTACCCGAATATCACCCAGCCCTACACAGAAGAAAGAAAGTCACATTGGGGCCCATATCTTCATATTCACTTATTAAAATATTAAAACACACTGATGATAAACATCATAAATGGATTCAACTGGCCCTAATTCAAATCGATAACTTATGAACTGTTAAGTTTTTTTTTTATGAGTAACTGACATTGGCTTGAAATGTATATTCACCCCATTTATTTCCTCAATGCATGCTGCTGATCTTACAGTGAACAATTCATCCATGCATGTTTCCTTTTTTTAAACTTTATTTTTTGCCCTTTAATCAAAATGTCAATTTGAACTTCCAGTGAAATTATAGATTTCTCTCTGGTAAAGCATGTCCGACTTCTCCAATCGACTGCAAGCTCACATTCAGATCTGCCTCCATCCAATCAACTGATGCACAGAATCAAGTTCCTATCCTGTATTTAATTCATTTTCAACAAGCTGTTTCACTCAGATGTATGTCACAATATGGAAAAAAGATCTCTCACTATACTTCCACTGCATCATAACTTTAAAGGGGTCGTCACATGTGGTTGCCGCAGGCATCACAATATGGTAAGGGACGTAACATTTCCGTCACACACTTGAGGAATTCGGCCAATCACAACGCACTGGATCAGATCAGAGCACACCTCGCTTTTTCAGACCGATGAGCTTTGTAAAAATCTATGCGTTTCAGAAAGGTGGGGCATAGAGGAGAAACAATAATGTACAGTATGTGGAAAATAATGTGTTTTTTGAACCTTAAACCGCATAAACATTTCATTACACCAAATACACAAAATAATGTTCTTTTTAGCAGCATCATATGACCCCTTTAAAAGAACTATCATAACTGATGACCATAACTTTAAAAGTCCATAAGTCTATTTTTTTATGAATCAGGTGAATGCTTGTTTTTGCATGCATCCAGTGAAGACATCACCATAGAAATTTCTTTGTGTAGGAATACACAAATAGGAATATTTCGGGTAATGCAGCAAACTAATAGCTCAGGCATCAATGTCTTCAGCTTTAAATTCAGCATAGCAGTAGGCTATATGATTCCTGCTTGTGTTTTGTTTGCAGTAACACAGTGGAGCAAAACCTAGAAAAACAGTTAGAGACAATTCAATTAAAAACTATTCAACTCCGTTTTAAACTTTGCATGGTAACTACTGAGGGTGACGTCATTTGCTCGAATCATGCAGCTCTCCTGCAGCGACAGTTTACATTGCTGGAACGGCCACACATGCATGCATAAACCTACCCACACAAATAAAACCATACACACATAAACAAACGCCCACACGTATACAATTATACACACACACACACACACACACAAACAAACACATACCCACACAGATACAGCCATATACACACACCTCCACCTTTCTTCCTGTGCGCTTTGAAACTTTCTGAGAATTGGAGAGCGCAGTGTATGTGACCACATGATGTGTGCATAAGGGGTCACACATCTCATAGTGTGTGCGTTGGAGTCACAGGAAAGTAGCCGGCATACAAAACACATATTACTGTACGTGTATTTCAAAGACTGGCTTTGCACACTGTGTGTAAATTCTGTTGTGTGTTTTAAATAAAGTTTGAAATTGTCACTTAAAATACCAAACGGTATTCTGCATTCATATTAAACACACCTGAAAAGTTCATTCTTCGCTGAATATCTAGGAAAAGCTAGTGACTCTTGAATTGAGTGCATCTATCAGAAGGACGCCAGAAATGCAGCACCCGGAGGAGCGTGAGAATCTGCAACACAGCGTCTACAACACATCTGAGGAGGAAATGAAGGAAAAAGCTCTACTTATTTACGCAAGATGCATGTGTTTGCATCTACACATCTGTCGAAGTCTGCAGCCACTTACAGGTCTAGAGTTTGCATGCTCTGATGCAATACAGAAGAAGAAAAGCAGAGTGAAATTCAGTGTGAAGACAATATCAATGCTTTCATTTTTCTTGTTTCAAGACCGACAAGTGCAAATGAAGTTTCGCAACGCCTCAGGCCGCTCCTCTCATCATCGTGAGCAAGTAGGTGGACGATAACGGTGACTAATCCCGGGCTTCCTCGCACATGAAAAAATGCAAGCTGCTTTGATGTGGGTGACAATCACACAATCAAAATCTCTATGACCAATGAAATTACTCACCTTTTAGCTTATATATTCTGATCATATCTCCAAGGACTGAGGATCAAGCCCCATCTCACCTCGTCCATTCAACCATGATCAAATTTTACGCATTCAATCACCAAAACCACTTTAATCTCTTTAATTGATATTGCAGACAAAATAACCTTTCATGCTCTGATCTTAAGGTGGATTTAGTGCACAGGAAATGTTTTTTAGTAGCTACAGCCAATGACTTCAGGACTGTTTTATGCAGGTTTTAATGACTGAAAGCGAAACTTCCATTTGCTAGTAACTAAAAATGCACAGGTTTTATTATTTTTTGCTCTTCAATTTTCCCCACCTCCAACATCTCTGCCTTGTGCTGAACTCCAACAGCAGCAGATCACTGATAATCTGACTAATTATTTAATCACGGGGGGTCAACCATGACAGTACTGTGAATCCACAATCTGACTTTCACGCAGAAAGGGACGCCGGGTTCTTTGAGTGCTGTTATGCAACTGTATTAACCACAAGCAAGCTGAGCCACTCTATTCTTTTCAGATGCTCTTAAACTAACCCCACCAACTGAAGATCTTTAATACAAGTCACTCTACAGCAGCCCAGGGAGAGCACAGAAAGGATGTCAGAAACGAGCAACATCTTCTGAACGTCTGAATGAAATGAAAATTAACCCTATTTATAATCTAAATGCATGTTATAGATCTTATTGCGAATGATTCATCCATGTGTTTTATTTCTTTTTAAAATCTTCTTCAATCATTCAGTCTGCTTAAACCCTGCAAGATCATGTTAGTCTGTTTTACATTTTTGAGTGCAACATCCACATCTCAAAATCCAGTCAACAACTGTTGTACAAAACCAAGTTCCCACCCTACATTTTTTTCGTTAATCCATTAAACTCAAAGGTATGCCACAATACATATGTCGCTACGTCCATTACATCACTACTTTAAAGGTGAAGTGCATATTTCTGCAACATTAAATTGAATTTTAAAAGTAATGACTTCCCCCATCTGCCATTGGTTGGATAAACTAAGCCCCGTCCCAAATTCACACCATTGGTCAGAACATTGAAACGTAACAGTGGGTCCCATTCACTAATAATTGCATAGATTTTGTATTTTTACGCACAGGAGAACTTCTCACGAAAGCAGCATACGCACATGAATTTGTTCTTAATCCATTCTAATATGTTAATGAATTTGGAGTATTTCAAATGAGTGACTGCGTGCTAGAAGTTAGTCTTTGCATAAAATACGGCCAAACCAGGCTTTCTGCACAACCTTTTCTTCACAGCCCTTTTGTCACTCTCAGAAAACATATTGGACACTCACCAAAACAACACACCTCACCTTTAACAAGTTCAGATTTTTTCACAGCAGGAGAGCATCATCACAGATGCCCAAGACACAGGCACTTTGAAGCATAAAATACTGTCAATATAAAAACTGCAAGACTATATATCAAGTCTTTTTGATCCTCACTTTATGAAGACTTTTATATACAAAATCTTTCAATTTAAGAGGGGATTCGTGCAGTTTAAATTCTTTATCTTATAAAAATACGTTTAGTAGCAGATGGGCCCTGAATAAAATTTATATTCCCATGGTTCTTACACATTGCAGCCTGAATGTGTCAATGATATGTTATGAAGACAGCATTATGAAAATGTTTAGCAGACTAAGTTAAGGTAAAAACAAGGTAGAAAAATCGAATACTTGTTAAACACGTGATATTGAACTGAAACACTTCTTCAGATTCATGTTTCTGAAACCCCTTGCTTTGTGGGTGTCATAGGACATTGTGAATTACACAAGCTCTGGAGAAAATCTCTTTGCCTAATAAGTTGGTGAGACTTCATAGCAGCTTGGGAACTGGATAAAAGGGAAGCGGGAGAAAACCTCACAAAATAATGAGCTAATCAAAGCTTTTTGGCTCGTCAGGCACACACATGCATCACAGCTGTTCCAAACTACGTTTAACAAAGAAAGAGACCAAACTAATAACAATTAAAAAAAAGAGGTCAAACAAATAGCAAAATTCCTTCGCCCCCTGCTCCTAAAATCAGCGCTAGCAGCTCGAGCTAACGCCGCAGTTTGAGAAGGGCCTAACGTTAGCGCGCGCATCCACAACACACCTCCAAACTGCATCACGTCCACCCCAAAAACGAGGATAAATACTGGCATACAGCGCAGTTGGGCCATACTATACTGTCGGAACAGTTAGAAAAGCAGCAAAGAGTGTGCGGCAACTCACGGACAAAGAGTCACCTTTTTGGGAAAGCGACGCAAAGAAAGGGTTAAACAGAAGGAAACATTGGTTGGTCAGGACGGCAGGCGTGCAGGCCGATCGGCTAGCAGAGCTAACATCCCGAGTGCATCCTGTGTACAATGCACTCCAGCTACGGCAGGACCCGCTTTTGCAAAACTGTTAAACGCGATTGCAAAAACCTCAACCGGGGTGATTTCAATCGACCTGCTTTGCAAAGCGCGTGCAGCGACAATACGACTAACGTTATTTAACCCTGTGGCTCATAGCAAGCTAACATCCTCGTCGTGGACGACTTTCACTTCTTGCACCCCAAACCGCCCAGATTTATACTCCGTCAAAAATGTTCCTCTTTCATATTAACGAGCACTCGCGGTCTGCGAGCAGATAGTTGCAGGAGACTCTCGATGCATTTGTATGCAAAACAGCATTAGGCAAGAAAACAATAACAGTTTTGACGATTCCTGCTCTTTCCGAACAAACACCTGCAGATCGACCGGTGAAAATAAGTCGTGTCGTGCACTGACAGCGTCGTACCTTGACAGATGTTCGAGGGACGGATTCTATGCATGCGGCGAACAACTGTCATCGCTGTAAATAAATGCAAAAGCAGAAATTAACTTGTAGCAAAGACTACTCACCCGAGACACGAGCGCCCTCTCCCTCATACCGTCCACCTCAAGTTGTGTAGCGATCCGATGAAACAGATCTACAAAAAACGACTCGCTTCAGATAAACTATTCCTCGGCGGACACTGCGAGTTTTGGCGAACAGCGTGAAGTCGCATGCACAAGCGGACAAACTATCACATATCGCTCTGATTTTCTAGACTGCACGAGCCCACCGCTGCTCCGGTTTACAAACCATCGCTACGTGGCTGGCCTAGGTCTCGCGCATCAACCTCCTCCGAGTTCATCCGAGGCGCTCGAGCCGCCGCTGTCTGCACCGGAGAAAGCGCGCGTGGCGTCGGTTTTTTTTGCCCCCGTAATCAAAGAGCGAGACCAGACAGCGTTCAGTGCGCGCGCCCGTCGTCCTCCCTGCGGAGAACCACCTCGATAAAAGTGACTTTTCACTTGATGGACCGTTTGCCAACAAGACGAGAAATTGCAGCACGTTGTGAGACAGCGCCAACAACTTTGGGAGCTTTGTTTTCTAAACCATCACCACATCGGTCCAGGCCTAATGTGAACTTAATCCTGTCAGTTGTACATTAAAATCCAATAAAAATGTCAATAAAGGAGACTCTCGATGCATTTGTATGCAAAACAGCATTAGGCAAGAAAACAATAACAGTTTTGACGATTCCTGCTCTTTCCGAACAAACACCTGCAGATCGACCGGTGAAAATAAGTCGTGTCGTGCACTGACAGCGTCGTACCTTGACAGATGTTCGAGGGACGGATTCTATGCATGCGGCGAACAACTGTCATCGCTGTAAATAAATGCAAAAGCAGAAATTAACTTGTAGCAAAGACTACTCACCCGAGACACGAGCGCCCTCTCCCTCATACCGTCCACCTCAAGTTGTGTAGCGATCCGATGAAACAGATCTACAAAAAACGACTCGCTTCAGATAAACTATTCCTCGGCGGACACTGCGAGTTTTGGCGAACAGCGTGAAGTCGCATGCACAAGCGGACAAACTATCACATATCGCTCTGATTTTCTAGACTGCACGAGCCCACCGCTGCTCCGGTTTACAAACCATCGCTACGTGGCTGGCCTAGGTCTCGCGCATCAACCTCCTCCGAGTTCATCCGAGGCGCTCGAGCCGCCGCTGTCTGCACCGGAGAAAGCGCGCGTGGCGTCGGTTTTTTTTGCCCCCGTAATCAAAGAGCGAGACCAGACAGCGTTCAGTGCGCGCGCCCGTCGTCCTCCCTGCGGAGAACCACCTCGATAAAAGTGACTTTTCACTTGATGGACCGTTTGCCAACAAGACGAGAAATTGCAGCACGTTGTGAGACAGAGCCAACAACTTTGGGAGCTTTGTTTTCTAAACCATCACCACATCGGTCCAGGCCTAATGTGAACTTAATCCTGTCAGTTGTACATTCAAATCCAATAAAAATGTCAATAAAAAGTTATTTATTGGCATTTATGCTTCCATGAAGAACCTTTAATCTTTTGAACATCCTTTGAATCTTTCCAGTTAATGCACAAAAGGTTCTTCAGATGTTCTTCACACTAATAATAAAAAAAAGGTTCTTTGGTGAACCAAAAATCATTCCTCTGTGGCATTGCAGTAAAATTTTGTTTAGAAACCTTTATTTTAAGAATGTAGAATTGTGGTTTTCTTATTCACTGTGCAATGAAATAAAGGCATTTACTTTGTTGTACTATTTAGACACTTTAAGATGTTTTTATAAGTCTCATGTTTTATAAGATAGTTCCTGTTGCTATATACTAATGCACTGCCGAATCCAGTAAAAAGTGTTGTTATATTTCAAAGCTCTCCATGGCCTAGGACCAGAGTATATTTCTGATTGAATTAGTTTACATCAATTTTTGAGATCACTTCGCTCAAATGATCAGCTGAGTCTGACAGTTTCTTGATCGTGCCATTAATGTAAAGGTGATAGAGCTTTTTAGGTGGCCGCTCCTAGCTTTCATTGTTCTTAAAAACCTCTCCCAAAATAGAGGCATTTCAGAGAGCTTTAAAAACTCATTTATTTTCTTTAGCTTTTAGCAGTGTATTGTAAATTGTATGGATTTTTGTTGAATTTTGGCTTCATATATGATTACTTTTGTATGGTTCTTTTTGAAAATGCTGTAGAAATAAACTTAAGCTAAGAGTTGAATTGAGTTGAGCATGGATTTGATAGGTTAGACTTAAGAATGCAGGAACTGATAAAACGTATACTTTGTATGCAATGCGAGTTGCTTTGGATACAAGCATCTGCTAAATGCATGAATGTCATGTTAAATCTAGTTCTGCTCCTTTGATTGGCTAAACAGCATCTAAAGAGATGATTTAGTATAAAATGTGTCTGTTCACGGTGTTTCAGAATTCTGTAAGTGGTGCAGAATAAAAGGGAAGTTGGCTTTTTGCAAATGTCTCATTCACTTTCCAACAAAGACAGGAATGTTTTTTTTTTGCACTAATGCGACAGATTACATGATTACATGTGTAATTGATTCATTATCTGTATATTTTATAATTCATGTGCTGCCATAAATAGATTACACAAGGCTGTCTCCTCATAAATTAGTTAAATTAGTATTTTCTGGCCCGTTTTATTATTCTTCCTCATCAAGAGAGCACAGCCTGTGTACAAACTAAATTGTATGTCAATACACACAATTACAGCTATTACCACCAATTTTCTACTGCTATTAATTGATAGCCCCTCCCCCTAAAAACTGTCACCCACAAGACTTTAGTTCTTCTTTGAAAAACAAACAAGACATTTTTATGAAACCTGAAAAATGCCAGTGTTGAGTGAATAAAAGCCTAAATTAAGTCAGTCCATCATATACAGCAATCATGCCTTTTCAGAAAACTTGGCTTGAAACCACTCAGTTAATATGGATTTATTTTACAATCTCTTTATGAACTTTTTCAAGCATCATTGTGGAAAGAATTTTCAGTGGAGACACAGATATCTCTCAAGTTTGTCATCTGACGCCTGTCTGATGTTTAAGATCCTAAATGGAAAAGTTCCTCCACTACTCACCAGCAGAAAAATCTGAACAATAGATCAACAAGATCTGCTCAGAGAGGGAACTGTGAAATTCCTTTCAGGTCCACCTCCTTTAGCCAATCATGCTTTTCTGTAAGAGCTTCTGAGTTGTGGAATACACTTCCAATTGAAATTAAAGCTGCAAGCAATGTTGAAAAGGCCCTCGCACCTTGGCTCACCGCCACCCAGTGGCTTTAGGAAAACAGAGAACGGTCAGCAATATGCATTTAAAGTGGTAAATTGGTGGAATATGTCAAAGTCATTCATATGTGCCAAACTTCCTGCTGCCAGCTGGTGGTGCTATGACTATAACTAAATATTGGCATGTAGATGTCTTCAAGCCAGGACTTTGATCAAACATATGAAGTTTGGTGCAGATTGAACATGGTATGTTTAAGTTAGTGTAAAACAAGCCATTTCCTGTTGCCAGCAGGTGGCGCTATGATTATAACTGTATTTTGGCCTTTAGAGGTCTTCAGGTCAGGACTCTTATCAAACGTGTGAAGTTTGGGGCCGATCGGACATTGTATGGCTGAGTTATAACCACTTCCTATTTCATGGCGAAACATCGAAGTCTGTCAGGCCACCACGGACGAACTCTTCAACGAAAACTCTAAATCTTCACAATTTAACATCACAAAGGGCTTTAGATTACACTGACCAAATTTGGTGTAGATCTGTTTAAATCTCTAGGAGGAGAAGAATAAGAAACTGAGCAATTCCAATATAGGGTCCTCACTCCTCGCACCGTCAGTGCATGTGCTCAGGCCCTAATTAGGGCCCGAGCACCTCGGTAAGAGGACCCTATTGGAATTGCTCAGTTTCTTATTCTTCTTCTCCAAAATGAATCACATGTTTGAGGGCCTAAACATGCTCAAAAACTCATTAAATTTTGCACACGCGTCAGAACTGGTGAAAATTTACATCTGATAGGGGTTTCAGAAGTGGGTGTGGCAAAATGGCTCAATAGTGCCACCTATAAAATTTCAACAAAGTGCCCCTCGAGCTATGTTTCACATACATGTTCGAAATTCGGTAGACACAACACACCAATACCTACAAAAATGTCCCCCGGTACGAAGTCCGAAACCCCACAGGAAGTCTGTTATTTTGAATTTTCTCAGCAAGTTTTGTGCTGTTTTTGCCATTTTCAGCCATTGCATTTAAACGAACCCCTCCTAGAGATTTAAACAGATCAACACCAAACTTGGTCAATCTAATCTAAAGCCCTTTGTGATGTTAAAATGCGAAGATCATGTGCTTTTGTTGAAGGGTTTGTCCGTGGCGGCCTGACAAACTTCATTGTTTCGCCATGAAATAGGAAGTGGTTATAATTCAGGTGTACAATGTCCGATCTGCCCCAAACTTCACACGTTTGATAAGAGTCCAGGCCTGAACACATCTAAAGGACAATATTCAGTTAGGCCTATTATCATAATGTCACCTGTTGACAACAGGAAATGTCATGTTTTATACTAACTAAAACATGAAATGTCTTATCTGCCCCAAATTTTTTGTTTGATAAAATTCCTGGCCTAAACACATCTACATGTCAATATACAGTAGTCATAGCGCCACCAGCTGGCAGCATGGAGTTTGGCACATATAAATGACTGACATATTTCTTCTATATTAATCAAAAGCATATTGCTCACCGTTCGCTGTTTTCCTAAAGCCACCTGGTGGCGGTGAGCCCGGTGCGAGGGCCCTTTCAACACTGCTTGCAGCTTTAATAAGAAAGTGTACCACATATCACTCCTTCAGACAAAGTCTTAAAGCCTGGCTTTTAAAAAATATAAAAATATTATTTAACCCACTGTTAACATGTTCCATGTCCTTTGCTCGCTGTCAGGCAGCCAAATGTAGCCTATGTTTTGGGCATGTTTGGATTACTTTATTAGTATTTTATTAATTGTTTGGTATGCTTTTTTTTTTTAAATAGTGCTGTTTCACAATTTAGGTGTGTTATTTTATTAACCCATAATTGTGTCTGTTGTGCTTCATGTATGGTTAATGGTTAATTGTGTGAAAATGTTGATTGTTGTCATTGTGTTAGTGTTCTGATATTTTGTTGTTTTTTGTTTATTCTTCTTGATATTTTAAAGGGTTCTGAAACATCTTGCCAAAGGACTGCAGTTGAAAATTAGCCAGCTGGCGAACAGAAATTTGATTAATGTATGTTGTCCTTATAAATAAAAAAAATACAAATAAAAAAAGGATTTATTTGTGGTTTAACTAACAACCCTTCAAAGAAAATAAGTTTTCCACTTGTAATAATGACTTTACGAATTGGCATTCACATGCCACAATCTCATAAATACAATATTTCCAGCAAGACATAACTCACACTGTTCCAGACTTTCAGCAAAGACACTTTACCTATAAGAAACGGCACATTTATCCTGGTTTAGTATTGAATATCAGCATGGCTATTATTACCTGTGACACAAGGCCATTCTGATATTTAGTATTCAGTAACACTCCATATTCCTAAAATATCATATTCAAATGTGGGTGTGTTTGGCATTCCGTGACTGTTTGACTGTAGCATTTGCTGTACTTACACCTGTCCAGTGATGACACATGATGGCCTCAACTAAACCATTAAAATAATCTCTGTTCTTCATCTGCTTTCCGTCCATAGCGATGATGACTGACAAACAGGTCTGAGAGAGCAGCTGCTGTTTTAATCTATTTTATTGATCACTACGCTGATGCAGATTTTAAAAACTCAAGAGTCAGAGTGACTCTCATCACACTATTCACTCCGAGCACAGAAGGACGTGAGGGAATCAATGATATTTGACTATATTAATTCTTAATAATATATTCTTATTAATTATAATTCTCCGAACAGGGTCCTCCGGTTGGTATAAAACAAGTTTATAGCAAATGAATTGTTCAACAAAAGTACATTGTAAGGCTTTACATAATAGTGTACAATTTATTCAAACTCCATTTGAAACTTGTCATGGATAAACATCTGTGTTGTAGGTGCCCACAAATGTGTTTTGAGCACAAGTGTAAAACAGGAAAGAAACATCAACATCCTGTGTGTGAAGACCGTTCTGTCTGTGAAGTCTAAAATAGTAAATACTATGATTTCCACACTTAACTTCTCTATTGAATGTGCTTCTCTCGTCTCTTTTAATATGAAGTACTCACGCAACAGGAATGTAGATATAACAACAGAATTGCTCATTCCTGTGGATACTGTACTCCTGCACTGAAGTTAATGTCTGACAAAAGAATGACAAAGAGGGGATGAGAAAATAACAGAAGGTGTGTACATTGTTACAAAACAAATAAAATCTCTGAAAAGAAACCAACTATATTTGGCCTTTAAAATGTGAAAATGAGAAAGAGAAAATAAGTGAGGTAGATGTTTATTTTTTCTAATAAAGAAAATCTGTATATTAGAATACCTACAATTAATGTTTCAAGTTGTATTACTGCATTAAACATTTAGTCGTTTATTCTTTATGTATTTCAGTCTGATATCGTGAGCAGCTTTTTTTTCACAAATAAGCACTGATGCCCTCTAGTGGACACTAAAAGGCATATTTGCCCTCTGAGGTGTGCTTCACAACCAGTGAGGAACAAAGTGGTCAATATATCACTCAAAAAAGTTGTGCGTCTACAAACTATAACATTGGAACTCTATAATAATGAGAGGCATTCAACTGTATTTTGATTTAGTATAAATGAATAATTGTTTATTGATTATTTTATCCATTCACCACTTGTGAAACAAGGGTGTTCCTTCTGCCACATACAACAAAAACACATTCAAACCAAAAAACAAAACAGTCGTTCTTGCAGGAGCAGAGGGTGAGATTGATGTCAATCATCCAGCACTCACTACTCATGAACGTACAATTTAATTTAGCTTTGCAAGGTACTTAGATCAATTTCTGTGTATATCAATTTAACTGAAATGGCTTATGGGTTTCAAATAATATCGACTCACATTTAGCCAAGGAAAACATTTCCACATGCAAATATATGCACCTGGAGCACATTTACATACACACAGACTCTTCCCCTGGGTTTCCCTTCACTCTTTCCAAATGCTGAAACCACCTTGTGGCAGTCTATACTTTTGGGACTAAAAGAGAGAAAAACACCAGGCATCTTTGTCTCTTTAAAATTTGCCTATAGGCTGATCAGATAGTTTCATGGGTTCTACAGACATCACCATTTCCAAAAGTAGCCAAGCTTAGAGCAGAAGAAGTGAAGTGAGTGTGTGTGACTCCAGTTTCCCTATCACTGTGGTAACTGAAGGAGCGTTCCCTGTCCAGACGGGAGGTAGGTAACATTGCGAGAGCGGCTGAGCTGGAAGGCGATGTCCTCCGCTGCCTCCAGCTTTCTCAGCTCCACCAGGCCATCACCAGCTACTGCCAGAGAATTAGCGATCAACAGTGCAGCCTGGGAGTCTCCTTCTGCTGATATAATGGCCGCCTGCTTCTGCTGCTCTGCCTGGGACACAAATACAGAGAATGTTAAATCACCTGTTGCTTGTGGGCAAATAAACGGTATTTTTCAGTTTTATATGTTAGAAAAAATTGTACATGTTAATATTTATTGAAATCACTTTTAAATGTTTAAAAAATATATATAAAATGAAAATAATAATTATTATATATAAATATACATAACTATAAACAAAAAAAAAATCCAAATATACACTACTGTTCAAAAGTTTGGAGTTGATAATTTTTTAAAGAAACATACTTATACGAAGAAGGATGCATTAAAGTGACCAAAGGTGACAGTAGAGACATTTATACCATGTTACAAAAGATTTAAATAAATGCTGTTCTTTTGAACTTTCTATTCAAACAATCCTGGGAAAAAAAGTATCAACAACTGTTTTCAACATTACTAATAATAATAAATGTTTGAGCACCACATCAGCATATTAGAATGATTCCTAAAAGATCATGTGAAGTAATGGCTGCTGAAAAATCAGCAAACTTCAGAAAACACTTAGTTTTAATTGTAATAATATTTCACAGCATTACTATTTTTACTGGTTTTTAATCAAATAAATTATGACGTGTTGATGACGATAAGAGGCTTCCTTTAAAAGTATTACATTATGCAAACTTTTGTACAGTAATGTATATGTAAAGTGTGGAAAATACAATGGAATTATTTTGCTATTATTTTAATATACTGTAAGCAATATTCCAAACTATTTAGGTAACTGATGATACATTTTCCACCAAGCAAAATGCATATTTTATTTTGTTGATGCTTTTAGTATTTGATTCTATGCATCACTTACAACACCAAGAGTCAGATTATTATGTTTACAATTCTACTTAAACCATATAAATATTGCTGTACCAAATAGGTTTGGAATCAAACTGGAGAGTAACTCAGTTTTAATTACTAATCTCATTTTACTCGCATTTGGGGAATATTCGCTGTGGCACTAATACATTTTGAGGCTCTTACCTTTTCTACAACAAACCTGGCTCTCTCAGCCTCCTGCTGTGCAACCTGCTTCATCTCAACAGCCTCTGTGAACTCCTTGCCAAACGTCAGATGTGTCTGAGGGGAGGGAATATGTTAAGGTGAGGCACGGCAGTGAAGAAAAACAGAAACAGAGAAAAGCAGAGGCCTTTACCAGGGAGACGTCATCTAGAATGAGGCCGAAGGTGGATGCTCTTTCTGTCAGATCCTCACTGACCTGCCTGGACACCAGCTCTCTCTGAGTGATGAGCTCACCAGCATCAAAACGGGCCTGTGGAAAAATGAATATACATCAAAACTCCATTTAATCCAAGTTTTCTATTTCATCTCGTGTCCTGTATATGTTGCCCAACACCCAGCCCTGTATACACTACCGTTCAAAAGTCTGGGGTCAGTAAGATATATATTTTTGTATGTATGTTTTTGAAAGAATTCTCATCAAGGCTGCATTTATTTGATCAAAAACAGTTAAATTCTGAAATATTATTACAATGTAAAGAAACGTTTTGTATTTGAATATAATTTAAAATGTAATTTATTCCCTTGATGATAAATCTGAATTTTCAGCATCATTACTCCAGTCTTCAGTGTCACATAATTCTTGCTGAAATATGCTGACTTGCTGCTCAGTGCATTAAAGGGGTCATATGATGCGATTTCAATTTTTCCTTTCTCTTTGGAGTGTTACAAGCTCTTGGTGCATAAAGAAGATCTGTAAAGTTGCAAAGACTAAAGTCTCAAATCCAAAGAGATATTCTTTATAAAAGTTAAGAGTCAACCACGCCTACCTAAAACGGCTCGTTCTAACACGCCCCCACATATCTACGTCACTATGTGGAAATATTAGCATAACGCCGCCCAAATGTTCACGCAAAGAAAGAAGGCGTAACTTTTATTCTCGCTGTAGTATTGTTGTTGCCGCCGCCCC
>NW_015537938.1:747563-751458 GCF_001515605.1 Sinocyclocheilus anshuiensis | reverse complement strand
CACAAAGGGAAGAGAAATTGATGCGTAGTGTATTATATCTGTGCAACAGTTATTGAGCCTTTCTTTTAACAGTTTTAAATTTCAGTTACTGTGCACATTAAAAACAATTTATAGTCTTTTCTACGCCCGTGTTTTGTTCTCACAGACACCCGGTAGCAAGTAACAAAATATTAAACTCCGGCAAAAAGATAAAGTCCTTTTTGCAAAATCATAGACATGTATTTACAGATCAAGTATAATGGGAACACAGAATGATCTTGGAGAGAGCTTTACCGAGCTGACTGCTGTAACCGAACGCGACCAGGGTTTAAAGGCTGAACGAATGATTGACAGCCACAGCGGAGAAAAGAGTTTGTGTGAACTTTAATGTAAGGACTTAAATATTCATATGTAGCTCACATTAAGCTATCGTATGGCTTCAGAAGTAACACAGAATAATTCGCACAATCGGAAAAAAAAAAATTCTCGGATTTGGATCGGCTCTCTCTGACCGATACCCGATCCGAGAAAAATGGCACTATCGGAGCCGATACCCGATATGAATATCGGATCGGCGCATCCCTACACCAAATACACAAAATAATGTTCTTTTTAGCAGCATCATATGACCCCTTTAAAGTCCTCCTGGGAAGTTTGCGTTTACGCATTGCAAAGTTGTAATTACGACATCAGGCGTGTTTAAATCACTTTGGTGAGAGCAAAATGGCGACATACTTCTATATAAAATTATTTTAAACTTTTTGAATATTACATTTTTTTTAACTCTACATCTAAAACATGAACAAATGTGTGCTTAAAGTGTTTTTCTTTTAGTTTTTTTATTCAGTTTATTAAGGTTCTGTAAATGAAATCGTACTATATTTTCAATTGTAATTGTACAATAAAATTATATTTTGTACATGACACTGTTTTATAAAAAATGGGGGAAAAAATCATTTCAATCATTTAACAAGCTTACCATCAATACAGATGCTGCATTAATTGCGCTCCAACATATTTACACACTGACATGCCCCCAACTTTGAGTATCCCACTTATAATTACAGTTTTATGGTGGCATTCAATTCATAAATATGATCTAATTAATTATTATCTATGTAAGTGGCACTGCTTAATATTTGTGTGGGAAGTGATACATTTTTTTTTCAGGATCTTTTGAACAGAAAGTCAAAAAGAACAGTATTTATTTGAAATAGAAATATTTTGTAACATTATAAATTTCACAATTTATTCCATCCTTGCTGAATAAAATGATTAATCTCTTAAAAAAAAAAATAATAATTTACTGAGCCTTTTTTGATAGTTTACATGTTTTCACAGCGTTATGTATGATACTCACCACTACAGCCTTCAGGACCTCGGTGGTGATGGAGGGCAGCACTCTCTCATCATAGTCCTCTCCGATGCTGGTGAAAATCCGCGGCAGCTGTGTAGCAACTGGCCGGAACAGGATCCTCAGCGTGATGTTGACATTCTGCAAATCTGAGAGGGACAAAGACAGACCATTGTGCAGTTTCCTAAGTTTTATTAGTAAAAGAAAAAGAATAAAGCATATTGTGATACGGAGAGACAGAAAGATATAGACATTAAAGAATAAATGAAGAACAGAAGCCAGACAGAAACAGTAAGAGAAATAAAGACTGAGGAATGACGTACCTTTGCTACCAGTGATGACAGGCACATTGCGTGGACGGGACCTGCAGTCAAAGATGATTGGCTTCTGCACCCAGGGAATTAGGAAGTGTGTGCCCTCCCCAACAACAGCATCCTGAACACCTCGAAACCTGTCGAAGATGACCGCCCTGTGTCCCGCATCCACTGCAATGAAAAACCCCACAGAGTTAGACAACAGCTCTTCAAATATAATTGAGAACCTGGCAAAGAAACACCTGGCTTTTTATAAACTCAAAACAATTATGCCACTGTTTTATTAGGTACATTAGAAAGCAATTCAGCACTGAACTTACCATTGAAAAGTGCAGAGTTTACTACACCTCCTCCTACGGCCAAGGCCAATCCCAGCTTTCCAATGGACTCAAAGAGCTTCGCCATGGCAGCAATGTGACAGTCCTGGGGAGAGAAGCATATTCATCTTAAGCATCTCATTATGGCATCTCTCATGAATGTAAAAACCCTTGAATAATTAAACCATTCTGACTGGTTAGCCTCGACTCTACAGCAGTGACACTGACATGAATGAAACGTGCTAACCTGTTCTCACTTTGAGTGGGTCAGACATGGAAACCGGAAAGCATTGGTAAAAAACATTACAATTAATAATCTGTCCTTGTAAAATAGGTATTCGCTAACACAATAAGTTACATGAGGGGAAAACTAAGAGGGATTAAAATAATACCGTTGTAGCAAAGTTTATTTAATTAGCCTGCTACACGCTAATGCTGCAACTGACATGCAATCAAGTCCCGCTGCCTACTTTAACCACCAAGACGCGCTAATCATGCTTGTTTCTCTTTATGTAACGTAAAACAAACACCAAGACCATATTAAAATACCGCTAGTATCTAACAACGTGGACCACTCACCGACTGCGCTGATAGATCACAGTGACCTCCACCGCAGCCTGCGTAAGAATCACATGAGAAGGTGATGTCTGAGCATGCGCGGAACCGTCAACATAGACTTCTCTGATTGGACAGAGGGACACAGACAAGAACGCCCACGTGAGTAACGATAACTGTTATTGGTCGACGTCTGCTCGTTGCTTTAGAATGAGGATTGGGCTGAACAACATGTGGGTGTTTCTTCAACTATGGCACCTTTGGCACTTGAAATTTAACTCCTCCAACAGGTGCCCCGCCCTCTTCATTCCTGCGTGTGTGTTGAGTGTGTAGTGTGTGGGCTCGTTCACATTTGACATTGCGCGTTTGGCGAGCTGGTTTTGTAGCGCTCGGGTAGACTGAACACGCTGGAAGCGAAAGGACGGAATTTGAAGGCGGTTGAGCACGACTGTTCCGTGAATGGATCAGAGGTAGGTGGGCGGAATAATATGGATTATAATGAAGGGGAAGAAGAAGAATGGGGAGAAAATAGGAGACGGATGGATGACAAAAGAGCTAAAGGGAATAAAAGAGTAAGAAATGAGCAAGATGATAGCACAGAAAGTGAAGAAGATGGACAAACTATGGTCCAGAAAGAAAGAGAGGAAAAGTATGTAGTCATAATAAGATTTAATGAGAAGAACCAAGGGAGCATGAAGAAGGTTAATCCACTGGTGCTAACAACAACTCTGGCTAACAAGATTGGGGATATAGAGTACGCAAAGGTCCTTAACGATGGCAATCTATTGGTGAGATGTGCTGATGCAATGCAAATGGAAAAAGCGCTAAAAGTTAAAGAAATAGGAAAATGCAAGGTGGAAAACACGGGAAGAATGGGAGCTCGGATAGGAGGTGGAAGCACTGGAGTGATAACGGGGGTGCCAATAGGTCACGTGCCCTGCCACTGGCAGCTGCCACCAACCAATGACAGGTCACGTGACTTGCCACTGGCAGCTGCCGCCAACCACTGGCAGGACACGTGACCTGTCAGTGGCGGCTCCTGCCAGCCAGTTGAAGATTGAACCCCTACTGGATAAATGGGTATAACCATAGACATAATAAATGGGTATAACCATAGACATAATAAATACCTAGACGCCTCATTGGCCGCTTTGAGCCGTTGCTGCGATACGTCAGCGCGTCTGCCATGTTTGTGAAGACTGCCTTAAAAATAAATGGAGGTAAAAGGGGGAGCTGCGTTTTTTTCTGGATAAAAACACGATAACGTTTACATTTATCAACCGATTTCAGAGGTTTGTGATCCTCATGCAGTTAAAAATAACTCTGCCTCCAGTTATTTAGTTAGGCTTGGAAAAGTATTAATTTTCGTAAGTAAT
>NW_015537938.1:738840-747188 GCF_001515605.1 Sinocyclocheilus anshuiensis | reverse complement strand
AGTATATGTAGTACAAGTTGTAGTAAAGTGAATAATATAAAAAGTGAGTACAACAGTATATAATAGATTTATAATACAATAAATAGATGAATAATAGCAAGTAGAATATGTAATATCAAGGGTGGAATAATACAGAATAGACAATAATGAAGAATAAATTCATAGTAAATTCTAAAGTAAAATAAATAATCATGAAATGTAGTTTTATAATAGTATTGTGTAATAATTATTAAACAAAGTAATGACATGACACAAAAATTGTGGTCGTGAATTCCAAATTTCGAGCCCCGGGACGCCCCCGTTGCTTAAAACAAAGCGATAGAGTAAATGGAGGTTCTGCCCACTTTTGGAGTTCACGCCCCATTTTGGAGATATCCGGTCTGCAGTTATATCTACTTGGACGCATTCAGGCTGTAAAGTATGTACTCTTTTAGCGCTCGTTAAGTATGTACTATGCGGTTTCGGACGCAGCCCGACAACATCTCGTTTTGACATCTCGCGTGGTTCTGTGTGATTTGGACAACTTCAAGTTACGCCCCCTTCCAGTTACGCCCCTCTCTTGCAGTCCGCAGACTGACCCTTCTCGAAATTCCACTCTGGGCCCCCTCCTTCCCAGGACGACACACCTACCAGCGCGAGTCATTATAAACCATCGCACTGCATTCATACAGTCGTCTTTAACTGACGGATCCAACCTCGGACTGGCAGCTTTAAGGACGCATTCTTTTGAAACTGTAAGTCTCGTTTATGTCGCAATTTTTGGAAGACGAGTCTTGAAAGGATAAATTAGGGCAGCTACATTCATCTAACTTGCTTAGTTGTGAATGTTGCTTAATTGTCATGGTGAAGGTGAACGAATGAAGATGCATTTTTTTAAGCAACGCGGAACAGCCTTGACTTTATATGCAAAACATTGACAATTATTGCCGTTTTCAGTCGTGGAAAACTATCGCAGTCTATTTGGACTTTAACTTGATCTTTACACGCATATCATCCGATGAAGAAATAAAAATAGACAGTAGTTTAATTTGTGATATCGTTAATCGCAGGCTTTTACTGTTTTGTCGTGCCAACCTTTAGTCAGTTCTTTCAGATGCCATGGGATACTGCAGTTTTTATCGTCCCTAGAGTAATAGATTGGATTAATGTAATTCTGTAATTTCCGCGTTCATCCTCAGACTACACGTTTTACCATTGGTGCACCTTGAACGTGTCCAGCCCACGTACTGACGCCACGGCATGCGGAAGATTCATTCGATCGATTGACTTGAGAGTGAGACGAATGTGTTTGTTTTATGGGTGTTGCTGTGGAGCGTGAACTTGTGTATGTGTACATTTACACATTACAGCCAACAAACACAAAATACGTGCCAGGGGCATAAAATATGTTTTTTTTTCCTGTTCTGAATGCAGCCATAAATAATAAAACATCAGCTTATTGTGTTTTAATAGTTATTTCAAATGTTGATTTGATAAAATGTGTAGGAGGATTATCTAGAAGTTTTGTAATAGTATATAACATTAAGACGGAAATGTAAGAAATGTGACTGCAATAATGATATTATGACCATATATTATAACTAAAATCAAGTCTCCAATTCACACCGAAACAGTAAAACTGTTATCGATAAAGTTCTAAGATATAAATATAATAGTTAAAATTATGCCATATTTTTCTGCCCATTGTAACAAAGTCCACCTTGCTTAATTTCAAATTAATATGCTCTTTGTCAAAAAGCAATAATGTCATAGGTGACTTTGTAGCACCTAATCCAATAATCCTTTGAAATGTGCGTGGCACCAAATGACAAATGAATAAATACACACCAGAGAAAGGAGTGTCCATTACAATGCACACACAGTCTGAAGGGGTCATGAAAAATTAGACTTTCTTCTTTGAAGAACAGTTAGATTGCATGGCATTATCTTTAACTGAATTTGCCAGCTAAACTACCTGATATCACTAGTTTAGGTTAAGGAGCGATTAAAGTGTTGGGCAACATTCTTAGAGGTTGGTCTAACAATTGTGTGGGTGTGTGTGAGAAGAACTTTGATTAACAGACTTTTCTTGCTACAAACTAAAATCTATAATTTAGACTTGATAAAATCAAGGATTTATCAGCATTTTATCAGTTATAATCCCAGTTTAAATAGTCAACAAGCTAAGTGTTGTCACCTGACCCTTGGCAGCGCTATCATGAATTTGTCCCACAGAGATAAGAAGCTGAGGTGTGTTCGCTCATGAAAACTAATTCTGCTGACCTTTATATTATTGGATTTTCATGCATAATACATACTGACATAGACAGAGGAAGCTTTTTAAGGTATCACGGAGCGAATGGAAGCCAGCATAAATGTTTAATCATATTGTGGGAATAATATCACATGACCCTGAAGAAGTAGTCGCATGCACAGATTATCACTATATCTCTGTCCTTTGACTGCATTTTGGTCACTAATCTCTACCTTCCAGTTTGTAAGGAGTACCAGTGGTAAGAAATATGGACGCTGATCAACTGCTCGGTGCCTCAATCATCAGGATCCCACCTCACCACTACATCCATGTGTTGGATCAGAACACCAACATTGCACGGGTGGAGCTCGGCCCTCTCACCTATATACGCCAGGACAATGAGAGGTAACCTGGAAAGCATCAGGTTAACTACTGTATGATGCAACAGCCCTTGAAATACAGGTTCCCACTGGTTTGATCTTTTTTAGATTTGATGTAAATAGATTTTTAATTTTAATTCATACAAAGAAATTTTAGTGGCTAAACTGGTGCATTATATGTAGGACATTTGCGAATTAGGAGCATGTCCGGTTTCAAGCTGTGATGAAAGAGAGAGTTGCTGGGATACGTGGTGTGTAATCAAGCCTATTTCAAATCCTCCATTGCCCAGAATCCAAACAACAGCTGATATGAACTATTTATTAATAGTGTTCTATGTTTCATAGATTTATTTTTAGTCTATCAGTTTCTTTTTCACTCTTCTTTACAAAACTTCATCTCAAACTTTCAGTTATTTCTACAAATACAAATCACTATTTCAGTTCAAATGTTTGGGGTTATTAAGATTTGTTAATGTTTTTGAAAGAAGTTTCTTATGCTTACCAAGGCTGCATTTATTTGATAAAAAATACAGTGAAAACCGTTATATTGTGAAATAATATTACAATTAAAAAAAGTTTTCTATTTTAATATATTTTTATAATTTATTCCTGTGATGGCTGAATTTTCAGCATCCTTACTCCAGATCCTTCAGAAATCATTCTGACACGATGATTTGCTGCTTAAGAAACATATCTAATTATTATCAATATTGAAAACAGTTGTGCTGCTTAATATTTCTGTGGAAACTGTGATAATGTTTTTCTTTGATTAATAGAAAGTTTAAGAGAGCAGCATTTATTAAAAGTATTGTGCAACATTATATATGTCTTAACTGTGCCCTTTGATTAATTAAATGCATCCTTATTGAATAAAAGTGTAAGAAAATGTACTGACCCCATACTTTTGAACGATAGTGTATGTGTCCTGATATTACATGATTCACTGAAAATCTTCCTCCTGTTTTCTCTCAGGGTTCTGTTTGCCCCTGTCCGCATGATCATGGTGCCACCCAGGCACTATTGTGTTGTGCTCAACCCCGTTGCCCGTAATGCTGAAGGCCAAGTTCAGTTTGATGCATCAGGTCAAGCGAAGCTCAGACATGCTGACCTGGAGATCCGCCTGACCCAGGACCCCTTCCCCCTCTTCCCTGGTGAAGAGATTCAGAAGGTATGGAGTTGAGAAACATGTTGCTTTGCAGCTTGTGGCTTAAGAGCTCAGACTTGTGGATAGTTTCAACTGGTGGTGGTTTCCATCAAAAAGTGGCAAATCTGTGCCACACCTACGTTTTTTTTCCATCAGCTCACGTTGACTAGATCACAACGAGCACCATTTTGCAGCAGTTCTCTTATTATTTATTATATTTTACATTCTAATATAATTATTACCAATGATTACCATTTTCTTCTTCTTCTTGTATTTCTCTGTCTCTCACAGGATGTGACACCACTGCAGATTGTGTATCCGGACACAGCCCTGCGTCTGCAGGCCCTGCTGGACTTTGAAGAGGAGGGAGGAGAGAAGAGGGTAGCAGGAGACGAGTGGCTGTTTGAGGGACCAGGTACCACTGCCGCACAACTGGCATTAGCTTTACAGAGCTTTGTGTGCCAACCTGGACTAGTTTACTTGCTCAAAGCAATTGACAGTTTAAAATAATGAAGTTCAGAGGGAAATAAAAGGCAGTAAAGATGTTCTTCATGGTGCAATGCTATGCTATAGTTTTTTTGTTTCCTACACATGATGAGTGAAGACCAAATAACTTTCAAGAAGGTTTTTCGCTTCTTTAGTTTTGCCTGCATTGTAAAATCCGTTAAGTTCAGAAAACTGAAAAAACATTTAAGTAAACCAGCTCAAAGATGAAGTTAATAGAAAAATCAATTTGTACTACTGTACACAAACATGTTAATTACAGTTTAATTGAAATATTGATAACTAACTAATTGATAATATTGTTTGCATATTTTGCTTTATGGTTAAGTACTAATAATCAATAGCACACGTGCATGTGCGAATGTAACTATCAAAGAGACTATCACTAAATACATGCATGTATATGTTAAGCAACATGCAGTATATACTGTATACTCTTCGAGTTTTGAAGCCCTTCTTCAACCTAACCACAGGCTCTACTCTTCACCGCAATGGTAACCCTACAAAACTTCAGAATAACAGAAACATTAAACACTAACACAGCTCTCGCTATATTCATTCACGGTGGTCATGAAAGGGGAAGTAAATCTATTCAGCACTGTTTTTCAGATATTAACTACATTTTGCTAGAGGCAGTTAACAATTGATAGATTAAAACTGAGGTCAACATGAAATGCTGTTTGCAACACAACTTGCCTCCATAATATGACAACAGGATGCTTAATGAGAAAACAGTGAATTAGGATATTTAATGAGAAAAATGTGAGATTGGACTTAATTTTGATCATCAGGAAAGGAATTGACTGGATTGTGAAAAGTAACTGTTACATACCTGAATGGAGCCAGTGAATGAAGACAAACATTTTCTGGAAAGGCATTCATAGATAAACCCAGAAACATGCAGTAAATAGGGTTCAAATTTGAGTCCAGCAGTAGCTTGTTCAGGAATTATGGAATAACTTTCTAGCCTGATAAAAATAAATCCACTTCTAATCTTATACCACAAAATGATTAATTTTCTATCACAGTAATGACATATCACAATATAGAAATCCAATCTGTTTTGTAAAAAGCACAGTACAAATAAACCTAACTTGACTTACTTGACCTTAATTTTATTTTCATGTTGACTATGAATACAAAAAAGTGTAAATTTAAAAAAATGAGAAATGCAAGTTACTCTCAATCACAATAAAGTGCGCTGCATCCTTCATAATGTATGCATACATTATAGGTGACATCATATGGTGTAAGATGTCTAACCTGGAGAGCGCTTTATTTCCGGCAGGGACGTACATTCCCAGGAAGGAGGTGGCGGTACTTGAAGTCATAAAGGCCACGGTGATCAGAGAGAATCAGGCCATTCGCCTCCAAGCACGCAAAGAGGGCCTGGACCGCAGTGGAGTCCAAAGAGTTACTGGTTTGTGAGATAGTTCACCCCCAAAAATTCACATTTTCATTACTTACTCACCCTCGTGTTGTTCCAAACCTGTTTGATCTTTATCCTTCTGTGGAACACATAAGGTATTTTACAAAATGTCAATACAATGGAAGTCAGTGGCCTTTCAGAGGCCAATTGCCTTTCATTGTATAGGCAAACATAGTTAACAGTTCATATTTTGCATGCATATTCAAATACATATGGCTGAAATTGTGTGTGTTTCAGGTGAGGAATGGCAAGTCAGTAAGGTGGGAGCTTATCTGCCTGGAGCTCACGAAGAGGTGGTGGATATCGTTAATGCTTTCATCCTCACGGACAAGGTACCCTCTTCTGTCCCTTTCCCTGTACTGTAGTTCCCATTAGCATGTTTTATTTCTCCATTCACACTTTAAGTAGACAGGCAATAAGGGATTGGGGGGTTAATTGGTTCAACAGAAAGGTTAACGTATAGCACATAGTGATTAAGGACGAAAGCTCTTCACTAATGAAGTCACAGCTTCAGAACACAATTTTGCCCCAAGCTTAATTATCCACGCCTGCTTGTCATTCCCCCTTCATTAGAATGCTTTGCATGTGCGTGCTCTCCGGCCGTTCCGTGACGCCGGGGGCCGAGAGCGGCGCACCGGAGAAGAGTGGCTGGTGACCGTGGCAGACAGAGAGGCTCACATTCCCTCTGTGGCCGAGGAGATTGTCGGGGTGGTGGACGTAACGACTCTGAACAGCAGGCAGTACTGCGTGGTTCTGGACCCCGTGGGGGCTGATGGAAAACCTCAACTCGGACAGAAGAGAGTGGTGAAGGTGAACGAATCGTTCTGTGCTTTCAACGCAGGAAAATTGCAGCATTTAATGTTAAGTGCCTATTACTGAAACCCATCATTATGCTGAAGGCTGCTGCGCTAGATAAACAGGGGCCTCATATAGAACTCTTAAGTCACACTTAAAAATATATGAATGAAAATGGCATCTGCAAACAAGCAGAGCAAACTTTTTTGGCAAAAATAAATCTTATGCAAAGTGTGCAAGATGTAAAGGTTACAACATAATTACCATGAGCATGTGTAACAAATGTTACACTTTATTTTTAAATTTAACATAAAAATCAGTGATATTGATGAATATATTTTAAAATGTAATTTATTCCTGTGACGCAAAGCTGATTTTTCAGCATCATTACTCCAGTCTTCAGTGTCACATGATCCTTCAGAAGTTATTCCAATATGCTGATTTGCTGCTCAAGAAACATTTCTTATTATTGTTTAATATTTTTGTGGGAACAGTGATACATTTTTTTCAGGATTCTATGATAAATAGAAATAATTTGTTTGAAATTGAAATGTTTCGTAACATATTTAATTGTACATATTATAATCTAATGCAATGAAGTGCGTAACTTTTTAAGCATCGCTAATGTATCAAGACATTATTTTTTTGCAGCCTCTGCTCTTTCAACCTAATCATAAAATACTGATTAATAATCATCACTGGCTATTTAAGTTTTATGTTGTATGTTGAAACCACTGTGAATTCTAATAGAACCATACATATGGATTATATATTAGATTTCTAATTAAAAGTAACTTGTATAATAACTTAGCAATGTAAATTTCAAATGTAAACATCCAATTTCTCTCTGTCTCCTCGTCTCACAGGGTGAGCGTTCGTTCTTCCTCAGGCCAGGAGAGCATTTGGAGAACGGCATTCAGGATGTGTACGTGCTGTCAGAGGAGGAGGGGCTCGTGCTGCGTGCTGTCGAAGCCTTCGTTGACACTGAGGGGGTAAAGCACATGTTTGATCATCCGCAATGAATTACTAAAATCACTAATTTAGTACACAATTAACTAGAAATCGAGTGTATGAACAGCTGCATGTGCAGGTTGAAGGTGTTCTGAACAACTGCGGTCTGCAGTAGAAAAAAGAAGAGAGCTCTGATTCATTCAGGTAGTATTCTAACAAGGAGAGAAATGAGTGAAAATGCAGGGTGTAGACCGACAAGGTTGTTGGAGATTTCAGAACAAAAGAAGACAAATAGAGAGTGGGTGTATTGTGTTTACAGACGTTACCTGTTTCACAGGGTGCTGCCGTCGCCCCTTGTTCTCAATAGTTCATATAACTCTTTTAGCATTCCCGAAATGTTTGTCTTTATGTTTATACGATAAGACAAGAGAGTGCTTTTTCACCCACTTGTTTTTTTGTGTTTGTGAACTAGGTTTGTGTTTAGAGCGCTTTTTCAAACTCATAAATCGCCTTGTCATAAATTGTGTGAACAGGAAGAACTTGATTCTGGATCAATGAATATATTGTATGAATGTAAATCATCATTTAACTGACATTTAAAGCACTAATATGTCAGACAGAGGGGCGATTCACTTCCTTCCTTCATTAATTAATTCCCTTCTTCCCCCTCCCTATTATGAATACTTTAATTCCCATCCTCATTTTTGTTTTGATAAATATGATTTTTATGCATTCCCTTCTTTTTTTTTTTTCTTGTCCTTCACCTTGGCTTATACACACGCACATACACACAGTCTGATCGTATGCCACTTGTGCTGCAGTGTCCGTCCCCACCTTACACTAATGTTTGCCATTGTTACTCCTCCCTCCTTCTTTCATTCACCCCACCTCCCCGCACCTCAACACTTCAGC
>NW_015537938.1:713736-725340 GCF_001515605.1 Sinocyclocheilus anshuiensis | reverse complement strand
CAGCAGGAAGAGCTAGATGAAGAAGAAGGGGAAAGCCGAGCTAAAAAGAGGGGAATACAGCGGCGTCCAGGTGACCGTTGGATGCTACGCGGCCCAATCGAATACGTGCCGCCCGCCACCGTAGAGGTGCTGCTTAGACGAGATGCTATCCCGCTGGATGAGAATGAGGGCATTTATGTCCGTGACATCAAAACTGGAAAGGCAAGATTCGAAGATTGTAAAGAATCGATCGACCAAATGCTTTCTTTAAATTTCTACCATTTTCAGAATCACATTTGAGTGTTTAAACTCTTTTAAGAATAGTCACATGGGAAAATTAGAGGATATTTTGAGACTAGGCCTGAGAGCATGGAGTTCAGTGTCCGTTAAAGCAATTGTTCAGGCAAAAATGACATTTTGTCAAGCTTTACAGAGGCTAAAATGTACAACTTCATTTGTTGTAAAGTGTGCATCTAATGACATCATAAATTTGATTATAAGCCACAGCGGAGGGGAAGATTTTTTGTGAATATTGGCTTAAATTTCAGATTATTCCACACACCAAGCTGTCATATGGCTTCAGAATATTAAAATAACAGATATACCATTAAAATAAATATTATTATAAATATTTAAGTTACACTTTATTTTAAGGTGTCCTTGTTACAGTGTAATTATATATTTAAGTACTGGGTAATATTAATTAACTACATGTACTTAGTATATGGTTAGGGTTAGTATTAGGGTTACTTGCATGTAATTATGCATAATTTATTGTTATTATAATACTAAGTACATGTAACATGTGGAGCAAGGACACCTTAAAATAAAGCGTTACCAATATTTATTTCTTGAATAAATACTTTTTTTTTTTTTTTTTCTCCATTCAGTTTCATTTTAAGGAAAAGACCACCTAGGACAATTATCCAAAAATCTAACTTTTGTGTTAGACAGACGAAAAAAATTATATGGGTTAGGAAAAATATAAGAATACGAAATAAAGAATTTAAAAATTTTGAAGTGAAATATTCCTTAATCTTTTATTTCAGTTTAGACAATTTAGGAAATGTAACATAATGAATGTAACTTGAGGCAGTCTCGTGTTTCTTATTGAAGAACTAAAGTGTAGCTTGAGTTTGATTCATTTAATTAATATTGACAAAACCAAACAAGCTCAAGGGTAAACGCTAAAACCTCACAAACAAACCTCATGAAATTCAAGTGCTTTATATCCCAGCTGACCTTATGTCGGTTTCTCAGGTGCGTGCTGTGATTGGCCAGACCTACATGCTAACACAGGATGAGGAACTGTGGGAGAAAGAGCTTCCAGCCAATGTGGAGACTCTTCTGTCTCAATCGCTAGCTGACCGCTCGGAGCGAGGAAGAAACCTTGCCCAAGCTGAGAGAGATAAAACCAGAGTGGTGTCCTATCGTGTCCCACACAATGCAGCCGTGCAGGTGTACGACTACAGAGAGAAGAAGGCCAGGTATGTAGTGATACTTAGTCATATGGTTATGCAACATCTTTCCTAAGACTTTTAGGTCCATATTTTAGTTCTGTGGAATTCTTAAAAGTAGTTTTATTTTTATTTGTTGTTTTATTTGTATATTTTTCGTGTAGGTAATTGTTTCATTTCTAAGTTAAAAACTTAAATTAGAACTTGGATTTCATAATTTGGACATTGTAAATCACCTTTGCCATTCTCTTTCTCTCTTTCCCATTCTGTTTCTCTCACAGGGTGGTGTTTGGCCCTGAAATGGTGATGCTGGGTCCTGATGAACAGTTTACAATTCTTTCCCTATCCGGAGACAAACCCAAACATCCTAATGTCATCAAAGCCATTTGTCTCCTGCTTGGCCCAGACTTTTGCACGGACATCATCACCATCGAGACGGCCGATCACGCTCGCTTGCAGCTGCAGCTCTCTTACAACTGGTATGTTGTGTCTGTGTGCCCGAAAGCCTTATTAGAAAATGTCTCGACGAGTAAAAATTAAGTGCAAATAAACAATAGGCTGATCAGAGGAGTGAGCTCACATTCTTTCTTTCTTTCTGTGTCAGGCACTTTGATCTCAAACAGCCCGCTGAAGCGGCCAAGGCTACGGCTCTGTTCTCTGTGCCAGATTTTGTGGGTGACGCGTGCAAAGCCATCGCTTCCAGAATCAGAGGAGCAGTTGCCTCAGTGCAGTTTGATGATTTCCACAAGGTATGTGACACACCTGTACAGTTTTATTGCTCTGATACCTCTCTTTGTTTAGTGCTCTGGCTTTTGGCCATGATTGTAAGTGTGGCAATTAAAGTTAAACTTTACACTACCATTCAAAAGTTTGGGGTCAGTAAGATATGTATTTCTTAAGAATTAATTAATACAGCACTTTTATTTAGCAAGGATGCAATGTTAATGTGCAAAGTTACAAAATAATTTTGTTTCAGTTAAATGCTGTTCTTTTGAAGTTTCTCTTCTTTAAAAAATCCTGAAAAAATGTATCAAGGTTTCCACAAAAATATTTAGCTGTTACAACATTTATAAGAAATATATAGAAGAAATTTTTCTTGAGCAGGAAATCAGCATATCAGAATGATTTTTGAATGATCATGTGACACTGAAAACTAGATTCAGTTATTTTAAATTGTAATAATATTTCACAATATTACCGTATATTTTACTGTATATTTCATTAAATAAATGCAGGTGAGCATATAATACTTCTTTCAAAAACTTTATAAAAATCTTACCAACCCCAAGCTTTTGAACAGTAATGTATATTGTTGTATTTGTCTATATTTGACCTGTGTGTCCATCTGTGATTCAAATTACTTTGAAAACGTTTTAAAACTCCTACAATATTGCAGCTGCATTAGTTATTTACTGTAAAGCTTTCATGTTGTGTTTCTCTTGGCTTGTTCATTTTCAATGTAAAATGCAAAAAAAGCAGCATATGTCCCAAAGATGTCAATTCAAGAGTGAATAGATGATGATTAGGATGTGATCAGGCTTGTTCGTCTTATATGTCTTTGCTCTGAACATATGCATCTATTCCTCTTTCAGAACTCCAACAGGATCATCTGTTCGGCTGTCTTTGGTTTTGATGAGAAGCTTGCGGTGCGATCCAGTCTGCGCTTTAATCAGAACGGGTTAGTTGTCAGCAGCGTGGACATTCAGTCTGTGGAGCCGGTGGACCAGCGCACCCGTGACGCCCTGCAGAAGAGTGTGCAACTAGCCATCGAAATCACCACCAATTCACAGGAGGCTACTGCACGGTACAAACCAAACACTTCATCTTACTGTCTTTATCATGTTTTTCTTTAAAAGATTTTTTAATTTAAATCAATTATTTAAACATTAATTTAAACATTTAACTTCTTTAATTTACATGTAATTGTAATAATTGGAGTATAATAATTTAAATTTAAATCCTTAAAATCTTAAAATTTCTATTTGACAGAATTCAACATTATTACGTACTTTTAAGATGTCTTTTCACTATCTCCGACAAACAACAGACTCATTTCCAGATTAATTTCCAATAAGAGTAGTGCAGGAGCTGCATCATGTTACAGTCACATGCGTTTGCAGAATTTTTCAGATCCAGAGCTTCAGATGCATTGGAATATTCAAACCTTTCAGCTTTTCTAATCAGAACTATTAGATTAGTGAGAACCATAGTCAGAATTACCCATATTTTTGCACTAAAATGTCAAATATATAATACTGTTTCTGTAAAATGGGTGGTTATGAAATTGAAGGTATATTTAAAGTAAATTTAAGGGTGGTCGGTCCTTCTCTGTTGCAGCACCCAAACCCACAGCCTGCCTTTAAATGTGAGGTCTGCTCCTTTACTAGCCAGTTTTAAATCAGTTCTTAAATCTTATTTGTTCCCTCAGGGAACAAATTAAGATTAGTTTATTGTTGTTTTCTGATTGTATTCTATTTCAACTCAACTCAACTCAACTTTTATTGTCATTCTTCCACATACACAGTATACAGAAGAACGAAATGTCATTTCTGACGGACCAAGGTGCAAGGACACTGACAAAACCAGTATACACACGTGTTCATGACAACAGGAATTAGACATAAGAGCACATTAAATATAACGAGCAATAAACATGACGAGCACAATAAATATATCAAGGCAGAAGTGTTGAATGAGGTAGAAATGTGAAATTGTAGGAATGTAAGAAATGTTAGAAGTGTAAGAATAAAGGGCTTGTGCACAATTGAGGTGGCTCAGAGCAGATATTATGTTAGAGTATGTGCATTTGCACAGAGTGTTCTTTAGTGCACATTGGGTGAGTTGAGTGCAGATGTATGTAAACTGACCGTTGTGCAAGAGTGTCTATAGTGCACAGCTAAGTGAAAGTGCAGATGTATGCGAATGACCATTGGAGTGTTTTTTTTTTCTTTTTCTTTTTCTGTAGACATGGGATGGGAAGGCAGTTTATGATGGGAGTAGGATGCTGGGTGGTATCAGCTTATTCAGGATTCTGACAGCCTGGGGGAAAAAGCTGTTGCAGAACCTTGCCCTGCGGGTCCTGATGCTGCATAGTCTTCTGCCTGATGGCAGAGGGTCAAACAGATGGTGGGAGGGGTGAGATGAATCTTTCACAATGGCAGACACTCTGTGTACACAGCGTGCCTGATCGATGTCCTGGATTGATGGGAGGGAGACCCCTATGATCCTCTCAGCTGTCCTCACTATGCGCTGTAGGGTTTTGCGTTCTGCTGTTTTGCAGTTTCCGAACCACACAGTGATGCAGCTGGCCAGGACGCTCTCCACAGTTCCTCTGTAGAGGGTGGTGAGGATGGGTGGTGGGAGGCTGGCTCTCTTCAGCTTCCGCAGGAAGTGAAGACGTTGTTGCGCCTTCTTCACAGTGGAGTTGGTGTTGATGGACCAGGTGAGGTCATCAGAAATGTGCACACCAAGAAACTTGATGCACCTGACTCTCTCTACAACAGAGCCACTGATGAACAGGGGAGGATGATCAGTTGAACTTCTCCGGAAATCCACAACGATCTCTTTCGTCTTGTCCACATTGAGAGACAGATTGTTGCTGTGGCACCAGCTCACCAGTTGTTCCACCTCCTCTCTGTATGGTGTTTCGTTATCGTTGCTGATGAGGCCCACTACTGCCGTGTCATCAGCAAACTTGACAACGAGGTTGGATTCTGACTTGGCTGTGCAGTCGTGGGTCATGCGCACTGACTGTGGTCTCTCTGTCAGGAAGTCTAGAATTCAGTTGCAGAGTGGCGTGTTGAGACCCAGTAGAGAGAGTTTACTCACTAGTTGCTGTGGAATAATTGTATTGAATGCTGAGCTAAAGTCAATGAACAGCATTCTGACATACGAGTCTTTTGTGTCCAGATGTGATAAGACGGAGTGCAGTGTTTCTGTTGCTTTTAAATCTGCTATAGAAATACATTTTGACTTGACTTCATTATTTATATTAATTAGCCCTAGAAAACAACTGTTTTTTTTTCAGATGTATTGACGGACATTGATTTTGTGTGGATATATATTTATAAATTCATTATTTATTCATTTTACACTGGCGCATAAGGGGAGAGTTACTGTTCCTTCATAAAGAATTTGAAAGTTCTGTGTGACTGCCACTAGGGGGTGAAATGCAACAATCCCATGCAAGTATCAGCCATAGTGAAAAGCTTGATGGGTATTTTTTTTCAAAGGTACACTATGTAACTTACAATGTTTTTTTTGCAAGACACAGGGAGTTTAATTTATTAACTGCTAGAGTGCCAAAAATGACAAGAAAAGACTTAAAAAAGACTTAAACTTCTGTTATTCAACCAGCTTTCCCTATTTTTCCTATGTATTTGTCTGTCATGCCTATTTACATTCATTTCCCTTCTTTCAGACACGAGGCAGAGCGTCTGGAGCAGGAGGCTCGGGGTCGCTTGGAGAGGCAGAAGATCACAGACCAGGCAGAGGCAGAGAAAGCCAGGAAGGAGCTGCTTGAGCTGGAGGCTCAGAGGTGAGTTCACTGCGAGGGCCAATGCTATGCTAATGTTTGTCTGCACATGTAACGTTTTCACGGTCAATAATCATTGTGTGTGTTTCCCAGTGCTGCAGTGGAGAGTACAGGAGCGGCGAAGGCTGAGGCACAATCTAGGGCCGAGGCGGCTCGTATACAGGGAGAGGCAGCGGTCGAAGAGGCCAAACTCAAAGCAGAGGCTCAGAAAATTGAGGCCGTATGTCATCCAGACTATGCTAGTTCTCATCTTTTTCTATTCTTACCCTGTTAGATTTTGACCATTTTCCTCTCCTCTGTGAGTCAGGACGCTGAGCTGGCCCGTCTGTGTAAGGCGCGTGAGCAGGAGCTGAATTACAAGAAGGAGATGGACCAACTGGAGGTACAGAAGCAGCAGAAACTGGCAGAGATTGAGAGCCTGCGCTTCAAGGAGTTGATCGAGAGCCTGGGCACAGAAACCCTGAAGGAAATGGCCCGAGCTGGGCCTGAACTACAGGTAAGTCAGCATTGGGATAGCAAATTAACATCTTTCTGTAGTGGCTTTGCATCACAAATGTTTTATGGATGGATGTAGATTCTGTCGTTTTAATATTTTGTCAGTGGGATAAATAACCTAATAAAACATGTACCATGTTTTCTTCCAGGTGAAGCTCCTGCAGTCTTTGGGTCTGAAGTCTACTCTTATTACAGATGGCTCCTCTCCTATTAATCTCTTTACTACTGCCAATGGCCTTCTGGGGGCTCTGCAGGGCAAAGGACAGGATGAATAAATCAAAAATAGGAGAGACAGAGGTTAAGAGGCCTTATACCACTTAATATGCATGAGTAAAAACTGTGATGCTGCACTCTGTTATTGTTTTCATTCTTACTTTATTACAATAAAGCCATGTAAGTGTAGCATTAGCAGTACCTTTGCTGTCTTAGTTGAACTAGCGCTAAGTTCATTGTAATATGTAATATGATATGTTTTTAGTTTACTAACACTTACACATCTTATAGACTTTACTTTGTGTTCAAGTGTCATGCTGAAATGTGCCTATGGTGCCTTAAATAATTCAGTTCAACCAAAAGAGCTTTCTAGAATATGTTTCTTTACTGTGCTTTGCTTTTTACAGCAATAAGACAACATTTAGTGTCCAATAATACCTCACATACCAAATAAAATATTTTGCATTGCTCATCAGCGCTCTTCATTTATTTCATTTAATAAAATTAGATCAAATTTTAGTTTAGACTATTTATAGTTTCGATGCTATCAGTCATCAACTGTGAGTCAAGCCCTGTGGTGTAGAGCAGCCACAGGGAGTGGGATCCCGGGAGAATGATCAAGCAGACACAGAGAGCCAGTGCACTACCATAACAGTCTCAAGTTCTTTAAGGAAGATGGATCATATTTATACCACAGATTCATACAACAACATAAACGATGTCCTGGGGCTGGACAGCCAATCAGAGTACTCAAAATGTGTGTGTGTGTGTGTGTGTGTGTGTGTGACCAAATGTCCCCACAAGGATAGTAAAACCTGAAATTTTTTTAACCTGACCGGCCTGCGGTCCCCACGAGGGAAAGAAATGATTAAAAATAGTAAATGATGTTTATCTGAAAGTGTTACAATGCAAACAGGTTTTCTGTAAGGGGTAGGTTTAGGGTTAGGGGATAGAAAAATTTGTTTGGTCAGTATAAAAGTAATAGAAGTCTATGGAAAGTCCCCACAATTCACAGAATGTGTGTGTGTGCCAGTGTGTCCAAGGTCTAGTTCTCGTTTTGTCTAGGCGTGTCTGTGATGGGCCCAAAACAGAAAGACAGACAGAAGTGAAGCCCAAGAAAAAATAAATATTAACATAAACATTTGTTAATAAATGCGGGTTGTGAATGCTTGTGATTTAGATATTTGGCTACATGTTGGCGCTGCCATATAGTGTTTTTTATTCATTTTAATCTCTCGTTAAGCTTCTATTGAAAATTTTACATTTTAGACAGATTACCCATACGCGTTCAGTCTTTGCGAAATATTTATCAAATCCCATATTAGAAAAAAGATAAATAAAAATTACTTCACCACTTGGAAGTAGTTCATTTGTCACGTGACATGCAATGAATTAGTTAATGAACTAGTCATCAAATGTAGTTCAGCTCAGAACACTTCAGCGGTTTAAATACATGGGATGGATGACCTTGTGGGCGTCTGTCAACTGTGGTAAGACTTTACAGTTTTATGGACGTTTTGATACTACAAGTCTTTGTAGCTACATTGTTACGCCTGCAGGTGGCGACATTGCAAGCATTCTTCTATTTGGGTTGACCTGTTCTGGAAGTGTTGTAAATACAACTTGACCACTGAGTTCTAGTCGTGTCTTCTTTTGGAAGGCCAAACAAAGTAGTTTCGCTTTCACAATGAAGCACACAGCGTCACACATGGCAGGCTAGAGTGAGCAGAGGCCGGGGGCTAGAGTGAGGAACGGCCAGAGGGCTAGAGTGAGCAGAGGCCGGGGGCTAGAGTGAGGAACGGCCAGAGGGCTAGAGTGAGCAGAGGCCGGGGGCTAGAGTGAGGAACGGCCAGAGGGCTAGAGTGAGCAGAGGCCGGGGGCTAGAGTGAGGAACGGCCAGAGGGCTAGAGTGAGCAGAGGCCGGGGGCTAGAGTGAGGAACGGCCAGAGGGCTAGAGTGAGCAGAGGCCGGGGGCTAGAGTGAGGAACGGCCAGAGGGCTAGAGTGAGCAGAGGACGGGGGCTTGAGAACGGCGCGGCCGGCGGATTCGACGAAGGAGCGTCCGGCGGGCTTGCGGCAACCACATGTGACGGACCCCCGGCTGGACTCCGCTTCGTCCACGGTGAAAGCCGATTTGGCGATCCACAGTGCGAAGTTGATGTATTTCCTCAGTGACCAGTACTTTTGGAAGGCCAAACAAAGTAGTTTCGCTTTCACAACAAAACGCACAGCACCTTCAGGACATTCTATGCACAATCAGCTTGTAACACTCCAACGAGAAAGGAAAACTTGAAATCGCATCATATGACCCCTTTAAACATGTGAGCGCGTGTTAGAACGAGCTGTTTTAGGTAGGCGTGGTTGACTCAACCGACTCAAAAGATTCGAGTTACTGAATCAAAATTCCTAACACTATCCAGAGCCAGTGTTGCTAAATTCAGATATTTTGTTGCTAAATTTAGAAACTTTTCAGACTACCCTAGCAACTTTTTCTTCCAAAAGCACCTAGCAACAAATTGAGCTATTTTTAAAATTTATTTGGCAACTTGTTTTGCATAAAAAATAGTTATTTATATTTTAATATTATATTATCCATATATTATTTTATGAACAAATCTAAATTAACATATAAAATATATTTTTGGTAAGATTTGATGCAGTGACAATTTTGCGTTGTGATCACAACATCATTTAGCAACTTTTAGCAACAAATCAAACTTCCTTTAGCAACTTCTCCTGAAAATAAGTTGCTCTCTCTCTACGAGTAAACCACCAAAAATAGACAAACACGCACACGCCACAGAGTGGAGCACGCGCACAGGTTCACGCAGTGAGGGAGAACCGAGTCATAAACGCAGTGGATCATATGCCGACAGATCACCCCACGTTTTTACACTGATACACACTAGTATATGGTAGGATAAAGCAAGGCTTTAGTTTCGTCTTAATTCTGTGGCACCACCTGAACGTCGATGTGCAACTGTTTATTTAAATTCAAAATGAGAAAGATCCTAATTATTTTTGCAGTCATTTTGCATTAGATTAAGGTGAGTTCACTTTCTATCTGCATGCATGCTCCTGGTTTATTACGATCATTTCGGTTCTCGCATCAGTGCATCAGTCGTGGCTCGGGTGCTGTGTGTGGGTGTGTCACTTTTCTTACTGCTGTTTTCTGTATGTATATGTGTGCATGCGCTGCTCTCGGTGTGCTCTATGACCATTATTCTCACTGAATTATGATATAGCCATTTGGCAGGCGCGCAGAGGACCCGTGTGTGTCTGTTGTGTGCTTATCTCTAGACTGGTACCTCTTTGAATTTCAAAGAGTGAGACAGGTGAAAGGGAAAAGTCATTGATGTGAGATTGATTGATTATTCAATTGATTTGAGGGTTATGTTAAAAGCAACATGGCGCACGAGGCAGTGTTCAGTTAGTACATATTGTTATAAATCATAAAATGTTTTATTGTTGCAGATATGGGTGTGTCATCTGATGGTCTTTGTTTTCTCACAGACGTTGGTGTATAGGCTATATCTAAGGCTCATGTGGACTTTTAAGTACAGCGTGTCCTTTATGTAATTACTTTGTTTCTATCTGAATATGATTAGGGTCTTTTTTTGGTTTCATTTTGCATTTGAATAGGTGTTTTTCTCAGGTGTTTCTTGGATGTGACAGAGCTAGTTTTAAAGACCATACATAGCTACAACATGTTGTGTAGTTTTAGGCAGTCCAGTTTTGATGGCTGCAGCTCTCCCACAACAATCTGTCATCTTTCAGATCTGTATGATGAGGCGGATGAGGATCACACACAAACAAGGCTGTGGTCTTTATGTTTCATTTTTGTCCCTGCAGGGTCTCAGGACAGATTCCTGCTCTGAGGGAGATTAAATGTAAGCAGGTGGACAGGTGCAGACTGACATGTTGAAAAAAAGCAGCCCCTCTTGGTTACAGTTCACTTGACAAAATGATTTACCATACCTTGGTAAATTATGGAGTAAAGAACAGATAAACATACCAAAATACCAAAATGTTTGTTCAAAATTTGGGGCATGACTATCTGTTTTTTGAACAAGAGGTAGCCAGGGGTAGTGTTTTGGGAAGCTGGTTTGAAAACAGACAAATTTTCTTCAGTTCTATTTAACGTAAAAATTACTTTTAAACACGTAGATAAGGGTACAAGTTAGGTTTTAAGAAAAAAACTCAAGTGCTAGTAAGAAGAGTATAGTTCCAGTAATTTGTTTAACATTTAAACGTTCATTTTTAGCATGTGTAAAGCTTAACTGTGTAGTACATTTTCCAGAATGTAATTTTAAGATGTAATTTGGGGTCAGTAGGATTTTTCAATATTTCTGAATGTTTCTGGAAAAAAAAACCCAGTACTAGTATTTTGAACAAAATACAGTGAAACAGCAAAAATGAAATATTATTACCTTTTTAAATAACTGTTTGTTATTCTGATATATGTTAAAATGTAATTTATTCCTGTGATGGCAAAGCTGAATTTTCAGCATCATTACGCCAGTCCTGTGTCACGTGATACTTCAGAAATCATAGTATGCTGATTTGGTTCTCTAGAAACATTTGTTATAGACTAGGCTATTGTGCTACTTATTATTTTTTGTGGAAACCATGATAGATTTGTCAGGATTCTATGATGAATATAAAGTTTAAGAGAACAGCATTTTTTAAATCTTTTGTAATTATATAAATTAGAAACTTCTTTAGTGTCACTTTTGATCATCCTTGCAAAAAAGTAATAATTTTATTTAAAAATGTATATGTATATATATATATATATATACAATGCCTATTAACATGCATTTATATTATGAAGCCAATAATTTACACTATCATTCAGTCTTGTGTGTAAATACTATCATTCAGTCTTGTGTGTAAATATATACATATATATATATATATATATATG
>NW_015537938.1:653912-713614 GCF_001515605.1 Sinocyclocheilus anshuiensis | reverse complement strand
TATTTACACACAAGACTGAATGATAGTATTTACACACAAGACTGAATGATAGTGTAAATTATTGGCTTCATAATATAAACGCATGTTAATAGGCATTGTACAATTTATATAATGTCTTAAATATTTTTATTGTTTTTTACCCAACAGTTCTCAACGAATCAGAAACCCTAAATTTATACAGACATATAAGCTTGATTTTGCCACACATCAGTTGTCATAAACATCTTGGGAATGGATGTGAACGCTGAGGCCAGCATTCCCACTGCTGCCCCTGGTGCAGTGGAGGAAGAACAGCAACGGCAACAATCAGAGCAAGAGACCAGTCAGCAACCTGATACAAAGTCGGACCTCACCGCCAACACCTCACAGCCAGTCAAGACCGAGCAACAAGATCCACCCCCCACCACAACACCTAGCCCCGCTGGAGACCCCGCCCCCTCTCAGGATGCCCCACCCAGAGATCACCTGACAGTCATCGACGAGAATATGGAAACAAGTAAATAACTATTTTAAAATAATTTTAGTCATGCATTTTGCATCGTTTGTTTATTAAATAGTTTATAGAATATTTTTCAATATGAATTAATTTTAATTTTACATTTCAGGTAGTAGATCAGGATCTGCTCATATCACCTGTCATTACCTGTCATCAGACCCCATGGCATCAAAATTAGAGTTTTGTGGCGTTAAGTCCATGTCTGCTAGCTTCGAGGTCATCTGTATGCTAGTGTACACCTAAAAGCTTACAAAATTAACATTTAGTAGATTCAAATTTATTAGACTCATGACATTATCTTGCACTCACAGGCATATATATATTTTAGTCAGCACTTCCCCTAATATCACTTGCCTCTGACTAGCAATATTAAGTAGCAAATCTAGTAGCCCTTTGATACGACACCCCCCACTTCCTGTTTCAATAGGAAACTTACAGTACCGTTCAAAATATGGGGGTAAGATTTTTTATGTTTTTGAAAGAAGTCTCTTAAGTCTAACAGTGCTGCATTTATTTGATCAAAAATACAGTAAAACATTATTATTGTGATATATTACTACAATTTAATAACTGTTAATAACTGTTTTAATATATCTGAAAATGTCATTTATTTCTGTGATTTCAGCATCATTACTTCAGTCTCCAGTGTCACATGATCCTTCAGAAATCAGTCTAATATGCTGATTTGCTTAAGAAATATTGCTTATCATTATCAATGTTGAACACAGTTAATACTTTTGTGGAAACCATGATACATTTCCCCCCCCAAAATTTCACTGATGCATAGAAAGTTCTAAAGAACTGCAGCATAACCAGTTTTTGTTAATTTTATAAACGATCTGTTTACTGTCAACTTTTAATAATTCAGTGCATCCTTACTGAACAAAAGTATTACATTTCTTTTTAATAAATCATACTAACTTTTGAATGACAGTGCATTAACAAAGGAAAGAAAACAGCACTTGTCAAGGCATGGTGTCTTTAATAATCACCTTAGTCCCACAGTGATTTACAAGCTGCTCCTTCTGTCCTTTTGAGAAAAATGATCTCTCAGCATTCATTTTTTTCTCAGATTCTTTTAGTGTTAATCTTAGACCAGGAGCCAGACTGATATAAAATGATTTACAACCTCGCTCTGCTTTCACTCCCTTTTCTTCTCAGCTTTTGTACCATCCCCCACTCTCTTTTCTTGTCTGTTTTTCTCAACAAGTAGATGAGTCAGATGTAGTTCCCCTCTGCCAGTAAAAACTGAGCAGGAGATATTGGTGCGGTGCCTTTAGTTTAGAAACACAAAAGAATTGCTTCTTTTAAAAACAGACACTCTGAAATGCAGGCTTATAGGTGTGTTTCTCTCTTTCGCATGACTACAGGTAATGGTGTTTGCCCTGGTCCTATCGAAAGGTCTCCGAGCGCTGCTTCTCCTCCTCGTCAGCAGCACGCCAAGCCCAACCATGCGCACGCAAATGGGCGAGCCAGGCTGAGCAGCCGCTCCGGGTCAGTGAGTCACGCCGGGTCACCTCGACCGTCACTCACCCGACAGCCCAGCGCAGCCACTGATGTTGGAGATGGACCCAAACCCAACGATTATCTCATATGGGCGATTCTGGCCTGCCTCTGCCCTGTCTGGCCCATTAACATTGTCGGCTTGACCTTCTCAGTCATGGTGTGTGCTTGTGTGTTCAGGGGGTGGGATTGCTGGATACAGTTTCTGTCGAGTAAGGAGGGACTGCGATTTCACTTGTGTATGCAAGAATTATGCTACGCAGTGTACGAAAGTAACTTCTTTGCCTTTGGAGGTTCAGTTGAAAACATTTCTTACTAGCCAAGAAACTGTATTTGGCATAATTCCTTGTGGTGATAATGGAATTATTTGTTTTCCTCCTTTTCATTCAACTTCTCTTCTTACTCTCAGTCTCGAAACAGTCTGCAGCAGGGCAATGTGGATGGTGCGCGTCGTCTGGGCCAGAATGCAAAAATCCTGTCCATCGTGTCATTGGTGGGTGGGATTTTCATCATTATTATTACTATCGTCATCAACTGGGGTGGTGAGTATCTTTTCCATGAGGCCAGAGCATGTGAAACTGAATACAAGCTTAGAGCTGACTTTGTGATTTGGATCAATGTCAAGCTGAAACTTTAGCTCACGGTCAGGATGAGAATGAGATCTGATTACAGGTGAGATTGATCTTTGGCCTGTATCTAATGGATCTAAGTTTGTTGTTTTATAGTTTGTATAAGCAGTGATTTTCACCAGTCATAAGAGTAAATTTTTCGAAATTGAGATTTATACATCATCTGAAAGCTGAATAAATAAGCTTTCCATTGATGTATGGTTTGTTAGGATAGGACAATATTTGGAGAGATACAACTATTTGAAAATCTGGAATCTGAGGGTGCAAAAAAATCTAAATATTGAGAAAATCGCCTTTAAAGTTGTCCAAATGAAGTTATTAGCAATGCATATTACTAATCAAAAATTAAGTTTTAATATATTTACAGTAGGACATTTACAAAATATCTTCATGGAACATGATCTTTACTTAATATCCTAATGATTTTTAGCATATATGAAAAATCAATACTTTTGACCCATACAATGTATTTTTGGCTATTGCTACAAATATACCTGTGCTACTTATGACTGGTTTTGTGGTCCAGGATCACATATTGTATTTTAAAGGTTAGATTAAGATTAAATTTTTTGTCAGTTCAGGATCTGGAATGTGACATGCACCATTTAAAAGTTTGGGTCGGTAAAATTTTTTAATGTTTCTGAAAGAAGTCTCTTATGTTCTTATACAAGGCTGCATTTATTTTATCAAAAATATAGTGAAAAATAGTAGTAATGTAAAATATTATTACAATTGAAAATAACTGTTTTCTAGTTTGATATATTTTAACATGGCAAGCTGAATTTTCAGCATTATTACTGCATGATCCTTCAGGAATCATTCTAATATGCTGATTTGCTGCTCAAGAAACATTTCTTACTATTATCAATGTAACTGAAAACAGTTGAGCTGATTAATATTATTGTGGAAACCGTGTCTTTTCAAGATTTTGTAATGAACAGAAAGTTCAACAGGACAGCATTTATTTGAATAGAAATCTTTTTGTAACACTCTAAATGTATTTACTGTCACTTTTGATCAATGTAATTAATCCTTTCTGAATAAAAGCATTAATTTGTTACAAAAACAAAATCCTACTGGCCCCAAACGTTTGAATGGTTTGAAAAAATACACAATGCTAAAGAACAGAAACATCACAAGCTGGCTTTGTAAAGCAATATTGTTTGTTGTGTCTCTTCTTGTGTCTGTTGTAGACAAAAAAGCTTTTGTGCAAAGAAATTGTGCAACTTTTTTTTATATATTGAAATGTTTATATGTGTATCATTTTTGAAGTAGGTGTTTTGTTTGAAATTCACTTTGCTTCATTCTTTCAACACCTCTTCTTCTCTTTCAGTAATACTTAAGACCTGATGGCCGTCGCGACACTCAAGACAACAACCAATCCATGATGACCATTTTCTTCTTCATCTCTCTACATCTGAATGCTCCTGAATGCTTTTTCAGTTGTTTTGTACTCTATCTGAAGACTCTGAAGCTGGATGTTACATTTATCTTCTATCGTGCCAGAACTATCAAAAACAACATGGACTCTTCAGCTCTTCGAATGCCTGGAATCACGAGCAAGGCATGCATGTTTGTTTTTTTTGTTTTTTTTCAACAAAGGACTCATCGTTTGAGATGATATCAGTAAGGAGACCACACATATGATCTTATTTCATTTGTCATGCACCCCTTGAGGATGTGAGGGAGGAAAAGAATGAGAGGGAGTTGGAGGGGATTTGGTTCTCGACAAAGATTAGAAGTATTTTTTATGCACAAGCTGATTTTAGTATCCCTGTTCAGAAGTGTGAATCTATAAAGACAAGCTCAGATTAAAATGTAATCGATTATATAAAACAGCAGATGGCTTCCGAGTTGGCATCCATCCACAGATGAGTCCAATTACTTTAAGAGCTGCTCTAGACACACTTTCATCTAGGCTTTCTTTTTTCCTTTGATGAAAGGATGAGCTGCACCCAGCGTTTAAACATGGGCTCTTCATTTTTGATTAGACATGATGATTTTGTCTCAAAGGATTGAAACGATGTGGAAAAACAGCACAGGAGCCTCTCTCTCTCTTTCTCTCTCTCACAATGTACAGATATTAGGATGAGGTTATCACACATAAGCAAGAGATGATGTATCAGAGAATCCTACAGATAGAGAAGGAGGGAGAGGTGAGGAGAAAGTGGGAGGGATCGAGACCTAGCCGCAGTCTTTTGTTTCACACAGATGGAGGGATGGAGAGAGAAGGAGAGGAGGGAGGAGAGGAGGGGGGCAGTAGCTTCAGATGAAAAGATACCCCAGAGATGGCGAGATGTAGGGAATGCAGTAGTGTCGAGAGGGATCTGAGCCGCCTCTGATTGGCTGCTTGCGTGTGTGTGTGTGTGAGTGTGAGGAAGCCAATATCGTAACGCTCGCCAACATGCCCTCCCCTCTTCCTCACAGCTATGCTCGACCAGATCCTTCAAGGCAAACAGAAAGCAGACCATTAATTTAGTATTGTGTTTTAGCAGTATGAGGCAAAATTATGATACAAACAGTCATGTTTTTATACCGTAATGTTTACAGTAGAATCTGATACATTCAGCAGGAACACTAGGATGTTTCGACCATGACGAATCATTTTACACAGCTACAAACTTTGTTTAGTGGAATGATTTGTGTTGCTCAACAGAATGATACCTGAATCCTTCCTGGTCAGGCCACACCGATGTGCCAAAATTCAGACTCTGCCAAGACTCCAGCTTAGGGGGGCATGTTTGTGACTGAAACAGGAAATGAGAGCATATATGCATTTTTAAGAAGGCATATATGTAGGGATGCACATTTACAAATCCAATATATAAGCCTAAAATAAAATAAAAAATTACTGATGCATTTAAATATGACAACTGATAAATAAATAAAAAATCAACCAAACATTATCCAATATTGCCAGACAGATAAACTTAAATGCTACAGACTGATCATTAAATGTATGTAAAAACAGAGGAAATGAGCACGCACAATTATCCAATATCAATTAAAAAAAAATTTAATATTGACTGACCGCTATTTTTTATTCCAACCAGCCGATACATTTATGTAAAAATACAGAAATATCAGTCAAAAAAATCTAATACTGACTGACCAATAAATTGATAAATTAATATGTAAAAATATAGGAAATTAACATGCACAATTAAATGGCCAAATATCCAGATTTATATTGATAAAACATAAATTTAAATACTACCAAACTGTACATTTAAAATATCAGGATCTTATTGTGCATCCCTACATATGGAGTTCTTTTATAGATAAAATTACACATGTGTTGCTCTTTGTAAATGTTCTGTATCTAGCGCAACATATTCCGTACCACAAACAGTATGAATGTCGATAAGCATGCTGACTCAGGTTGGGTGACGAGAGGGTGACTTTGGGTTTGGCTTGCATGACGGATGGGGCTACAATCCTCTTTTTGATACATTTCAGTTTGCGACTGCTCTACATCCCCACCACTCAAATATGAATGAGCGTAGCATGCACATTTGATCCAACCGTGTGCAGTCAGTGAATGCCAGCTTGACTTTTGTTCTCTTGAATTGTTCTGCTCAGCTATATTTATATTTAACCTGCTTACGTATTCATGCTTGTATATACATATTTATGTATATATGTGTCTGTACATATTTGTACTGCTTCCATTCGTGTCTGGTAATCTGAATCTCTTCGATGGACATGAACAGTGTTCGTAATGCAAATCTTGACTGTTAACACTGCAGTGCTTTCACAAATTTTTATTGGTATGCATTTTGAAATCGGCCCTCTCAGCGTACAGCAAGTCCGCGGCCATTTGTTTTGTATGCCGTTTGTGCTTTGCTAAAACTTTGACCTTACAAGCATGTTTACACACCAATTACAGATCGCCTATGCTGCACAGTGCAATTCTATAAAGAAATGTTTCAGAGACACCAGCTGAGTCAATTCTCTGGGCTACAAGTTCTACCTGCTGCTCAAAGTATCTATTTATTGATGTGAAGAAAAATAATGTTTTTGTGTTAAACATTCCCTTACAAATTCAACTGCATTTTGGTGAAAGCACCTGTGCTAGTCAAGATTTTTCCTCTGTGACATGAAATGATTTGGGAGGCATTATGATAACTCTTGTTGCTAATATAATCCTGATTTCATGCAGATCTGCCTGTGCATGCCTTAATTAATTGCTTTGGAACAACAATATGTGATGTACACTGTATCTAAACCGAAGCGTTTGATAGATCTTGCGGTATTGATCCTTCTTCTGCTCTGTACCAACACTGATTATGCATCGTTGAGTCCAGTGAATAAACTGTCTCTCATTATGCCACTCCTGTGTGTTCATTCTCTGTCATTATAAACACACTTGAGGCTCCGTGTGCCAGCCGTTAGGTCTCAGTTAAGGGCTTTTCACACTTTTAACCCTGGGTTATTGTCGTTCTAATCCCACTTTTAACCTGGGTAAAGGTAGAGTTCACACTTGTAATTTAGAAGCGGGTGAGCACTGCTTTTTAACTGGGTTTATGAAACCCTGCTCCAGGGCAGGCTTAGCACTGCTTTTGTGGTGTTGACCCACATTGTAGTGTCAACTTAATCAGAGTGAAACACTGCTGTTAGAATTTTACGACCAGGGCCGTAACCACCATAGACATTGATGGGAGCAAGAAATGGCCAAAATTAAAAATGGCCAAACTGTCTCCCCCAACATTTTAAATTCTTCCACTGTTCTGCTGCACGTAATTATGCATAAAGGTCTATTTTAACTTTACAAGTTACATTTTTAGGCTGGTGTGTGCCTCAGCTGTCTATGAGCGCTTGCCAGTGTCAAAATGATTGAGATGGCCAATCAAATTAAAGTAGGCAAGGTTTATTGTTCACAGAACTAGAATCCCAGTGTGAAACTTCAGTTTTAACATTGAATGAGAGCAAGGTTAGATGAAAGTAGCAAAACACAATATTTGACAGCTGTTTATAATAATATCCAGTGATGCAAACTACTCAATATTTTACTCAAATTTTGCAATTTTTAATGGAAAATATGGTATCATTTATGTGACTCCAGTCAATGACACTGACAGCGCAAATACACAATGTTAAAGGGGTCATATGATGCTTTTTTAAAGATCCTTAACTTTGATAAAGAATATCTCTTTGGTTTTGAGACTTTAGTCTTTGCAACTTCAGGGATCTTATCTATTCAAGAACAGCTTGTAACACTCCAAAGTGAAAGGAAAACTTGAAATCGCATCATATGACCCCTTTAACCCAGGTTTTAGGATTTTACAGTGAGAAATAACAGTGTATGAATAATTAATTGTTAACCCTGTGTAAATTATCAAGCAAGATAACCCAGGATTCTGTTTATCCAAGGTTCAGAATGACCCAGGGTTAGCTATTTCAAGTGGGAAAAGCCCTTATATATTGTTTATTCGTTCCTCACAGGACACACTCTTTCCCTCTCTGCTGTTTCCTTGCTCCCTCAATACCGCACATGTCTCCAGGACGTTACAGTTTCCAGGGCAACGGTTGGTAGGCGAGGAGGACAGTGAGGGACCGGGGTGCAGCAGGATAGGGAAAATGAGAGCGTGCACTCAGACTTCACTGGTGTGTTTAAAAAATCTATCTCATTTGAATTTTATAGCAGCATGCATTATTAAAAGACTCTGGAGGAGTGGAGACGGCGAGAGCAAGTGTGAGCGAGTCAGGTTAATGGCAGCTGCAGAGACAGACTGGTTTAAAGTTGATGCTTTGAAATGGAGACAGTGAAAATGGGATATTTTTGTGCAACAGACGGGAAGAGGAGGGGCCGATCGAAAAGAGAGAAAAGAAATGGCACAGAAACTAAAAATGTATAAGGACATGTTGTTTTAGCCAGCATGCTTGGCATATGATTATATAAGCATGTTTTGTTTAATATAGTGAGCATAATCAAGTAATATGTTGAAAAGTGAATGATAATGCTGCCAGACAGAAGGGAGGGTGGGCCGGGGCTGCAAAAAAGGAAGCTCTGAAGTCAGACACGACAGAGAGAAAGATTTCTGACTGCAACAATTAAAGCTGAAACATTATTTTTGAAGATGGATCCTTCGGTTTTTACTTAAGCGTTCACATATGGTGGTTCAAGGGAGATAAACTAGACAAATAACTCAAGTCATCCTAAATGCAATGGGAAAGTTGGATGGATGAAGTAGCAGTAATAGGGTAACTTTATTTATTTGTTGCCTATTTTTATACGTAGGTCTGATTCGCATATTACATGTAGGCTTGTACAATGGAGTTTTTTTATTATTCTATTCACATCTTGTCTAATATGTATTATATTGCATGAAATTTCAGCAAGGATACACTCAATTGATCAAAAGTGACATTAAAGGCATTTAAAATGCTTGAAAATATTTCAAAATTATTAGACAGCACAACTGTTTTCGGATAATAATCAGAAATACTTCAGACTGATTTCTGAAGAATCCTGTAACGCTGAAGACTGGAGTAATGACTGCTGAAAATTCAGCTTGGCCATGACAGGAATAAATTATATTTAAAAAAATATTCAAATAGAAAAAAGTTAAGTACTTAAATAGTAACAGTATTTCACAGCATTACTATCTGTACTGTATTTTTGGTCAAATTAGTGGTGAGCATAAGAGATTTCTTTAAACAACCTTGAAAATGTTTTCTGACACCAAACTTTTGCCTACACATAAAACACTAGATTTGCTAAATGAATCCCTGCTGCTAATTAATAAGCTTAATGAGGATTAAATTAACACTTCATCTGAATTTAGCCAATGCACAATTCCTAACTTCCAAATACGTTCTTATATATATGCACTGAACAGACTGAGAGAGACCGGTGAAGGTTAAATGTCCAGAAGAAAACAGACCAGAAGTAGTGGAGACGACAAGATGGAGTGCACACTTAACCTTGTTGGATTTAATTACACAATCTAATCAAATAACATGATTGTTAAATCTGATCTAAGTGGGAGAGGTTGTATCTTTGTCTGCTTGGCTAGCTTTAGGTTCTTGTTTGACTGTGATGGTAATAGCAGTTGAGAACTCTGTAAGGGTGGGAGTAATACACAGACATCGAGCTCACATTAAACCTTCTGATGCATGTTCATTACAGTGGACAGGTCTTTAAAAGCTATTGTAACTATGATGTTGCATGCAAACAACCTCTCTGAGGTTGATTGATGTATTAACATAAAACTGATCTCGGATTATGAACCAAGACCCTTTTGTCATGGTTAGATGTGTAACTGTAAAATTAAATTTAGTGATTATATATATATATATATATACAATTTTTTAAAACCTTTTTTTAACATATCTTCATTATTTGCCACTCCTATTTCTTATACTGCATGTGATTCCATTATGCTTGAGTATGTAATAATACAAAAAGGACAAAGACCGTCATCTAGACGTCATAACTCTTTCACTGGCTTACAGCAGTAGACATGTTTTGGATAAGGGCAATTGTGCGCAGAACTTAATTAATACCTGAGATGGAAAGATGTGATTCCCTGCAGTACAGTCAATCACACATCTTATGATTAAAGGCTAAGCCATTTAATAGATGGAAAGCTCAGTTCCTCTGAGACAGATGAAGGTTGTCTGTCTGTAATAGGATTTAAACTACTGTGTTTATCAAAGGTTTAACTAAGTAAGGAATATCCCAGGCTCATGAAAGTTTAGTGTAAACTGCTCAGACATAATTGTATCCAAATTCTTAATTAAGTTTTGCAACCTTGAAACACTCACACCAAAAATTAAATATGCAGTTTAGAGCAGTTTCATAAGATTGAATAGGACTGCATTGGTCGCTGCCAAACATAATATCACACAACAGCGCCTTCCTATGGCCGTCTTTAAAACATTACCAAGCCAAAATGTGTTTGCACCTAAGTCAAAAGAGAGCAGTATTTACTCCTCTTAGAGTAACATGTAAAGGGAATACAAATATTTACATAAATACATACATTTAAGATTTATTATTTAAGGGGCTATTGTTAATGATTGTTATTATTACGGTTTCTGACTAAGACTGCGGACTACCCTTACAAAAATATCCTGCAGGAATTCCTGAAGGAATGCTGCTTTCTGTGCAGGGATCATGCAAATATCAAATAAATAAGTATATATATATATATATATATATATATATACATTTTCAGATGTGGTTCTTTCTTATATTTCCTGTAGAAGCCCCTTGTGATTCCTGTAGGATTCTTGTAGGATTTCTGTGGTATTCCTGTAGCATTCCTGTAGGATTCTTGTAGGATTTCTGTGAGATTCCTGTAGCATTCCTGTATGATTCTTGTAGGATTTCTGTGGTATTCCTGTAGCATTCCTGTAGGATTTCTGTGAGATTCCTGTAGGATTCTTGTAGGATTTCTGTGGTATTCCTGTAGCATTCCTGTAGGATTTCTGTGAGATTCCTGTAGGATTCTTGTAGGATTTCTGTGGAATTCCTGTAGCATTCCTGTGTGATTCCTGTAGGATTTCTGTGAGATTCCTGTAGCATTCCTGTGGGATTCCTGCAGGAGTCCCACAGGAAAATGATCACGAAAATCCTGTGGGATCCTACAGGACCTTGCAGGTGTGCAGGTCCTGCAGGATTTATCCTTCAGGAATGCCTGCAGGATTTTTTTGTAAGGGTAGTGTCGCAAATAACGACTGACCGTCCGAAATAAACTTGAGTGATTACAGTCTCCAGAGTATCCTACAACGTGAAAAGCTACTAAAATAATTTCTCCGAATATAGTTACTTGTTCATAGGTATTGTCTAGTTTTAATCAATGAAAAAAGCACAAATAAGCGCAAAGGAGTTCAAAATAATCTCTTGGTAACTTACTGTGAAAATGTAACTGTTACATAGTTCCGCTAACGTTAAATATGTATTCAAAAACAAAGCCTGTGAGATGAGCATTAAAGATATTGGCTCAAATCTAACTTTATAGACATAAACACCCAGAAATGTCAGTCAGCTGTGCAAAATAGTACACGGTCACCTAACCATATCTAGGGTGGTTTAATGTTGTTGCTAGGTAACGCTGTAAATGGACGTGTCTCGTGACCTCATGATGATGTCCAGTCATCCGCTAGAAACTGACGTCACTGCCAGCCACTGAACCTACAAATATCTCAAAACAATACAGTGAATAATTACATTAATAATATTCACTCATAGATTTTCAGTAAAAAAAATAAAAAAGAATATAATTAAAATAATAAGCGATTAGCCATTAGCCTGGTATTTCAAAACTAGTTTGTAGATTTGATGTACATGTTCATACAGTACAGTAGGTGGCAGTGATACGCATCTAGAGTCTGCGAACAGCCATTAAACCAAGAGGAGAATAAGCAAGTGTAGAGTTGCTTTTATTCGCGTTTCGTCGGATTTGTTTTCGTTTTATACTTCGTGAAAATGTCGAGACTAGATAAGTTACAATCTAACCTGATGAAGCGAATGTCAATTGTCATTCGTGATATTTGGGTGGAGGTGGAAGCGACGGTGAAGGACTATCAAAAGGAAGCAACCCAAACACGGTCAGAAAACGCGAGACTGAAACAACAGCTCAGGGATGCGCTGAGCAAGAATCAGGCACATTTAAACGGTATATTCACACTTTAACACACACAGACGCTGTTTGGGGTATTTGGGTCAGTTGAAGGTTGATTGCATTTTCTGTAAACTCCAATTTAATAGTAGAAATGAATGTCGCAGAAGCGTAGATGGCATGTTGTCCGCTAAGTGTCTGCCTCGCATCACTGGTCTTGTCTTTTCCCGTCGTATCCAGCAATTACAATATCAGAATTTTAACATAGCTCGTTGAATGGATATTAAAGATAATAACACTTTTACATTCAGAAAGATGGAGAGGACAGTGGCTAACGTTACAGTTGCAGGGCCACAAGAAAAGGAAAGATAGGTTTGGTGTTATGAAAGCTTGACCAGTCCGCCACAATCGTTAATTGGTTGTTTTTACTCAAAGCATTTATGTATATTTGGATTTTTATAAAGTTACGTAATGTCAACTTGAATGCAAGAAAAAATTTAGAACTTTTGAAATCCTTTAGAACCTTATATAATGTGCAAAAGGATTGCAATAGGATTGCAAAAGTTCTAAATATAAATGTAGAACTTGTGCAATCCTTTAGAACCTCATATTATATAAGGTTCTAAAGGATTACAAAAGTTCAAAATTTTCACTTGCATTCAAATTGACATTACGTAACTTTATAAAATCCAAATATATATTTAAAGGCTTTGAGTAAAAACGACCAATTAACGATTGTGGCGGACTGGTCAAGCTTTCATAAAATTTTTATTATGTATTACTGAAATCCTAAATATAACTTCTATGTAGGATTTCAGTAATACGTAATAACAATATTGCTGTACTTTAATTGTAATTATTTTATTTTTTCTCATACTTTTATTCAGTAAGATTGCAATAATTGAACAAAAGTGACAGTAGACATTTATAATGTTACAGAAGATTTCTATTTCAAATAAATGTTCTTTTCAACTTTATTCATCAAAGAATGTTTAAAAAACTTTAGCATGGTTTCTACAAAAATATTAAGCAACCCTACCATTGATGATAAGAAGGAATATTCCTTGAGCACCAAATCGGTGTATAAGAATGATTTCCGAAAGATCATGTGACACTGAAGACCGGAGTCATCACAGGAATAAAGTATATTTTTAAATATAGAACCCTTATTTTAAATAGTAATAATACTTCACAACATCCCTGTTTTTACTGTACTTTGATCAAATAATGGTAGCCTTAGTGAACATAAGAGAAAACATTTTTTTAAATCTTACTGATCCCAAACTTTAGGCCACACTTATCTTATTCTTATCTTTGACTTCCACACTCTCTGACTTAATCAAGGGAATTTATAACTATAATAATCAAAATTCAATTTGAGTCTACTAAACTAAATTCCATTCAATTTCAGATAATAGTAATATATAAATATTCAAATAATAGTAATAATTTTAGTGAAATTAATGGATAAGAGTTCATAAAATTTGGGAACAATGGAGAAAAGTTTTTTCCTAAATTGTCAATTTATTGTTCATGCAAATAATGAAAATATGATGACACAGAAATGATCGTTATCTTGATGAAACGAACAATGCCTTGCTTTAATGGCTGCTGTGAGTAATGCACGTAGTGTGAAATGTAATTCCTCAATAGCGCACTTAACTTTATGACACCAAACAGTCCATGTCAAACAGGTTTCTAAGAGATAAACATTCAGCCATTACAAATACTTTGTCGCACGCACAAAAAGGTCACTCTGTACAGCCTTAAAACAGTCATGTTTACATTTGTATGCATTTGATGAATAAAATGACCAACACTGCTACTAATAATGAAAATAATTAAGTGAATGCCGTTTTCATGCTTTCACCATACAGGAGTCCACTATGTCCCTCCTGATGAAGCCTCACCCACAGAATTACCAGCATGTGGATATGGGTCCCCAGCTGAATCAGAAGACCCAGAAGATCAGCAAACGGAGGGCGATGCCCAGAGTCAGGATTCACCTAGTGAACTGAAGCCACGCATACTAGATGTCATTTCAATCTGTAAGACAGAGGCAGAAGATAGAGAGCTAGTGCATCAAAAAGATGTCTTGAGTACGGATGAGACGTGGAACAGGAACGCACCCACTGTGGCAACACCGAGGGTCAAGACTGAGCCCGAGGACACCATCATCACAATAACGTCTTCAGTTACTACCACCCCTGCCCACGCCGGTCCATGTCAAGACTCGGAACCCGCTCACCAGATGAGAACAGCCAGTGACGCTTCAACCCTGTTGAAGAGGCCACAGAAGAAGGAGCGCCTTCGCACACGATTCACCATGCCTAGGAGAGCATCCGCAAAAGATCATGAAGAGCCGTATAAGTGTAACAAATGTGGAAGGCAGTTAAAGGACTTGGCAAAGCTGCAGCTGCACAAGAAATTGCATGAAAGATCCTTCATCTGTCACTGGTGCGGCAGAAACTTCTCAAAGTTTGACTACCTTCGGATGCATATGCGCACACACACCGGAGAACGGCCTTACCGCTGCAACTGGTGCTCAAAGACCTTCAGCCAGAGTGGAAACATGAGGAGACATGAGCGCACGTGCCGGAGTTTCAACGAAGAATCGGCATCGCATGGGCTGGAAGATCAACAGCTGCCCGCCGAGTGACCAGTGCGTCATTGTTGCCAGATCGCTGCAGGCACACCTCGAGAAAGAACCTGTTGTTGTGATAGAGAGCTGAAATTTGATCTTTTTCATTAGATATATTGGGATATTTCTTGTTTTACCAAGTATATTAGAAGCTTCCATGTTACACAAAATACAGAAAGCCTATATGCTGTTTGACCAACATCTCTATGACCTTTTCAGGCCGTATGTGTGCACAAATGTCACCAGTAAGTCGAAAAAGCATCATGAGAATGAACGTTTGACCCTTTGAGGAAGATCACGTTGTGTTCCATACTGAGTACCATGACCTACTGTACTTCAAGACTGATGTTTTAATTTTATAAATACTCCACCGAGAGCATGATCTAGCCAATGAAATGTTTTTTTAGGCAGTGCATAACTATAAAAATGTATATTCACTATAGGAAGGAATGACTTTCATTACTTGTTTTATTAATTTCGATTTTTTTTTCTTCTGGCCTACACATTACAATTTGAAAATTCCAGGTTTTTGGTGACTGGGAATTACAGAGGACGAGGTAAATCTAAAGCAGTACATTAGGATATGAATCAGTGTGGAAGACTGAACAGTAAAATGTACTTAAACTGCAAAATTGTCAGAAGAAAATCATGTAATTTGAGAAGATGTATCTTATGACTGTCAAATGAGGAACTTTGTCGTATGTAAAAACAAACGCTTGAATAAACTAGATTCAGTTTAATTTGACATCAGTAATTGTCTGTATCTGAGGAAAATGTTTATCTGGCCATTGTGAAATTACTGTATGTATGCGTGTGTGTAATATGCTTAATTTTGCCTTTTTTATATTTTACAACCCTGTCATTTAGAACATACTGTTTATCCAAAACCTTCAGTTCAATCACTGAATCACCAGTTACTACCACTGTGGTTAAATGCATTTATATTGATTCTGTTACTAACACTGATAATTATTCCATAATATGTCATAAATATTCTAAAATCTTCTAGGTATTTATTTGTCACACATACTGCATTTAGCATTCTTTCTTTGTAAGTGGTGTTTTTATAGTGTTATTCTTAATTTTCTCGTCTTTCTGTCCCTGTGTAGTAGACCTCGGCGTTCTCCCAGGTTTAGTGGGGTTCTGCCTTTTTTTCACAACTAATTTAGGCAAATGGTCAACTAATGTAAATTTCATGTAAAACAATTAACCATAATCTATAGGAATTGTTACTAGTGTTAAAACAGCATAAGAAGCTTTCAGAATATTTCAGTTTTTTTTTTAACCACAGTTTTGAATGAGTAAATATAATTTCAGTTACTAGTCATTTGGTGGACACTGTGGTTATTATGGTGGTACATTGTACATTTTTGTAGGGCCATCATTGGGAGTGACAACTGGAAACCTGATCTTGGGCCCTGTGATGATGGGTCCCCACAAGACTTTTATATTGTATACTCTACGCATTTTAGCAGGAGCTGTGCATACTTGCAAGGAATATTATCAAAAAGAAAAAAAAAATGAAATTTTGATGAATTTTAAATGTCTGATCAATTATTCAATGTAAAGGTAATCTGAGGAGTTTACAGCTAGCTCAGTTATATAAACTACTTTACACAAAACACTATTTTTTTGTGATATGTAAATGTTTGTAGAAAAAAAGAAAGAAATGTAAAATACGTAATGAAAATAATTTATTTGTTACCGCGCGAAAGAAAAAAAATGCTCGAGTAGAGTAGGCTACTGTTGTGGTTGCCTGATCTCTTCCCAAAGCGACTTGTTGTAATCTTATTTTTACTTGAATACTTTGAAAACCGCGTTTATCCTTGTATATAAACAACTTTTGCTACCATTTTGTTTTGACTTCCTCTCAGTTTGCTCTGCAGCTGCACTGTAGCGTTTCTCCAGTGCGGTAGGTGGCAGTCAGCAGTTTCCGGCTGCCTTCGAAATTTGGAGGAAAAAGGCAACTGTTCATGCAACGGGAGTAGCAAGCTCTTTCGGTGGTTTGTGTTTGCTGCTGAATTTAACTGCTGGAAAAAAATGACCAAGCTGCAGCTCCTGCACCGCGCGCTGAACGAGCGTCTGATGGCGGCGGTGGAGCAGATCATGGAGATGGTCGGCGGTACGGTGCTGGAGTACGAGGAAGAGACGATCCGAGCACGGAAAGAAAACGAGGTTCTGAGACGGAGGCTCCGGTGGATGGAGGGGGCAAACCGAGCCGACTGGCCAGGTAGCACGACAGACCGACAGTAATGTAGTTTTTAATGCAAAATACTGCGCAGGACAGATAGCACGACTTGGTAATAGCCATGAGGGGAGTTTTCTTGAAACATTTATTTGGTTGCTACAAAGTTTTGTTCTACATTCTATGCACGGCCGCGGACTTTGTTTTGGTGAGATCATCCGCGTGCATTCAGCCTTTGCTCTTCCTTATAAAGGAAGTTATAAATATTTGTTATCTGAACTATACTAGCAACTGCATTAGGCCGAAGTAAACACTGATCTGTGAATTGTCTGTCCGACGTTTTCGCTCCAAAACGTCCAGGGGGCACGCAGATTACAGCTGCCCCCTCTAGAGTCCACAAGAAGAAAGATTTCCAGTCGCATAAACGCACTATACGACACAACAGACCATTAACTTGCATTTCCTTTTGGTTTAAACCAGCACATTTTACCTGCAGATACTCAGTTATGTATAAACAGAAATCACACTTTATCTCATCAAACTGTTGCACTTGTATTTGTTTTTTTAATATTCTTAGGCCCATCAGAACCTTTTACTCTTTCCACAACGGAGGAGGCCAATCCATCCCGGCAAGATGAGGGTGCTGTCAACTTTGTATTTGGACCTGAATCAGAAGTTCTTGTGATCAAAACAGAGTCGACTGATCTCCCCCTGTGCAGCGCCACCACATTACCTCAAAGCATTGATCAGGGACCTGACAATGCCGGGACAGGCGCTGGTATTGCCTATGGCCTGGTGGACAGCATGACCTGGGACTCTGCCCAAAGTTACATGGCCCCTCTGGACTTTGATCCAACTTCAGGTCCCAGCAGGGTCCGGCACTGGAGAGGACAGAACAGAAGGCAGAGGATGTCCTTTGCCTGTCCAGACTGTGGTAAAGTCTTTGCAAGTAAACAGAGGCTGATGGTTCATATGCGCATTCATTCCACCGAGAGGCCTTATGCGTACCGCCGGCGCAAGGCGTGCTTCTACGGTGACAATAAGAAAAAGAGGAAGCTGCACAGGCTCTCTCAGGTAAACAGCAGCACGATTAAAGTCGACATGACATCAAAACTGACCCATTTTTACTTTTTAATGCACATTGTCTTATTGTTGTGAATGCATTCTGGTATTAAAAATCAAACCCACCTTTAACTTTTTCACATTTAATATACTAATTCGATTGATTACCTTTCAGTCATCTAACACTCAAACGTTTTTGATAATTAACACTGTTAAATGTAATTTTAGCAGATATAAAAATGTATATATTTTTCACGATTATTTGTGTATGATTATGTAGTTCATTTTAGTTTTTAGTGTTATATTTTGAATTTATTTAGACAAAATAGTATAGAATTTGAATATCGTATTTAATTTAACGTATTATTATAAAATATCTTACTATACAGAAAACTAATGAACTTTTATAAATGTAAAATGGGGACGTTTTAACAAACAATATTATAATAGCTTGTGTTATTTTCTGACATGCAGCTGTCAAGAGAAATTGTGGACGATCTGTCAGATGGCTCTGAGCAGACGAACAGGAGTAGTGCATCACCTGAAACTACTGCACGAGGCCATGAAGAAGAGCCTGAGAGTGACCACAGCAGCAGTGATAAAGAACCAGAAAAGAGAATTACCACCCCTGTGCGGAATCGGCGTGAAAAAAAAAGAGTTGTAAACCAGCTGTGTCGGTGCCCTCATTGCCCTCATCGGGTGTTCGCTCGGCCCTGTCAGTTAGCCTTGCACATGAAGACCCACACAGTCACAGCTCTTGTCAACCTGCCCACCCAATCACAGTCAGGAACTCAGGAGATAGTGGATGCGAACAGGAAATTACCCAAGGTACTGCACGTTCTCTAGTGTCATAAATAGTGGGTGTAGATATGCATAAATAGAGATTTTCTTTCCTTCACACATAAATCCCTCTTAAGGATGTAAACGGATAGAATGGGGAGAAAATTAACCAGTCAAAAAAAAAAAAAGCTATATAAATCAACCACTATTCTGAATATTTGGTGTGATGTGCATCGACACATAATGTTGTTTGATGCAATAAGAGTCAATAAAGTATTAAGAAAGAGTCAAAAAAATATATTGCATAGTGCACATTTTGAAGTAGTGGTTGACCAATATGGGGTTTTCAACGGCTGATACCGATATCTAGAAAGTATTCAATATGCTATTCAATAATAGCAAATGTACACAAACTTTCTGAAATCTCAAAATACACTTAAAAAAAGAAAAAGAAAAGAAAAAACAGAAGTTGTTTGCTATCCTTTGACAAAGTGATGAGTAGAATTTAGGGGGAGATAAACACTTTATGGTTAGTGGTTGATGGTTGTAATCTCAAAATATGCAAATACAGGCTGATTCATTGGTTTTGCCACCGAAGTATATAAATAAGGACCTCTGTGTATAGTAGTTCATCGAATCCTAAGATAGTAAGCATGTATCTTAGAATGAACTAAACACACTCATACAGCTACAACCAATCTACGAAGAGAACAAGAAAGCAACCACTGAAGCGGATGCTGTTTTAACGGTGAGTCTGAGGCCAAAAATGAGAGTTATGAGAACAAGAGCTGATATGTGGCTTGAAACACATGCTGTTCATTCAAAAAAAAAAAAATCTGCATCTACCGTTTCCAGAGATGTTATTTGATGTGGGGTTGCACCACTAGTTAAAAAAAATAGGTGAATGCAGCCTATGAGCATAACATAACTCAGATTACCAGCTGTAGCTAGGTAATCTCAGATCATTTTTTGTCAGATAATGTGTTTTTGTAACAGCTAGTTGAGTAGATTATAGGTTTATCTAAAGCTGAATAAAGATAATGTACTATAATCAGCATTTTATCAACTGCTACTACATTCTAGTAGTCTATTGCATGAAAACAAAGAAAAGCTAAATTATTTTTTAAAAATTATTTAACTGAAATGGATTTGTCAGTATGAACTGTATCCTGTGTGCAGTCTATAGAAATAGACAGATAGGGAAGGTAGATCAATTATTAAATTTATCTGAAAACTCTGATTGAGAGCTGTAGATTTGACCGACGCACTGTTTATTGTAGTTGCAATATATGGCAGTTTATTCAGCTGGTGTTTGTTTTTTCATTAACCAATCCATGCTATTTTAGAGATTTTAAATAAGGGCTTTTCAACCTTTTTGGACTCAGAGATCTCTCTCAGCCAACCCAAGTACCTCTAGTATAAAAAAAGCTAGATTTTTATCATAACATGTTACAGTCACTTAATTTTTATATCATATAACATTATTACAATATTGTCATTCTTAAAAGGTAATTTGTTCGAAAACGGTTAAGAAATTTTAAAGAATATTAAATGTTTTCTGGGACCCATGGTTGAAAACCCTGCATTTAAATAATTATAAGACCAGTATCACCAGTGAGCTGAAGAAAATGTCGTATCATTTGACTTAAATTCTTGTTCATATTAAATCAGTTATTATTAACTGTTTGCTTAGTTGAAGTTAATTTTCTAGGCCTGCTTTCATCACTGCATTTCAGTTGAAGCCTTACCTACAATTATCTGAATGCATTCAGTGTTTTAAAATATTTTAAAATATCTTGAATGCAAATAAGTATCACTAAAGTGTGACACAAAGCTTATGCATATATTTTTCTTATTGCTTCACAGGTGGAATTTGTTTCAAACCGCTGTTTTAGCAAAGTTTGGGACTACTTTTCAAAAGATGCATATGGTGAAGTCTTCTGCCATGCATGTTCAGCCAGAGTTAGCCAGGGCTCCAGCAAGGCTGCTCGGAAGAACACCTCTAATTTATGGTCTCATCTTAGAATAAACCATCGACGTGCCTATTTAGAGGCAAAAGGGTTCAGCCAACCAGTTAATATGCTGATCAACACTTTGGACACAACTCCAATTAAATTAGAGCGTTTTGAGCCAGAAGAACGCATTGTAGAGGGAGGTGGTGAAATAAAACAGGTTTTGATACCCGAAGAACCATCCAATGGAACTTTGTAAATATGTAAACAATTTGGACACAATGTTTATATATGTGTATACAAATTAGAAAATCACAAAGTGTTGGATTTTTTTTTTTTTTATATATATAAACCAGTTGTGTATATATTCAGTGCAATTCTAATGCAGTTGTTTGATTAAAATTGGTTTGAAATTAATTAATGAATTTGAGTCTTTTCTGTGGCTGGTTTACTTTAATATAGTCATATATATTTTACATTTTTGTAATGCCATGACATCTTGGGAAAAATGTACTGTAGATTTGAAATGCCACTCATTGTCCTACAGTATCAGTGCACTGAATTTGCCACTTTCAAGTTCACTGTTGGAGTCAGTGTTTAAATATGCTGTTTACCTGGAATGACTATTAAAAAAATACAGACATTATTCATCCATTTTCATATCCAAGGCCTTATACATTTGGAGCTCACTGCATATGTCTTTCCATGCTTCTCTCATTGTTAAATGGACTTGCATGTCTTTCAGAGGCAAAGAAAAAATGATGTGGAGAAGAAGGCCAAAGTTGCTGACAAAAGTGAGTTCCATTGTCCAGACTGTGACAAAGTCTTCTTTCATGCAAGTCGGTTGCGTGTCCACATGAAGTCCCATAAGACCAAAAGGGCTTTATTACGCAAAACTCTGCCGATCAAGACTGAGGTACCTGCTCACACATTGTATAAAGTTGATCTGGATGTATGATCATTCCCATTAATGTGTTTCTATTAAGTTTGGATATTTGTATTCCTCGTAGCTGACTAAAGAAACGGTGGAGGCAGTGCCTAAAACTACAGAAGTACAGAATGTGAAGAAGGTAAAGAAAACATATGCCTGCCCGCATTGTGATAAAGTGTTTGCTCGTGAAGGATGGCTGGGGCCACACATTCGCACTCAGCATGGGGAAGTAAAGAAAAGGAGTGATTACTTTAACGTGTATGGCAGTGGCCGTACAAGGTCACAACAGCTTGTCACCAAGGTTAGTTTTCAGATTTGTAACTGAATATGCAGATATTAAAGGGGTCATCGCATGCAAAATTCACTTTTACATGGTGTTTGAACTGAAATGAGTCTTGGCAGTGTGTGTACACAATAATGATGTATATAATGATAAAAATCTAAAAGTCTGTAATGATAAAAATCCACCCAGTGTTTTTTTTTTTTTAAATCCCCAAAAATCATAACCCCTCCCTTTCTCAGATCAAGCCATTCTCAGATTCTTGGCTGTGTGATGTCAAACAGACAGGCCCCTCCCATGATTGTTGATTGACACTGGTGTTTTATCACAGACCCGCCCTGAGTGAGCTGTTTCATTGTTTCGACGCCGGAGCGGTTGTAGACAAGAATGGCTCCTAAGCGATTGAGGTCTTTTTTTTGTTGGATGTAATAATGAACATAGCAGTCGTCATTTACTCCTGACATCTGAGTCACTGAAGACGCAGAGGTTTACGTTTGTTTTTGAAGGGAATGCACCCCCCGATCTACCTAAATGCGTTTATGTTCGCGCGAATCATTCGTGATCTAGCTTTACCTACAGAAGAAGTGAGTATAAGTTTTTATGAATCTTTGCAAATCACCTTTCCTAATAATGCGCTAGTTAGCAAGTTCTGTGGCTAAATGCGGCTAAAGTTAACAGTCTCAGAGAATGGCTCGTCACCCCACGGGAGAGAGGGGTGCAGCGAGCAGAGCTCATTAGCATTTAAAGGGACATGCACCGAAACGGGTCGTAGTGAACAGAGCTGTTTTTAAAAAAGTAAAAAGTGTTGTTTTCCACTACCATTGAGAAATTTTAACCAAAGTATGTTATAGACTTTTCATTAAGACCCTTAAGTATCATATTAATCATAACCTGTGGAAAATGGGCGTCCGATGACCCCTTTAATATATACTTTGCTGAGACACTGATCATTTTTGAACTTTTATTTCTGTATAATAACCCACATTCCTTTTTTTATTGATTGATAAGCGATTACATAAGCGCAAAACTCAGAAACGGGAAGTCACTAAGAAGATGAGACTGAATAGCCAGAAAACTAAAGGATTAAGAAAGGTCAAGGATAAACAACGTCAAACAAGTGATGAGTCCATCCTGGTTGTTGATGTGCCTACATTCACAAAAGATGAAGATGAAGAAAGTACAGATCTTCCTATATTGGGCACAGATGAGGCTGAAGAAAGTGCAGATCTTACAAAAACGGGCACAGATGAGGCACAACAAAGTGCAGATCATCCTAAAATGGCCATAGATGAGTCAGAGAGCACTTCTGAGCAATCAAAGGACATCTCAGGCTCTGACTGTGGAACATCTAGCACTAAATATCTGAAGAGGATGTTTCCATGCAAAACATGTGGCAAAGGCTTTGCTCTGGAGAAGAAGCTAAAGAAGCATTCAAGGAAACATATAGGACGTAGGTTACATGATGAAAAGAAAAGGAGACGAGAGCAAGCTAAAATGGAAATGGAGCTTAAGGAACAAGAAAAAAGGAAATGGGAGGAAAAAAAGAGGCTTGATGATGAGATGTCAACAAGTAATCACAACCCAAATACTACGGTATGTGTTCTTTACAAAAACCTGAAGAATGATCCGAATCTACCTTCACATTTCATAGTTTTAAATCACAAAAACAGATAAGCATGATTTGTTTAACGATAAGGATCTTGAAAATCTTTCGCAATCAATAGAACCAGAATTAAGAAAATTAAGGAAACGTGGCTCCTGTATCTGCACAATTTCTGCTAAAGTCTATGGCTGTAAGAATTGGTTAAGGATGCACATGCGTGACCATCATGAACGAGCTATTGATGCTAAGACAAACAATCAGAAACCAATAAGAGGCATAGAAAACAAGGAAACGGCAATAAACTTGTACGTGGACTAATAGCAAAAATGACGTGGGTTAGTCTATTAAATGGGTGCCTTTTGATTTTCACATTGAAGTGTAAATGATAACTTTAATAATAACTGATACCAAATTTACTAGATTCTTTAAAACAAAACTTCAATGTGTTTACTTTTGTTTACTGAAGAATGTGTATTTGTATATTGATTTTGTAAATTCTAATATAGGAATCTGCAAGGTTAGTAATGCCTTTCTGAAAGCATTATTATGTTCCAACTTGTATTCTATCAATTTAGATTGAGATAATACATTGCAAGGTATTGTATTTTACACCTAAAATCTTAACTTGTATAAATCATTTTTGTTAAAGGCCCTCATTTTATAGATTACCTCATGCACAAATGTGTATTAAAATGATTTTTTCGTACCCCTTCAGCAGACACCTCGTGGATCCCCAAACAAAGACTTGTTACGGAAAAGCAGAACCAGAGGTCAAGGGCCACTACCCTGCCCATTTTGTGGCAAAGTTTTTGCTTGGGAAATGCGGCTGTTGATGCATATGCAGATTCACTGTGGAGAGAAACCGTACGCCTATCGGCAGCGCAAGAAACGTTTTTATGGTGACCTGAAAAGGGGCCAACTCCAGAAAATCCATAATCAGGAGGTAGGAAAGACTATGTGATTAATCATTTTGACTGCTAGTTTCATCCAGTTTCATATCTTCGGGAAAAAAGAAGAATTGTTTGTGCAATGAATCCTAGGTCGTGTTGACCCTAAAGACTGTTGTTTATAAGAATGGTTGATTGTCGCTTTCCTCCAATGCAGCCTTCGGGGGACAAAAGTGATGAGTCTGAAGAATCTGCACATCTGAACAGCAATGCAACCCATGCAGTGTCTGGAGCTCTCGCAAGCAGTACAGCTATTGAGCAGCCTACCACCTCTTACAAGAGTAACCAAAGAACCAAAACCAAGCTGGTCAGTGACATCATGAGCCACTTCAATATGCAGCCCAGGATTGTTCTACAACCAATTATGACTTCATGCAAGTACTGGAGCTCAGTGCATGGGGTAGCTGACTTAAAATCAGGATGCTCTGAAAAAAGTAGTGGCTTTGATCATGAACAAACCTCAGTACGGGTTGATGATGAAATGGTGGATGCTGTGGAAGATAAAATTGTGGATTCCAATCTTTGCACATTGCCAGTGGAGTTCTCTGGTCATGGCATCCAAAACAAGCCTGAAATATGCTACACTGAGACAGAAATAGTCTGTGTGAAGGTTGGATCTCCACAGCGTGATTCGGAAGTAGAGCATGACAACATTGGCGGCTCACTGGCCTTTGAATCTTCTGAGGGAAATAACATAAAGAGTCAACAAAAAGGCGACTGCAACGTTAGTTTTCCTGGTGTTTCAGAAAACACAGCCAGAGACCAGGTATCACTTATAGTAATAGATGATGAACTAGAGCAATCAAATGAAAGAACTGCTGCTGAAAATGCTCTGTCTGAATGTGGAAGAACAAAGTGTGATTGGAAGTGTGATTGTAAGAACATTTCTGCTATGAAATTAACCGTAATACCACAGAGTGGCATTTTACAATCTTTGTTCAAGGAAACTAGTTCCGGCACCATGCAGAAGAACGCTGACTCAAAATTAGTTTGTGTTGTCCTCTCAGATGTTGAAGATGATGTTGATGAAGATGTGTTGAGTCCCTCCAAAGGTTTAGATAAAAAGAAAACTGCCTCTGTTCCTAGCATTCAAAATTTAAACTTTCCAGCTCCAGATGCAACTGAATCTACCAAATCTATTGATGGTGCCTCACAGCATACTGATGATCAGAGTATCTCAAATGACCCAGTCAGAGACCAGATGGCCTTTACTGCCATCAGACAAACAGAGGACAGGCCCATGAGTTCAAAGGAGAGAATGTCATGTCAAACATCTGATATGGTATTTGCTGGTCAAGAATCTCTGTCGGATGTTAATGTTGACAAGAAACTGCTAGACATGGAGACTGTCAGTAGCGGTGAGAGAAAAAATAAGTAACTGGGTCTGAACAACCAGGTATGCAATAGTAGCAGATTGAAAAGTAAAATACGGACTCAAAAGTAAATCTGTTCTTAATCAGCCTGTGGAAATGTAAAGAGATATGTAAATACTTGAACAGAGAAATCTCAATTTATATGTAATTATACTGTTTTCTTTTGAATTTTTTTTTATGTCAGATGTCAGAATCTAATCTGGATGCTTCAACTGACAACTCTGATATCTCAGGGATGAATGAACCTTCTGTACAAAATGTGAAAACCAATGAGTTATTTGTGAAAAGTTCTGAAGAATTCGAAATGCCCTCAGACTTTCTCACATCCCATCAAACCTCTGACGGTAGATGCAAGACTGCAGTGAGCAGTGGAGAACAAAAAAAAGTAATGCAAGCGCTATATTGTCGGTTTTGTGGGAAGGCATGTAGAAAGATAGAACTGCACCTAAAGTGTGATCATGTAAGAGAACCTGAAGTGGTAAAAGCTTTAAGTCTTGGCAAAGACTGTAAAGAAAGGAAACAGTTATTGAGCAGTTTTGCTATTAAAAAGAACTTCAACCAACCTAGAGATTCTAAAATGGATTGTGATGAAAACATTGTTCACTGCATTTTTTGCCAGGAGTCTTATTGATGGAACAAATTTCAGGAGCATGCTCTTATATGTAAGCACAACAAGAATCCAGCTGCATCCAGTAAAACTCAGGAAACTTTTGATGCAGAATTGGGAAACCTGGCTCCAGACACTATCAGCATGTCCAGACCTTTAGAGCCAACTAATGCTCCTTTATCAGTTCTCTCAGATTTAGGCAATTGCCCATTTCCAGAAACTAAGATATATGAGGCGAAAGAGAACCATACTTTGGTGTCAGATCGTCCCCAAATGCTATACACTAGTGATAGCCCAGCACAGAAGATATGTGATCCGAAACCCTTAAGCCCTCTTAATCTTGACTCTTGCCAGTGTGCTGCTCTGAAAACATACAGTATAATCCAGAAGTGGAGGTGCCTACTGTTTCTAACACTGACAGCAGCATAGCTCAAGTTGATCTTGGTGCACAATTATTAAAGCCATCTGTTCTTGATTTTTGCCAGGGTTCCGCAATAAATCCTGCTCATTTGGAATCTTCTTTTAATACATCACGGAACCCTGATGTGGAGATACTAGAACCACCCATACTAGATTCCCGTTAAACAACACAAGTCATAGAATCTACAGTTCCAACCCTTCCTATTTCAAACTCTGGTTGCAGTGTTCTTCAGCAGTCCCTTATAAAACAAACAAATCATCCCCGACTTGTGAGCCAACCATTTTCTTCAGATCCAGAAGTGTCTTGTGATCTAGAACCTGATGGTTATTCTTCTTGTGATACTGGGTGTTGTGACAACCTTCAGCTCTCTTCAAAACAAAAGGTTCCTTCAAGTCCTGCTTCCTTAAACACTTATCCAGAATGCAATTCAGAATCGAAATGTACTAGCTGTGTTTGATGATATGTATTTGATCACTAATGAAACAGAGCAAACCCAAGATTCAGATGTAGAAAGGAACATCTTCATGGCCTCTGATGTGCATCCAGAAACTGAAAGTCACACTCCAGATCCTAATAGCTGTAACACTGAACAAACACAGTGTCAGCAGCCTGAAAGTATTGAAAATCCAGATGCTGGCAGGAGTGGGAATCAGCCAACAGCTGATCTAGAATTCAACTCAATTCCTTCTATTCGTGAAATCAAATCCGGAGGCGTAAGACACGTGTCGTACCTTAAATTCCAAGAGTGTGATCTTCAAGAAGACCCTGAGAAGATCACTGATGAGAATAGCAATGATTGTGCTGTTGAAGTTCAACATGACTCAAGCCATATCGGTGACAAGCGAGCAGAAGAGAAAAAGAGTCTACCAGATCAGCTGTCTGAAAGAGGAGTCAAAGAAACGTTGTCCAAGTTCTCATTCTCAGGTTGTTAATTTTTTAAGTGTTTTTTTTTTTGTGATGCAAGCTTTTAGTGCTTACTTTTGATTGAATTCTGCTGTAGTATTATGCATAATGAAAAGTGCCAATCTTTTAGTGCTAATATGCAAAAACTGACCATACAATGAATTTTGAATTATTATTTTATTTGATTATTTAATTTATTATGCTCTTTTAAAATTTGGATGCATTTATTATTTGTTATTATTCCTTCTTTGCAGGATCCTGAATGCCAAACCAGTTCCACTGATGACAACTCCAGCGTATTCAAGATACATCACTGCTGTTACTGCAAGCAGCCACATCATAGAATGATGGATCATCTTCAGTCAGTTCATCCTAATGAACCAGAGGTGGCAAAAGCTCTCACTTTTGACAAGAGCTCACAAGAAAGGAAACAACTTTTGAACCTTCTACAAACTAGGGGAAATATTCTACACAACACAAATGTGGTTCAAAGTAGTAAACAAGATTCAAAACCATTTGGGACGTTTGCATCGGGTTGTTCATTTGATGATAGAGTTTATTGCATCTACTGTTTAGAGTTATTTAACAAGAAGTCTTTTGCTTCACATTTAGAGCAGTGTAAGGGCAAATCTACTCTCAGTGCTGAGGCTAGCTGTGGTGAAATGCTTCCTAATGCTGGGCCCATTCCTCCAAACCCTACACTTATTTCCCCCTCTAGTCCAGAAGAGATTGATGCCAATATAGAACCATCAGGTTTTCATTGCCTAAATACCCTCTATGAAGCCAATTTTAAAAATGAACAAGGAAGTTCTTCCCTTCCAGATTTCAGCTGCTATGAACAAACAGACATCTCAAGTCCAAATGAGGAGTTTCGAAACAATAGACAGGCAGAGGGAGCCATTTTACAATTCAGACGTTCTCCTGAAAATGAAGTAGGTTACGAATTGAAGTCAGGTAATTCTCCCAATCCAAGCACTGGACAAGAATCAACAGACTATAAGAATGAAGGAGTAACTTTCCCAAAGTGTGATGTTGATCAAGAAAGGGCTATGAGACTAACATCAGACACAAGCTCCATCGGTCCTCACCCAGAATACGACGTTCTCAGAAATGATGATCCATGTGATGATTTCAGTCCACCTCAAAATGCCCAAACTGTGTGTAATGACACACCCAAGAGTAGCGTGAAAGTCCAAACGTATGCAACAGGGATGAAGAGGAGGAGGAAGAGGCGCTCACGTGTCCATAATCAGGTGAAAATCTTTGTTAAATTACACATTTTGAACTTTGTACTCTGTCTAATACAGGGAATGTTGACACGTGAGCAGAACTGCGAAGTTCCAGTATCCAGTATATAGCCAGTATTTTCAATGAACATAGGATAAACTGGTGTTGTTTTCTCCTCATTTGTATAGTCACTGCTCATGGATGATGACTTGCTGGGTGAAGGAGAGATGTCCAACTCAAAACAACATGTCTGCCAGCACTGTAAGGCAACTTTTGGCAGTCCATACACGCTGCGCAGACATGAATACACTCACACGGGTCAGTGTGTGCAAAACCCATTTTTAATACGCACATATTGCACATATAAGCAAAGTAGTCACAGCGCCAAGGGCCAGAATCATTATTTATGCTCGTTCACATTTTTTTTTTTTCATTTCCACACAGGTGAGAGGCCATTCTGGTGCCATCAGTGTAATATGGGCTTCATCCAGAAGTATCGACTTCTGAAGCACACATTTGCTTGCCATGGTGAGGTTATTCCACTTAAGTTGTTTACATATGTATGTATTACATTTGTTTAGGTTGCTTAATACTGAATTTTTTACTTTTATGTAATTCATCAAAATCAGAGCTTTGCATGAACTGTTAAAGGGGTTTCTGTTGTCTTCAAGGGGACACACCAGACCAGGAAAAACTGAAAAGAGCAAAGAGATCAATTAAAGATGAAGAGTCGTCAGTAAGGGATGAAGCTAGTATAGAGGTAAAGAGAGTTTTTGCCTCAATAATACTTTGTTCTGATATAAGAGGATGGAATTAACATTCTTGTTTTATTGACAGCCGTCAACAAAGAGTCTTGAGGATTTACCAAATTCTGTTACTAGGCAAGGTAAAAAGTTACTGCTTGTCATGCAAACCTAAAAAGCAACAAAATACACAACAAGCATTTCTTGTCCATTTCTTTTCCACTTTTTTTGACTGAAGATGTTTTTGTTTCAGACACAGAGGTGAGAGTTCTATTGGGAAAAAGCAGAACACAGTACAGTCAAAGACTATGACACGGATTGCTAGAAGTTATTGTTTGCATCTTAGTGTTATGTTTTTTTTTATGTAAATATGTTTTACAATGTTGTCTCAATCTGATGGGTTCAATACTTTTATGGATTGGTTAATTTCAGCCTGCTGTATTGTACAGATCATAGCATATGTTTATTAATTAACTTCAGATTGAGAATAAAAAAGGTAGAGGAATCTAAGGGTATATTGGTCTTTTTTTGGTATCTGATATGTGACTTAAGGCAGTTTTCAGTTACCCAGTTACAGTTGAGACTAGACATTTACTCTATTACTCCAGTCTTCAGTGTCCCATGAACCTTCAGAAATTATTCTAATATGATGATTTGGTGCACATGAAACTTACCATCAGTGATGAAAAGAGTTGTGCTGCTTAATGTTTTTGTGTAAATCATGAGACATTTTTTTAAGATTCATTGATGAATAGAAAGTTCAAAAGAATAGTATTTGAAATATAACTTAATGTAAAAATAATATATACACAAATCTAAAATCATTATACATGTCTTTGCTGTCACTTGATCATTTAGTATAAACAACTATGAAATCAGCAACTGCTAAATGTGATGTTTTAATTGCTTGTAACAAGTTTCAGGATACTGGTTTCAGTAAAACGTCTTGAGTAATAAAGCAGGTTTATGAATGTTGTAACTTAATGACACAATCTCCTGATATCATTTGTTACAACTTTTTTTTTCTAATGCATTTGGCTACATAATTTGACTTTTTGCTCAGTATCCATACTTTCACTTGAAAAGCTAAATTATTTAAATATAATTTTTACACCATTTTTATTCATCAATGCATTGTGATTCAACTGAACGATTGCCCCACAGAGAATTCAATTCAAGTTTATTCGTATAGTGCTTTTCACGATATAAATCGTTGCAAAGCACAAAAGACAAGTTGCTGTCTAATATAACATCCAGATTTTTGACTGTAGAGGATGTTACAGTACATCCGTCTAGTTGCAAACTGTAATCCAAGAGATTCTGTGTACTGTTTTTTTTTTTTTTTGGTCCAATAAGTAATATCTCTTGTCAGGTAATATCTCTTCACAGAGAACTGGTTTTCTTGTTTAAGGTTTTTTGTTTTTATTCCAGGTACCAAGAGATGAGAGTGTTTTCGATAAAGATGATGTCTAGCTCCAATCTCATGTAAGCCACTATGACATCTCATAAAAGTATGTTTATTAGATTCTCTGTTTATCATTAAAAGGGCTGTGCATGAGTGTGAAGCTATGACTGAACATAGCTCATATGAATGACGAAGTTATTTGGCCAAAGGCTTTACAGTAAAAGCTGTACTGTCTCCTCCTGTCCTGTGAAGGGTGCTAGAGTCACTTCAGCTAGCACAGCAACCTAATGTGCTGGGGGTTTGATTTTAAAGGGGGAACTTTCACGCGCTCGTCTGTGTTGTTATCGGTACCTGTATGGTCTGTCTTTATCGTTTAAATTCAGCGACCTGAAATAAAGTTGAACAATGACTAAACTGGATCGTCTGAACACTTTCATGACCGAGCGCTTGATGGCTGCTGTGAAGGAGATCATCTTCACAGTCGGCAGAACGGTTCGGGAGTATGAAGAGGAAACGGAGCGAATCCGGAGCGAAAACAAGCGATTGAAAGAAATGTTGCGAGACTCTGGGTGCTTCAGCGAAGAAACAAATGCCGGTAAGACGAAAATATGGTGAATGTTTCGGTCATGTTTAGAACAGGGCATAAAATTTTGACTTGATCTATATATTTTTTACATCAAATGTTTTCATTTGTCCGCGTGTTTTGGTTGTGGTCCCGAGTCCATGTTTGATTCATGACCACGAGGTAATTCATAAATGTATCTATTTTTGATTACATGGTATTCGAGGATGTGTGAATCAACACTGACCTTAATACTATTATGAAAAAAATGCACATTATAAGAGTCAAGCAGTCCATTAAATAAAAATGATGTTTTTGCTTTTAATCCTGTGTAATACAGTTTTATCTAGTGTACTCTTAAATATTTGCCGAAATACTATTAAATTCTTTCGAAATTGGAAAACGGACCAGAAACGGACTCATCCTGCACTCGTGGGCGTGTCCAATTTGTGTCCAATCAGATGCTTCAGAATATACATTTCACAACAATAACTAGTAGCAAATGATGGTTCACTGCTGTGACATAAGTTAAACTCGACATGAAATGAAAATCGACCCCATCTATATTCTGTTTGCATGTTATTGGTTTTATGAGCCATTAATCCATATGATATTTTTTTTTTTCTTCTGACGACTTAATATTTAATCAGGATATTATAAATCAGTCTTCCGGTGAAAATACTTTTCTCTGGAGACTTATGCATGACATTCACCTGGCTTGCATTATTGAGCACAATGCCTATGTCTCAAAATCCAATCAACAACCAATGACTAGAATTCAGTCCATGCCTTAGAATTTTTCTTTTTCGATAATTAATTTCACTCGAATGTACGTCACAATGTGGAAGAAAAGATCTGTCGCTACCTCCATTTCATCACTACTAAGACTGGTTCTTAAAAAAGTGAGGAGAAGCCTTCTAATATATTCTGTTCCAGCTTTCTGTTTTAATAAATAAATCAACATAGGAACAAAATCTGTACATCTTTAAGTCTAATGTCATCAAAGATGTTCAATATTCATATTGTAGCTGTAGTGCACATTACAGATTCATGTGGATTTTCAGTTCAACAGTTTCTTTTTATCTGCATGAAGTAAATGTTATTATGTTGTTGTTTTTTCAGCTCCTGTGCAGTCTTATCAGCCCATCTCCCCGGGGCAGCCCGGATGGATCTGCAGCCAGAATGAGGAGCCAGAACCCTTTGAAGAGATCCAGGAGGACCAAAGCCAGAGGCTTGGTGAACAACATCCCTTCATAAAACCGGAAAAGCCTGAGTACTCTGTCGATGCTTACAGGGAGTCTGTAGCTTTGCCATCAAAAGCCAGCATCAATAACGAAGGCTCACACGTGTGTGCCGATAACGCCAACACAAATCCTATTGAGGATGAAATTACAAACTGTCATTTCCCATCTAAAATCAAAGTTGAATTCATGAACTCCAGCTTGTGTTCAGGCGATGCAATGGGAAGCACTGAAGATGCATATCAGAGCTGGTCGCCACACAGTCCAGATTTGCCTTTAGGGGCTTCAGACATCTACAGAGCACAGCATCTAAACCAGCCAATATGCGCTAACAGCGAAGCTCCTGCCACAGTATCTCAGCATAGCAGTTCATCTCATGATGCCAATCACGTTTCATATCACAACATATTATGTACAAACAGGGCCTACTGTAGCAGTAAATGCTGTGAAATGCAAAAGAGGACAATAGCCAAATCAAGCCCTGTATGGAAGTATTTCTCTCTAAAAGATGGAGACTGTAGCAAAGCAGTGTGCCTTATGTGTAGGGCCGTCATATCTCGTGGTCGCAAAGAATACACAACGTCGGCTCTTCTAAAGCACCTTCGGATGAAACATGGTAAATGTTGACATTATAATTTGTCATCTGATTTTATATATGCGCATATATGTACAGTCTTTTCTGTTCAACTACTTTTACGGTGCTTGAATAATAGGATAAATATGAGGAAAGCCAGACATTATCTTTGTGTTATTCCTGCAGGAAATGCGCTAATCTTTGGCAGTGCTAAGAAGAGACGAATGAAAGAAATTATGAGAAAGACTGTGTGAAAACCACTCTTGAGTCAGTATGGACACTGGCTATTGTGCATCATGGCCAACCTTTAAGTGTTTTCAAACAAATTGTTTCATCAAAACCTACATCATATGGAGTGGGTTGAGATAGAGAAGTCAGAAATGTAAGCTTACAATAAGTCATCTAAGCTATTTGGTTATGGTTACAGAGAAAGAGTTGGGGAAAAAATGTCACAATCTTTAGCCTGTAAGTAACTGGTGAATGAATGTCATCATTGTCAACAAAATAACAGGATGTACATACTAGCTAGGACAAGATTAATCTCAAAGAAAACTAATAAAAAGAAATAGATTTAAGAATTTTACAGACCTTTACAGAATATTTTACCACCCCACTGAAATGTAAGATGTTCAGGTTTGAAGTTTTAAACTTGATTTGTCTTTTATAGTCATTTTTGCAATAAATGAATCATGGTTTAACAGTGTTGAGAATTCTGTTTTTTGTTGTTGTTTCTGTGAGCCAGTTTTTAAAAAGTTTGTTCAACTTCCAAATCTTGTATTTATTGATATAGGAACATAAATATAGGAAGTTTATGCATGTGTTAACAATGCTCAAGCCTTGCCCCTTTCTGCCCAGAGTTGAGTTTTAACCCTTTGATGCACAAGCTTTGAAAACCCCTTCTAATGCACAACATTGGTCTAAAATGACCCATATTCATTTCCTTTGTTATTTCATGCTTGGCTCAGCAGTCAGGTCACTTTAGACCCATGTTGTGCATCAAAGGGTTAAAAAAATAAGATTCTGTAAGTCATAATGAGAAACTTTCTCGTAATGACTTAGTTTCTTATTATGAGACGTGAAGTCATTATGAGAAAGTTTGTCATTATGAGATTATACTCGTAAATCATAAGTCATTTATTTTTTCTAAATCTAAAAACAACAACTCAATTATGGGAAAGTCATCATAATACATAATTATACTAAATTATAAGAATGTTTCTCATTATTATGATATGCTTAATCATCATGAGAATTTCTGTCAATATGAAATATTAAGTTATAATTATGAGAAAGTCTCATTATTATGACTAACAGAATCATTGTTTTCACTCAACTGAGATAACAGGCAAAAATAATGGTTTAGTTTCTCATATTAATGAGAAACCTTATAATAATGACTTGACGTGTCTCACAATAATAATCTGCTAATTAGTAATGTATGCATGCATGCACATTATTATACATCATGTTTCTCATTATTATGACTTACAGAATCAGAGGATCAACTGAGGTGAATATGGTTCTCCATACATCATTGTCAAGGATTCTACCTTCAGGCAGTCAAACCAAACTTATTTTAAAAATTGCCATGGCAACCATAGTGGATTCAGTGGCATCACTTTCAAGCTTTCAGACTTTTCAATCATGTCAAAGATATATATTCACAGAAATATTGGTTATTTTATACAAGGTGGGAGTACACTTTTAGTACACTTTCTGTGGGTACCAGTATGTTGGGGTACAAGGAAATGAAAAAGCAGACAAAATGGCTAAGGGAGCACCTAATTTGGATAATGATAACTTAACAGTCAATTTAAGCAGGGAAGGAGGAAAGTGTTTAATTCAACAACCATGTTGTAATAGATGGCAGAAGTACTGGGACACATATGAGAAAGGCAGACATTTGCATAGTATTCAAAGTAACAAAAAGATGACATTAACTCAGAGGTCCCCAACCACCGGGTCGCGACCCACTACTGGGCCGTGGAAGAATTGCTACCGGGTCGCAAGAACGTTCTGGGAAAAATGTGAATATATATATGACACTCTGTTATTTATTTATGTTAATAATTGTTCTAATTATTCTGTATTTTCTTTGTATGCGATTGATATGGAGTAGTCAATTTGACAATTTCATGTTAAATAAGTAGATGAAAGATTGCTCTGATCTATCACATATTACGAGTTAAACGGATCGCAGCTGATCCGTAATACGTACGGATGAGACCCTACCGTTCGGCACGCACGTGATTCGCAGATTAATTTGCCAATTTACACGTACAAGCAATTTTAAACCACAAGAAGAAGAAACGAAAGATAGCTCAATTCGTTACTTACGTGCTGTTCTCGCACACAATCAAAGCGCGCACAAGCATAGAGACGTGTTTCAGACAGCGCGGAAATAACGAGTTGCGTATATACAGGCCTACATACACACATAAAATTAGCCTATGTCAAAAACCCTTCACGGCATTGTCATTCTCTGCTTTAAATATTTTTTTTCTTGCTTATAAAAAAATAAACACAATATAATGCGTTGAACCACTATATAATGCTATTATAATACTATATAATATGCTTATATATATATATATACAGTGCCTTGTGAAAGTATTCATACCCCTTCATTTATTTCACATTTTATGTTGCAGCCTTATGTTAAACTGCTTGTTATTAATTTTTTTCGACATCAATCTACACTCCATACACCATAATGACAAAGCAAAAACAGAACTGTCACGACTTTGTCAATTTATTAAAAATAAAAAAAATGAAATAAGTACACTGCATAAGTATTCCTATAACTCAGTACTTAGCTGAAGCACCTTTACAGCCTCAAGTCCTTTTGGGTATGATGTGTCAAGATTTGCTCATCAGCATTTGGCAATTATCTGCCATTCTTCTCCTGGTCTCTTCCGCTCTCAAGCTCTGTCAGGTTGGATGGGGGCAGACACACATTTTCAGGTTGGAAGGTGAACCTTCTGTCCAGTCTGAGGTTCTGAATGCTCTGGACTGGGTTTTCTTTAAGGCTATCTCAATATTTTGGTGTATTGAGATTTTCTTCAACTCTGATGAGTCCTTCAGTCCCTGCTGCTATAAAACAGCCCCACAGCATGAGGCTGCTACCAGCACACTTTACTTTTGGGATGGTACTCTGCAGGTGATGAGCAGTGCCTGGTTTCCTTCAAACTTGATGCTTGGAATTGAGGTTCATCAGACCAGAACATTTTGTTTCTCGCAGTCTGAGGGTCCTTTAGGTGCTGTTTTGCAAATTCCAAGTGTGTTTTCATGCATCTTCACTGAGGAGAGGATTGAGTTGGCCACACCACTATAAAGCCCAGATCGGTGGAGTGTTGCAGTGATGTTTGTCCTTCTGTAGATTTCTCCTATCTCCACATATGATCATGGAGCTCAACTAGAGTGACCATCAGGTTCTTGGTCACCACTCTAACCAAGGCCCTTCTCCATCAGTTGCTCAGTTTGGCCAGGAGGCCAGCTCTAGGAAGAGTCCTGGTTGTTCCAAATGTCTAAATGAAGGTTACGTGATTCTGTGAACCTTCAATGCAGCAGATTTTTTTTTCTGAACACTTCCCCAGATGTGTGGTTTGATGCAATCCTGTTTCTGAGCTCTACAGGCAGTTATTTTGACCTCAGGGCTTGGTTTTTGCTCTGATATACATTTTCAGCTGTTAGACCTTTTATTAAGTCATGTGTGCCTTTCCAAATCATACACATTCAATTGAAATTGCCACAGGTTAAATTCACTTGAAATGTAGTAACATCTACAAGCAATTTGAATGCTCCTGATCTAAATTTCAACTGTCCCAGATAAGGGTTTGAATACTTATGCAATGGAATCATTTGAGTTTTTTATTTTTAATCAATTTGCAAAGATGTTAAAAGCCTGTTTTTTGCTTTGCCATTATAGTGTATGGAGTTATATTACACTTCTATGGAGTGTAGAATGATGTGGGAAAAAAAGTAATTTAAAGCAATTTTAACATAAGGCAGCAACATAACAAAACGTGAAAAAAAATGAAGGGGTATGAATACTTTCGCAAGGCACTGTAGTTCTCTGAATTTAAATTGAGATTTATCATGGACTGACAGCTCAACCATACGGTAGAGTTTTAAATCTTGTATAAATTAAAAAAAATGCTTGAGGCTATTTATTAGATGTCTACTAATAAGAATTTTAAGTTAAATCATTTTTTTCATTATCTCCTTTTAGAGGTGAATGTTAAAGGGGTCATATGATGTTGCTAAAAAGAACATTGTTTTGTGTATTTGGTATAATGAAATGTGTTTATGTGGTTTAAGGTTCAAAAAACACATTATTTTTCACATACTGTACATTATTGTTTCTCCTCTATGCCCCACCTTTCTGAAACGCATCGAGTTTTACAAAGCTCATTGTTATGAAAAGCGAGGTGTGCTCTGACTGGCCAGCTATCCAGTGCGTGAACGATTACATAGCCTAATTGTGGCATCCATAATTGTAATTGCGATTAGAAATTCGATTAATTGTGCAGCCCTAGTTGAACTGTTCTGGAACAGTGTTGTAAATACAACTTAACCACTGATTTCTAGTTGTGTCCTCTTTTGGAAGGCCAAACAAATTAGTTTCGCTTTCACAACGAAACACACAGCGTCAGTCACACACGGCGGGCTGGCAGATTCGACGAAGGAGCGGCCAGCGGCGGACTTGCGGCAACCACATGTGACGACCCCGGGCTAGACTCCGCTTCGTCCACGGTGAAAGCCGATCCGGCGATCCACAGCGCAAAGTTGATGTATTTCCTCAACGACCAGCACAGATCAGCTCTAGGCATGACGAAGCAGATATCGTCCTCTTTTGGAAGAGCAAACAAAGTAGTTTCGCTTTCACAACGAAACACACAGCGTCTCCACGACATGGCGGCAGCAACAACAATACTACAGTGAGAATAAAAGTTACGCCTTCTTTCTTTGCGTGAACATTTGGGTGGCGTTATGCAAATCTTCCCACACAGTGACGTAGACATGTGGGGGCGTGTTTAAACGAGGCGTTTTAGGAGGGCGTGGACAAGTCTTAACTTTTATAAAGAATATCTCTAAAATATATTTAGTCTTTGCAACTTTAGGGATCTTATCTATGCACGAACAGCTTGTAACACTCCAAAGAGAAAGGAAAAATTGAAATTGCATCATATGACCCCTTTAATATGTAATATTTGTTAGACAAAGAAACAGTAGAACATTAATTAGATGTGCCGAATATGAACAGGATTACAAGCTTCTGGAATTACAGAATTCACTTAGTGCTGTATTTTAAATATCTGACCAAAAACTGGTAGAGCAATAATAACGAAAAAATGACTCTAGGTGGTGTTTGCATTCTGTCTAGTTGGTTTGCAACCCACCAGTAAATCCAGAGAAGAAGGAGGAGGAAGAGAAGGAGGAGGAGCAGAAGAAGAAGAAGTGTGAACAGTTCTTTCTGTACCTTCGACTCCTCTCCTTTGGTTGGCGCTGAATCACTGCTAAATCGGTTTATTTCTGTGGTTAAAGAGGAACATATACATGGTCATATGACCACAGGGACTTTTGTTTACATTCTGCCTTACTGTACGCCGAAATAAAATAACTGCGAGCTAACAGCAAAATGACGAAGCTGCAGGTCATCAACACGTTTCTGACGGAGCGCTTAATGGCGACGCTGAATGAAATCATGGACATGATCGGCGGGACTGTCCTGCAGTATGAAAAAGAGCTGGACAGCGTGCAGAAGGACAACGAGTATCTGAGACGGAGACTGAAGGAGATTGAGAAACTCGTCGAGTCAAACGGTAAGTTACACTGACCCTTCATAGAAAATAGCGCGTTCTGCCGAGGTCAGCCGTTATTTACTTTCTTTAGGCAAATGACCATGGAAACCATGGTTTCCGTCAAAATACCATAGTTACAACAGTACAATAATAATAAAATAGAATAAACAGAATAAAATAAAATAAAAATTGAAATAAAGAAAGAAATAAACACCACATGTAATGGTAAGTTTGGGAAGTTAATAATATCTAGTTACTGTTATGTTTGTAAATGTAAATGTTTAATATTTAAAATAGTCTATTTCATGTATGGAACAGGAAAAATTACATATAGACATATGTCCATAGTACGTTTCAGGATTATTCTAGGTAACTTAGCCAGTATCCCGTCAAAGGAGGGGTAAATATTGAATAACTACCGAAGTATTGCCCTAAAACTAGACAAAAATAGTGTACTACAGCCAAATAAAATGTCGATTTTACGTAATGCTCTACTGTTTAAGCTACAGGAATATATTAATTTTATAGGAATGTACTATAAAATTGGACTGTTAATGCTTATAATAAATTAGAATCCTTATTTTTTTAGGTAAACCATGCTTGACTAGAAACGTTTCACTTAAATTATGAAACTATTTGAATGCTAAACCACTGGCACTTGAAGAAAACAACTTTGTCTATGTATCTAACACAACTTTGTCTATGTATCTAAAACAATTTTTGAATGTGAAAATGTTAAAATCTGTAATTCATATTAAAGCTTTTAAGTCAAAGATCTTTATAAAAACATACATTCAAATTTCTGACTGGAAATGTTTGAATCTGGAACTGTATTAGTTAAGTTAAAGCAGGAATAAACTACATGACTTTTTAATAAGTTCACAGATTTTAAACTACTAGGCATCATACACTAAATGACTGAAGATCAGACTTTAGGTCTCTGAACATCATGCACTACACAATTTTCTGTAAAATCTGACTTACAGCAATAAAAATCTTGGCAAAACATGTTTATATACCAGTCTTAAGTATGAGTTAGTTTAGTGTTTGGATACTATTTTTCCACCTGATCACGTCACACCTTTCCTCTTTTACAGGTCCAGCTATTTCAAACCCTGCCCCATCATCTCCACCACCGCATCTAAAGTGGACTTCTAGCATTGAAACTGAAACCATGCCTACAGAGATCTATCAGAATCAGAACCAGGTACAAACCGAACAGCTCTCCAGCACAAAAGTAGAAGAGTTCTCCAACCATGCTCTTCTGGTGACCGAATCAGACATCGATATACCTCGTCTCCAGTCACCAAACACACTGGCTCACACAGATAAGGACTTTGAAACATCACCTTTAAACGAATTTCCTTGTGGTGTAAAAACAGAGCCTTTTGAAAGTCTCGATTCACAGTCCACCGATGCTAACACATCTGTCTACAGTCCATTACCTCATTGCACTGCTCAGTTACCAGCTACTACCGATATTAACCACAAGTCTGATCCTAAAGTGTTCAGTATATCGAATTCCACTGATCTACAATCAGCTAAACGTATGAAGCTAAAGGCTAAAACCGTGCAAGTATCCCTCAGTAAAATAAGCCAAAATGTGTTAAAGACCTCTTGTCCTGAATCAGGCGTAGCCCATGTCAACTACAACACCGCTCATCAAAACACAGACTCAAGATCGGTCAGGAATGACACTATTAGCGGCAACTCTCATCTTGGTATAGCTAACGTTGCAGTCAACCCCCTACGTCACGCGGTGTTCAGCAGTGAGGTCAGGCAGGGTATGGGAAGAGGACGGGGACGAGGAAGAGTCAAAGTTCCTGGGACACACACATGCCCACAGTGTGGAAAACTATTCCGCCATCATTCACGGCTAAAAGTGCACATGCTCATTCACACAGGGGAGAAGCCATACGCTTGCGCGCAGTGCGGGAAACGCTTCAACAATGATGGGACTTTGAGGAACCACAGCCGCGTGCATCTGCGGTTGCGCCTGTTTGACTGTCCTGTGTGTGCACGTAGCTTTAAGGATGCCTACACCTGTCGAAATCACATGCGTGTTCATAATAGGTGAGGCAATGGTGTTTCTGCCTCAGCAGCCAAATTAAACAGATCTTAAGCTACAGGAAAGACTCATGGGAGGGTTTCCCTGGTGATCGTGACATGTGCTTTGCTGGATAATAAGAGACATCTAAAATGTGCCATGCTGGGAGACCCCCGTGAGCAGGAATGAGAGACGTTGAACAATATAACAAGTCACATGATGATCTTCACGTCCACAGAAAACCTTTCGAGTATAGTGTTTGATGGTGTTGTTGAAATTCATTTAATGTTGCTGTCGTGTGCCCTGCCATCACTCCAGTAGGATGCAACAAACAAGTGCCAGTAGTTTTCTGCTGCTTTTAATATGCTAAATTAAATAGTTTGATTAGAGATTCGATAGAGTTTACTCTTTTGGGTTTCTCTATTATCAGCAGATGAAGGTCTGAAACATTGTGCAAAAGCATCATATTTGAATGAAAGTCCAACCTTCTAAAAACGTTAACTCTAGTCCACCCGAGAATGAAAGATTTTGTCATCATTTGCTCCAAAGCTGAATGATGCTCATTGTTCTGTGAATTGTCTATTTTGAAGTATTTTGGTTATCAAGCAGTTTCTGTTCCCATTGACTTCAATTTTTTTGCCCATACAATGGAAGTCAATGGGAATCGAAGCTGTTTGTTTACCAACATTCTTCAGAGTACCATCCTTTACATTCCACAGAAGAAAGTAAGTTATAAGTTTGAAATGAAATTTTCATTATTTTGGTTGGCTGTCATTTTAAACATCTGAACAAGTGGATCAAGATGTTTAGGTTCACCTGAACATTTCAGGCAATGGTTTAACCAAACCTTATATGAAGGTGGACAGTATGTATGCTTATGGCTTATGTAATGTATTGAATTTTAAGTCCAAAGTTGTTTGGAGAAAAAAAAACAATGTTTCCACTAAATCCCACTAGATGGCGATGTTTAGCATTTTTAGAATGAGACAAACCATTTCAAATTTAGTGTAGTTACGTGCCATCTCATTCATTGAACCAAGCTGGCAACATATGTTCACCCTTGGAGGCTTTTTTTTTTTTTTTGTGCTTAAACTTTTCATGTAGGAGATGATAAATGGATAGAGTTTTGCAGAGTTTTCAGACTTTATAAAGTTTTCTATTACAAAAGTTTTAAGGCAGTGTTTTTTTTTTTACGCAACCTTTTTTACTCCAAGGCCCCCCCCCCCACTGTCTACAACAATGTCTAAATAGTTTATGGAAAACACTGGTTGAGTACCACTGCTTTAAGGGCTTGTTTCACTCATTAAGAATTTAAATAGAATTTCTCTTATCATTCACCTACCCTTATGTTGTTCCGAACCTGTATGACAGACTTTCTTCTGTGGTCAGATAAGGTAAAATTTTCAGTGAATGCTTTAAATTATGGACTGTTCTTTACTCAAAGCAATCATATGGCACTAAAAGGCTCGCAATATAGCAAATGAGATGTATAGGTAGGATGCTTTTATTGTATTTGTGTTTTTTGGAGCCTGACATCCCCCTGATCCCCATCCACTCTCACTGTATGGATGAGAGCAGCTTAGACATTCTGCTAAATATCTCGACATAAAAAAGAACATCATACAGGCTTAGAATGACATGTGTGTGGGTAAATGATTAAGGAATGCTTTTATGTGAATAAAAAAAAAGTTACAATCAGTATGACTTGAGGGATAATCTTAATTTATTAGATAAAGTAGTTTTTAAGGCTCAGTGTTTTTTAACAAGGAGGACAGGGCCTACTAGGGGGCCTCAAATGACTTAAAATTATGTCAAACGAGCCAAATCAAGCATCAAAATAAGACAAACAACTACAAATCAAGATATTTCTTAATTTCGTTCACCCCCTCAACACCCCCCAACCTTATAACTCAATGGGGATTTTTATAATAAATAAAGACTTTTATATAATGACATTTTTAGTTTTGCCAAGATGTAAAATACTTTATCAGTTGTGCGAGTAAATGATATAATCAAACACACCTAATCAAACTCATCTCCAAGACTTGAAATGGTTGTGTCAGATAAGGGAGCCATCCAAAATGTTTACTGCTGGGGATTCACCCAGACCAGGGCCAGGCTGCATGATGATAGCGGCAATGTCCCGGGCCAGATACAGTGACACTGACACTTTTACCTCACTGTGGTCTGCTGTTAAGTTGCCGTCTAATTACCATTTACTCATTGAACACATAATCAACCAGATGCAACTCGAAGAACCACAGAATCAGTGCAGTGGTTTTTCGCCGTAGGAAAGGCTGATATTATCTTGGTTTGGAATCCCATTTAGAGAGTATCTTATTGCTTATTGGTGTAAAGATACCCAAATCCACAACTGCATGAACAACACCACAGTCACTCCCAGAATGAAGTCTTTGCGAATGAGATCATTCAGATGAAGTGTGCTTATATGTTGGTGGTGTGCCATGATGATAGATGTTCTGCTTGCTGGAGCGATTGCGAATTGTAATTCTTAAGAGGTTTCTAAGCTCGCTTCAAGAGGATGCAGGGAAATGACGCACATCTTAAAGAGCAATGCATTTCAAATGTATTTCCAATTTGTACATAAGCACTTATAGAAATGTAAACCACAAACCCTCAAGAATACAGCACTTTTTTTGGTACAAAACAACCAGACGACACACACGCGTACGCATGCAGACGCACTCCAGATAGTCCTAGTATACGGCACATATAAACATTTGATTCCAAAAATATATCAAGTAATTAACGTACGTGATATCAAATTGTAGCATGTCCATAAAACCCCTTTTTAAAGAAAAGTAACTGGAAATTGAAAACTGCCAAATTTGAGACCTTGGAAAACAGAGTTGGTGCAAAGTAAAAAATGTAAACATTGCATCATGCTACAAAATGGATAGTCTATTTGTTAGCAGAACACAGAAACCTGCTCCTGATGAAATTGTATTTGTTTCAAATATGATTGACAACATTGAGAGGACAAGCCCTTAAGGACCTTCCCATGTTGTCATGGCGGTACCATGTGTTTATCACTCTGATGCATTAATAGCAGGCAGTTTACATGCACCCCCGTATATTATTAAAGATGCGCTGTCTGCAAGCATTACGAAAGCACTGAACATTGAAATACATTGTAATCGGTTAATCAAAAAAGAGAATTGTGCTACACAAGATTTCATTAGAGTAAAATACACTTCAACGTTACAAAATGTGTAGAAAACATGCAGCAATGAGCGTGCGAGAGAGAATTGGGTGAAAGGGGTGGGGACTCGCTTTGAGTGACACCAAGTCAGAAGACGACTGGTGGCCCATCCTCCACTCTCTTAAACAGCACAAAGTGTGTAATTTACTTCCAACATCTTGGCCCCTACTTAGCTCATATAATTATCTCCATGTCCACCTCATATCAATCAAATCCATTAACCTATCATGACTGATTTCCTCGTTCCTGGCAGGATTTTTCCTCAATCATGGCAGGTGGTCTGAGGCAGCTCATTGACCAGAATGTGCCAGCGCTCCACCCTTTGACCCTTGTTCCTCAAGCAGTCCATCCAGTGGCGAAGAGCATCTCCTTGGACGTGACAGCTCAGGCACACGCCACCTGCCATTCAAGAGTATAGGATTTGTGTAAATACATAAGTCTTAATATCAAGGATGGATGACTGACTGTTCAGAATGAAAAAGTACTGTTTACTGCCAACTGCTAGTATATACTGAATACTGCCTCCTGTGTGAAACAGAACATTATGCAGTCATTAACATATCAAACAGTTGTGCATGTTTAAATCAGCAAATGCAGTAATCATCTTGAAAATATTGCATATCATATGGGATGCATGTTTTATCAGTAATATATCAGCTGATAAGAGATTAAAAAAAATATATAATATTGATGTTAAATAGATATTTTAAAATAACTTGATATAAGTCATCTTATTTTTGGATATTTAATGTTACATGCTCATTCTCCCTATATTTACATTTAGATTACCTGTGCTGTCATGTTTAATCTTTCAAAATCAAAAAATAATTTAATATCAAAATCTCAGTGACCATTAAATTTCATACTGTAGATTATAATGTGCAATTTAAGTAATTGATTATTTTCCCCTTAATTGACACATTTTCCCCAACGTGACGTCTGTTTTTAGATTGTAGTCTGTTAATATTTGCTAACACACATTTTGTTTTTCCTTATGTCTATACACTATATAGTATATTTGGTTATTTTCACTTATTTACACACTTGAATCATCAGTCATTTTTAATAGTAGTTATTAGAGACGTATTTTTAGCAGGATAGAGTATATAAAATTGTAAAATAAATAAAAACATTCATCAATCAGTATTTTATTTTTTTTTTTACTTTTAATACTCATTTACATAAAAAGAAATCAAGTACTTTTGTACTTTTGCCCAAGTAAAATTGATAAGAAGTACTTAATACTTTTAGTGGAGTAATATTTTAGGGTATCTGTACTTTTACTTTTTTACTTTAAGTACTTTATTTGTATATTACTTTGTCCACTTCTGTATGATGCTATCACGAACACAGCCCATATTTTATTCTTCAAAAGCACATATAATAAAGATATTATTATAACAGATAATAACTGCATGCTCTCACCTATGAAATCATTAGATCTTCCCAGATCATAGTCCCATACTGTGACCTCCAGTGTCTTATGGACCAGTTCAGATAGAGAGATCTCATAGAAGAACTCCTGTGGGTGGTAAAATATGACATGGATTATCGCAGCACTTCCACAGTTGCATTAATTTTCAGAAGAATCATTTGAAGGTCGATGCCTCCGGTTCTCATTTGATCAACCCCTTGGCCAAAGCCCAAAATGTTATTTATTCATGGTCACTTTTGATTTCCCCTCATTCATTTCAAAAGACATTTTTAAACACAGAAAGGTCTCATATGCATCATCCTGACAGCTCCGAAGCCACCTGGAGAATGATCAAAATATTAAACCCATGAAAAGTTGCTTCAGAAACAAATTTCCAGAAACAATTGCCATTTGGTAGTTTAGTCAAACAGATGTTCTCATCTGTGGCTTTCATACCCACTGACTGAAGCCTGGAATGTGCTTGAATAAAGGGAAAAAACAATAGAAAGCAATACATTTTAAATGGAGGCTGCTTTCTGGGGTATTCGAGTTAAATCATGCTGGGATCACAGGGATCAAACCACTGGACCTTCCTCTTCTGACCTCTACCCATCCCACAAATGTTCACACAGTTCATAAAAAGAAATTGGAGCATTTTCTAAATATAATACGTTGAGGAGTGCTGTTGCTCCTGCCTCTTATTCCTCCCAGGAATTTTCAGCACCCTCATGAACAGTTTTGATATGATATGATATCATGGTTTTGCTGAGCGGGGCTCCTGTGGAGCAGGGGGCAGACCTGCTTTTAAGCAGATAGTGGCGTGTGAGATTGGAGTGAGCAGCCTTCAGTCTGAGCCAAGGAGTAATTATATGGCCAATCTGGGTGTATATTACTTCTGAGTGAATGGAAACAAAACACTTAGCCTTACTGGTGATCGCATGCCGCCCACATGACAGAGAGAGCGTGAGACAGACGGGAAGGAGAAGAGGGAGAAAAAGAGAAACGGAGGACATGACTGAAATGAGAAATGTGCAACATGGTGATGAAAGACAAACGTGCGTTTAGGTGGAGGTCTTCTGGGAATGTGAAGTGAGCAAGGATGCAGCGCAAAGAGATATTGGACGAGACATCTCATTAACACTCAAAGCGCTCGTGAGGCGCACACACGCCAGTTCGTCAAATACATCCATACCTCATTGAATTCTGGGTTAAGGGTCTTTTTAATCACTGCCGTTTTGTGTTTGGATTTCTTCTTCACATCTGGCTTCAGGTATCTGGAAAGAGAAAGGCAGATGGAAGAACAAAGTGAGGGCCGTAGGTAGAGCAGGACAGTGGGAGAGCAGGAGATTAAAACAAGCGGCAGCGCCGTCGCAAGCATACGAAACGGACTCCGGACACATTCGTACCAAGCTGTTTGCTCTTCGGCTTTTGTGGTGACGTCCCACCGGCTTCCATAAAAATTTGATTTGCTTTATGTACTGCTGTTAACTCTCAGCCACCCTCCCCCAAGACACACAGTTAGAATATGGCTTTGATCCTGAGGAAAAGAGAGAATGTGTATGTGTGTGTGTTTGTGAAAGGAACGGAAGAGCGAGAGAGAGAGTGACTGGAAGGGACGTGAGCGTGGGTGGGGGTCCTGTCTGTTCTTATGCCATTTTGCCTGGGGAGGAAGAACTGTTTGGGAGCGTTTATTTTAATACATGATGTGAGAAAAATAATGAGAGATTAGAGGGGGCACAAATGAGAGAGTGAGAAGCAGAGACACATCAGAGGAAAGACGTAGGACATACAGAGATTTTTGTTAGCCTTATTATTGGCTACTATCCGTTTATTTTTCTCTCTCTTGTTTTACAGTTTCTCCTACTCGCTCTCCACCTCTGAGAACTGTTTATGGCACCTCCCTTCCAAACCGGAGTTCTTTTTCCTTTGCCCTTTTTATTTTGTTGTTTTTTTCCTGGATCCCTAACAAGTGTCTTTTTGCTGCATGTCTGTGCTTTCTCAGTGTTGGTGCAGAAATCTCACATTTTCACATAGGGATCTGAGAAGCCGTTGACATCCATGGCTGCCAGATGGGCACAGCGTAGCACTCCGACATACAGGCCCCCTCGCCGGCCTTCTTCGCCCTCTGCAGGTGGGATAAGGAACTGCAGTGATAGCAACAGGCGGCCCCTCTCTTCCAAACTGGTCAACTGTTCGTTCTCCCACTGCAAGAGAGCAAATGAACGTTAGGTCCAAAAATGTAACTAGATTAAGCACTTCCTGAAGGAAATTCCAGGGGTTGCATGGAATAATGTTGAGGTTTTAGGTAGGCTTAAATGATGCGCAGATGAAATGCCGAATCATGTCTTGTTTACACTCGGTTACACAAGAATCAACACAGTCACTGTGGTGGAAAGGAAGCTATATATGGATACACACATAGATGGAAGACGAGCCCAATCAGAATTTCGTATGCAAATAGTTGTAAGAAAGAAGACTAATCACATCTCAGTATGCAAATATTTTGATGACACCATCGCTGTTGGTTACATTTGAACATTCTATCAATTTAAGTCATTGGAAGATTTTACTCTTGAGCCGTCTCATTATGCTCATTATGAATCAGAATATCAAGAACACATTTTGGCCACTGGCTTTGATCTATTAAACATTAAGGGAACTGATGATTCAATTTCCTGCGACATGTTTACAGGGTTTCAAATGTAAAAGATATTTAAGGACAGAATAACTCTGTTCATTAGAACAGGACCAGTATCCTTCTGGTATGATTTGTTTTGTGACAAATCCATTTTCTATGAATTTTTGCGCATTTTGGTGCCTTGGAGCGATTTTAACAGTGGGATATCCATAAAAATGACCGACTCCCTGGGGTAGTGCACTTACTACTGGACTAGAGAGCAGACTGAGACACACCCTTAAATCTCCTAAAATATAAAGAGTTTTATAGAAGGAAATACCAGTTATTGTAAGGCAGCAAAAGAGAAATAATGTTGAGGTTGTAGGTAGGCTGAGGTTTAAGCCTTAAATGATGTGCATATGAAATGCTCAATCACTCCTTGTTTACAATCAGTTATACAAGAACCAACACCTGGAAACCTGGAAAGGCATGGAATCAGAATTTTGTATGCAAATAGTTGTAAGAAAGTAGACTCTGTAAATTCTGTTATGGAAATAAAAACACTTGGTTACATTTTAACATTGTATCAATGTAAGATTTTCAAACTTTAATCTTGAGTTGCGTCTCACTATACTCACTAGCAAAATTGTGACTTTAGAATCAGAATATCATAAACAAATTTGGACAACAGAAAGGGCCTTGATCTACTAAACATTGGGGCATGCTTACATGTTTCAAATGTTAAAGATATTTATGAACAACAACTGTGTACATTAAGACAGGACTGATATGCTTTTGGTATGATTTGTTTTATGAATAATTCATTTTGTAGGAATTTTGTGAATTTTGGTACTTTGGAACAATTTTGACTGCCATATGGGACGACTGCCTGGGGTATAGTGCACTTCCTACTGGACTAGGGAGCCTTAATTTTTTTATAGTTTAAAGTGAAAACAATAATAAAAACAAAACTAAAATAATAGCTCACCTAAGATTGGTTCATGCTAAATTAAGTTTAATTGGCTACTTAAGGTCAGAGGTTTAGAACAAACCCAACCAGGAATATCACTACAGTGCAGTCTAGCAAGCATTGTAATAAATCATCCCCATACATGGAATACAACTGAACCAATGACAAGGACTCCCTCTGGGTAAAATCTGATCATGTTCACATGTAGAATAATTATAAACAGTTGGTTATGCATGTAATGATGTTAGTGTAATGTGACATCTATGCAGTAGGCTTATTTTTCAATTATGGCAATCTGTTGTTTTTTCATTCACACCCTGTGCAAAATTTCCATAAATAAAAAACTAATATTGATTCTAATACAAGAGAAGGTTTGATCTAATCTTAAAATGGAAAATCCCTATTTAAACTCTTGTAGTCTTCTGCAAATGCTCTATGATTCAGACTCATCTTCTACCACACACAATAATTTATCATTCTCTCTTCCTGGTCTGTTTAGGCTTAGCTCAGCTTCAGTGGCTTTCAAAGGGGAAAGCGGGAAGATCTAAGCACAGCCTCTTCAGGATTTTGTGAGATATGGAGACTTAATGAGACATAATTGTCTGATTTGGTGCAACGCTTACACACAGCACACATTAGTAAGGCTTGAGAGACACTTATTTGAATGCACATTAATAATGCATGCAGAGAATGCTCAAGTGTGACTTTGAATATTCAGTGCTTACACCGCGAGAGCAACAATATTTACATGAAATATTCGATAATCCATCTGTACGGATGGATACAAACGTTAATTTTTATTAGTTGTCTCGGTCAGGAGATATAAAAGAGTGTAATGGGGAAGATCAAAGCTTAGACATGCAGAGGCTGAGAGGAAGCACAATAAAGAGCATTGCCACGCGTGTCATTTCTGTTATAAAGTACAGTTTCATGTCTGCAAGTCCAAATATATTAGATAAAATATGAAACTCACAATTTTTAAAGATGCAAATCATTTTAGTACCTTTTTATCTTCACATAATATCACAATTAAGTGAACACACAGTTAAATTTTAAATGAATTCACTTTGATTTGAACAGATGCTGCTATTTTTGCCAGGTCCCTGTGGGGTCTGCACTAATGAAAGAAAAACTGGCAGTTTATTACGATTTTTTAAAAGTGTTTCTTCATTTTTCTCTCTCTAATTAAAATCATTTTAAGAAACATGCTGGATTTTCTTGTATCCTCAATTTAACTTACTTTTCTGTTAGTCTTATCTCTTATTCCTTATAAATGCCATATCCTGAATGTGACATCATTTTTTTGGGAAAACGACAGCACAAACTTAAGTAAATACTACCAATGATTTAATTTTTGGGGAAACAGTTAGTTTGTCTCATCCGAAAACATTCCATATAGTCTGTTAAAATGTCATAACCGGCATGATATCATCAAAATAGTTACTCTCAATCCCTCTCTAATAAGAACTAACCTCTTATTTATATCTACATGTCCATCCTGTCCATACTTGCTGTTGTGCAAGTAAACCATGTGTAATTATACGTTAAGTGAGTTTTCTATTAGACCCTTTCACAGCGATACTTCTTTAAATATAGGCATATACAGTACATTTTTATTAAAGTTACAGAGCTCAAAAAGTACCGCATATAGGAATATATATTTAATCTAATGGGATATCACATTCAACATTTTCAGTGACAACATTGGAAATGATTTCTCATGCATTTATGAGGAAAGTGTAATATCTTTGCATATGAAAATTCACAAAGAGAGCAGTAAGCCGTGTATCTCTCTTTCATACTCTCTTCCTGCCTTCCTTTGTTTTAAGTCGTCTCTCTCTCTCTCTGTCTCTCTCCCAGCCGCACCCTCAGCAACTAGCAAAAGGACAGTATCAATAGGATAATCATCACAGTGTCTCTCTCCGTTTGTTTTTCTAAAAAGAGCCTTGTTATTTCTAGTTCTTTACCTTGCACTTTGAAATTCTTCTTACAGCCCCGTCTACCACATTGTTTGTGTGTGCGTGTGTATGTGTGTTTGTGCCGGGGTTGCGGGTGAGTTTGCCCATTAGTGAGAAGCATGCCAAGCCAAACCTGTTTGCTGGCAAGTGTGATGTTTCATTAATGTAATTGTGTGGGGACAGATACAGATAGTGTGTGTGTGTGTGTGTGTGTGTGTGTGTGAGCGAGACAGAGCTGGAGTGAGTGAAAGTTGCATTGCCAGACCTTCATTAATTTAACAGTGAGGAGACACACACAGATAGTGGGCAGACAGAAGGGCGACCCCTGCGTTATAACCAGACAACTCATAATGCAAACAGCTAGGAGAGCAGCCCAGCTGTCTAATGCTCAGGAGACAGACAAAATAGCCGCACATATAATTCCCTGCCACATGAGGTCAACTACACTAAGAACCGCCACTTACGGTCCGCTGCAATTATTGCGGTTTCCCACTCATGTATTTGTACGTTTGCAGGAAGGCACATAAATATGCGATGTTAAGATAAAAATGCATACTTCAGCGGAGAAGAATGGATTTCGTTTCCACTATTTGCATAAATATGAAATGTTAGGCATGATAAAGATGTTTTAGTATAATTAAGGGCGTAGGTTTGATTTTGACATTGTTGGAGACATAAAAGCAGCCCCCACCCATTTTTGCTTTTACAGTTGACTTCTGACCACAATTTCATGTCATGTAACGTGTTTATTTATGGTAGCAAACACACTCATAACTGACAAGGAGAGTTTTTATGCCAGTATGTTACATAATTACAGTTTGGATTATGTAAAGCTACAACATTACAATTTAGCTTTATACACTTTATGATAGAATATCTAAACATACATTCATAACTAAAAAATATGTTTTTCAGGTTGCGACATTAAGGTTTTTAATATTAACTTCAGTCAATCAATTCAAATAAGTTAAGAGTAACTAATGACGACAAGTTTCCCCCAATTGCCAGAAAAATCCCTGCTTGAGAGTTTACTGTCAACCCCTATAGATGGTAACCTTATATTTTCTATCTATCTCATGTTGCTTTCATCTAAATCCTCATCTCTCTTATGTTTGAAGTCAACATGGGAGAAAGAGTTAGAGCTCAGCTTTTCTGAAGAGCTCTGGTCTGAAGCTCTTGCTAGAGTTACTTCTGCTTGTGCCCGTTTAAAGGTGCAATAGGTGATTGTCTTCAGAAACATTTTTTGTTATGCTGGTTGAAAGTCCTTTCCTACCTGCCTGTCAACGTATGTATTAGCATACCTCTGCGTACCCGGTTCGCGCAGACAGGATACGTCATCAGCGCATTCACGCACACTGTGCAGGCAGAGCGAGAATGGCAGACAAACATCAACAACCTGATCTTCCTTCCAGGTATTGTAGTACTTTTAAAGTTTTCTTACCGGTGAATGACACATGATGTAGCGCAGCGGTTAATCCAGTCCTCGCGCCAGCTCGTTAGAAGCGAGCTACGTGCATGAACTGTGTTCCGATCGATATGATCCCTACACAGTGTTCATTGCCCTGAGCGGGGGAAATCCGTTGAAGTTTACTTCACTTCGGAACATGGGCTGGAATTGGGAACCGCTGATGTAGCCTATTGTAGTAATGTTGTTTTTGGTATTCTGGTCTGTAAGCGTAAATGCATTCAGGGGGAGTGGCTTTGGACGGCGATTGCAGGGAGGGTGGGACGTTCGCTTTCAGTGCTATCAGGCTAAAGTTAGCATTTTCCAAGATCTCCTACTGCACCTTTAAGTCTGATTTAGTTAAAAGTTTTGCACCGAACCCACTTTACCAAAGCTAGACTTCATAAATTGTTTCCAGAATCAGATGACTTATCAGATGCTCCTTTTCTCCAGCTGACCATGTTCATACATTTTTCAGTTGCCCTAAATTGGCCTCATACTGGGCTACCTTTTTTGATTTTCTTTCAAGGGCTTTACATATTTCTCTCCCTCCATGTCCTATGGTTGTTATCTTTGTTGTGTCTGTGTTTTCTTCTACTCTTTCGAAACAATAAGCAGATGTTATTGCATTTGCCTCCCTGGTTGCTAGAAGATGCATTTTGCTACATTGAAAGTGTCCAACTCCACCCCCAACTACCTCTTGGTTAAAAGATCTCATGTCATTCATTTCTCTAGAAAAACTGAAGTACACTATTCAGGGCTCAACTGTTAAATTCTAGAAAATTTGGAACCCCATTCTAAATTTCTTTGACCTCACTAGATTCTGATTGAGTTTGTTCAGTGTGTGAATGTTTACATTTATGTACAGTACAAGCATGGCTGTGTGTATGCATGCATGTATACTTCTGTATGTATAATTGTTTTTTTTTCCTTTCTCCTTTCCCTTTCTCTCATTTGAAGACATACGTTATTATATACTTTTCATAAATTATTACATTTATCTCATATAGTATTATTATAGATAATACAGTTTCTTGTCAATCCTCCTGAGGGGTTTATGGATGGGGGGAGGTTATGTAATGTTTTTGTTTTGGTCTGGATCCACTTTATTCAGTGGGGTTAAACGTGGGAATAAGAAAAAAATAATGCAGGCAATGTCCTCTTCACTGTATTGTTCTGTGTTATATATCTGTCTGTGTAATGATAAAACGTGGAACAAGAAAATTATTGCTAGGGACAATTCAGTAGTCACTGGATATCAGTAGGGACATGTCTCTAGAATCCCTACTGAATTCTACGCCCTTGAGTATAATCAAATCTATTGTAGCTCAATAAATCCAATAAAATTCAAACATATAATAACATTTGGGGTTTTTGCTTGAAAATCTTTGTGGAACAAATTAGCCACAAAGAAGCAGGTGTTGGCATAGCAGCGGCTTTCCACTGACAGCGCAAGTTTCTGCGACTAATTAAAATGCCAATGGCATTTCTGAATGGGATCAATTAATTTAGCACGGTTTAAATGTTGTAGCTTGAATTGCTCTTGCTTTTGGCTGCCGTGCTCCATGAGGTTTCAAACTAATGACCCCCATCATGCAGACTCACTAATGATAATGAGGAGGTGTATCCAGCAGGTAAACAGGTGCGCAGTGAGGCTGGGAACACGCACACACATATCAGCGCTAGCACAGCTTTCATATTCAGATTTGCGTGATTAGCAGGCAGATGGCGTGGCACCAGTCACCAGCCTTCTCCAGAATCTGTATGTATGCCAGTCATGACACCAAATCAAAAGCTTTAAATAAACATAGTGACTGTTGCGCCATAAACTCCGTCTGTGACTTTGTGATCCTTCCTTTGCCTTTGGGGCATGTTCTCCGTATTGTTCCTCCACCTTGTTACTTCTGTTTACATTTCCAACTCTTGGGGCTCATACACCCGGCGCAATGCGGCGCTAGGCGCGACGGAAGTTTTTATTTTTCTTTGTTTTTTTGCTAGTTTCAGCCCAACGCAGTTATCATTTTCAAGTCCTGCGCCACGTTGTTTAAATAGCAATGCATTTGCGCCCATTTGTGCGCTCATGTGCGTGCTGGTCTGAAAACAAGGTGTGCTCAGGCACATTGATGGCGCGTTGCTATTTTGAGGCAACTAAAATAGACTGCGCCATTGACCAACTACTGTAAAACCTGGTCTTTTTTGTTGTTGTTATTTAAAGAGCGCGTTAGTATAGGTGGGTCCACAGCGCGCGTACACTCTGCTTATTACACACACAGGGACTCACAGCAGCACACAAACATGCCAAATATTAAAAATTAAAGGATTACAATGATTACAAAAGATGATTATTTTGTAGGCTACATAAATATAAAAATGCCTAGATGTCATAATGGATAGTCATTGCACGTATCAGAATTAGGCTACCTATTTGCTCGCGCATGAGCAGATCCGTTTCCTCTCTGGAGACGCGTTCTGTCTTTGCTTGCAAATTCCGCCCTGTAAAAACAAATCCGCCATGGCGCGAGCCAACTGGCTCTTAAAGGGAATGGGAGATGAGACTCTGATTGGTATATTGCACGTTATGCCCAAAACACGCCCATTACTCATTAAGAGAATAGGGACAACCCGTTTAGACCATGCCAGGCACGCCAACCATTAAACTAGCAAAAGTGGATTTGGACACGCCCTAAAGTGCACCTGCGCCGTGCGCTTTAGACCTTGCCCTTAGATCGTTAAAATAGGGCCCTTAGTTGTATTCAACTCGTCTTTTTTTAAAGGAATAGTTTTCTATAAATGAAACGACTGTTGTTATATTTTTCTTCATGAATTTCCAAACCTGTGTGATGTCTTTTTTCTAGAACACAAGAGGAACAATTTAGCAGAATGTCCAAGCTTCTCTTTTCAATAATATTATACTGAATGTGCTTGTAGTGTACTTCAGTAGTGTAGTGTACTAGTCTTAAAATAATAGTCAAATTACAAGTTTTAAAGTACATTTTAAATAAATGTAATGTTTTAATAATCTTTTTGTCATAATTTAAAGAACTTAGTTTGATATGCTAACATACTAAATCAAATGCAAAGTACTTGATTATAATTTTAACTGTTGTGTGTTAATTGAATATTACATTTGAAGTAAAAATACTGTATTTAAAATGTTCCAAATTGAAACTTCATCATTACAAATGTGGAATTACAAATATTTTTTAAATACATGACACACAAGTTTCAATAGAAGTTACATTAACGTATATTTTAGATACCATACATTGTCAGTACATTCGGCAGTGCAGTTTAACTATATTTCAAAGACAATAGAAGTAATTATGAAATTAATATACTTAAGGGCCTACTTAAGTCAGTCAAAAAAGCACTCTAAAGCTCATCTAATAGCATTTTCATTTAATTGCAATTAACATGCACTTAAGTGGCCTGAAAACATTACTGTTAGATCACCCCCAAGTATTGTTACTTTAGGTTTATTAATTTCATAATAAGTACTCTTTTTAAAACTATGCTACAGTGTACTACTTTTCACAAGGCAGGGCCTGTTATGCAGAAGATTTTCAAGAATAATGACATGGGTTTCAGTCTGTTCCTTAAACAAAGTTATTGAATGGTTTCAGGTGATTTCACCTGCATTAAAACCTTGCCTTACATCCCCTTTGTTCCCTACAGAAGAAAGAAAGTCCGGTTTGGAATGGCACGATGGTGCGTATATGATTTTATTTGCTGTAAAATGATGTCATTTTTGGGTGAACTGTCCCTTTAACATAATTTCATTTCAAACCACCCCCTGAACCATCACTGTCTCTGTGATCCCTCTAAGCAGTTCAGCAGTTTTCCCCTGTCAGTTCTCGTTCTCTTCCTCCAGAGACCTGTGAGTGTGTTGTCTGTCACTCATCCGGCACCCTCTGTCCATTCATAACCCTGTAACCTCTCGCTCCTTTTTCTTCATCTTCCCCATCTATGCTGTCTGTGGCTTTCTCCTGTCTTTTTTCCCCACATAATCTCTCCACTTCCTTTGAAAATGTTATTATTCTGGTCTCCAGAAATCTCTGTTGCTTTCAGGTGGGTGGCAAAATGTTCTGCCGCCTCTGTCCTTTCGAATTTACCATTTATCGGTTTATTAATGAAAGAAATGAGAAACAGAGTGAGAGATGAATACGAAATATGTGTTTGAAGCAATAATCAAACGAATGAACGCGCCATCACAGTCTGTAAGTGGTAATCCTAATGTGGCTAGTGTCCATTTATATGCTTTTCAGGACTGTTATGTCACCTAATTAATATTCATGAGCCATGATGATAAGCTCTATAATGTGCCCCCCCCCGAATTCGCTCTCTCTCTGGCTCACTGTTCAGCAGCTTCTGTCATGAACTTGTCAACATTGGCAACGTAAGTGCTGTACAACACCAAGTTAAATAGAACAAATTGTATCTCATCTCTCTGGAGGCCACAATGCCGTTCAGCTAATCTTATCCATCATTTATGGATGCCACATTCGTTCTTGTTGTCAGACAGAGCAGGGATTTGCTTTAAACACGGAAATGCACAAATAGTACATCCACACGCCTGCCCTTTCCTTAGCCGACCCCATCCTCCGCTCGTAATCCTCCTTGTGTCCTTTTTATTTTCCGGTATTTCTCATCGTGGGGCGCCTAGCATGTTGAGAACAATTTTGGATGGTAATGAAAATGCTAATCGATTTCTTCCGTCCCACTTATCACAATGTGCTCAATGTTCTTATTGAAATGCAAATGAGGTTAGATCCCAATGTGAAAACATTTGAGTGAGAGAGCATTAATCAGCAGGCAATTATCAGTTTGCAATATTTAAAACGTCATTGCTAACTTGCATCCGGAAATGTCAGTGCTTTGTTAATTGCCTTTTTTGCTGGGAGAGAGGCGGAATAAAAACAGGTGGGTTTGGGGTAGAGTACCTCTCGTAGGTAACAGGAAATCCCTCGCAGTGCTGCTCCCATGGCTGTAGGAGAGGGAAGCTGGCAGATACAGAGAGAAAGGAGACAGAGATGAAGTGCGCAAAGCCTCTGTGTGTATTTGTCACTGGCTACATTCATACAGTCAGTGTTTTACATTGATAACAGATGTGACTCTCAAATTGCCTTGTTCATACAACAGTATATAAGAGCTTATTGAATGTCTGTAAGAAACACGCTGTTCTGAAATCAGGAGGCAAAGTCCTCACTGTTTTTTATAATGTAAATCCATCTTCCAGTTACACATAATATTGACACATTTTTCAGGTTTAATAAATAAACATTACTTCCATTAACAAAGTAATTAATGTTCTGTTATTCAAAATGATGTATGTAGTATATTTATCAACAAGTAAGTGCTTTTAAAGCATTTTTACATTTATTCCAAAGTAATAACTATAAGATCAGTAACACATTTCATATTTTATGTATATTTTATTTGTTAACTAATGTTCAGCTGTTCTTTTTTTTTTGATAGATTTGAACTTATTTTTGGATCATCAGTCATCAAAGTTCGGTAAACATTGCAGGTGTCATGATGGTCGCAGACACATGAAGATGTACCTTTAATTAATTGCTCAATGAACACCTTACAGGTTGTGCTTTCAAGTCATTTCTGGTTCAATTTTGATGCACCACAACTGGGTAAACAGCTTATTGTTTACTTATTTTTTAATTAGTCTTTCCGTTAACACTATTTTATTTTAATTCAGGCTATTTTGCGGATGCGGAAGGCACGCAAAAATGAGGCCAATCACAGCACAAAGGAGGCACTGCCTTTTATCATTTGACTTTTCCTTACTGATTTTCAGGGTCACTTTAGAAAAAAACTGTTGAATTATTCTAATGTCTATTTCACATTATTTGTATTGTTTTATTTTTGTACAGTGAATTATTTTCTCATCCACTTTTTTTGAGGAGGCACTACCTCCCTTGTCTCCTCAGAGGAAATGCCCCTATGAGCGAATAACCAAAATCAAGCTCCTTTTCTAATCTCACAATAGCTGTGACTTCCTTAAACTGATTTAAGTAAACAAGAAAGATGGCGGTGTTCATAACTCGGGAAGGTCTTATCACAATTGACATGTTACTTAATAAACATGTCGAGTCGAGGTGCAAGTTCATCCATCAATTCTAAATTAACCAATAGCAACTTGGAATGCATTTTATTTTTAGCTAAGTGTACAGCGCAGCATTTAGGTCATGCCAAAACTGCAAAATTTATAAAAGTAGCTTTGATGAAAGACAGATCTCGATGTATAAGGTAACTTATACTATCATATTTTGTCCATGCAACTTAGCTAGTTTTATTTGAAATAATAAAATAATAATAATAATAATATTATACATTTCAACTAATTTACCATCAATACAAACACTTCATCCATTGTCTTCTCACTAACACACCCCAAAACTTTAGGCTCAAAGAAAATCCCTCTCATCCAACTTGTTAATACAAATTTTCCAACAGGCCATTAGTCTTAATCATGAAACTATGTTAATGTGCATCTCTTAAATTACATATCATCAACTTTTCATCAGCACTTAATTTATAAAATACTATCTATCTATCTATCTATCTATCTATCTATCT